>NC_060076.1:88572457-88877002 GCF_922984935.1 Meles meles | reverse complement strand
TTGATCTGTTAGTAGGTGTTTTGCCAAAGACCTTACTTGACCATGGTCAGATAAGATGTGGAAATGCTAGGTTAAAGTTGAATAGTTTTCTTTTCTGTGGAACTTCAGAGTCTTTAATATGCTAACGTGCTTTGTGAATCTGCAAAGCTCACTGGACACCTCAGCCCCCTCCAATTCTTTTTGTAGACAATGCTGGTCTAGCTGAGGCAGCGCCTATCTTCATCTCTATGAAGATGGCGGCTGACACCTTTTTGAGAGCCCCGAAGTCCCCAGGGGAAGGAAAGATAGATCAGTTGCTCCTGTTACATGCCAGGAATTCTCAGTAAGATGCTTTCCCCTAGAGGCTTAGAGAAGGCTGAGAGACACCTCAGCAAACAGGCCTCCCCTTCATTGTGGACCACACTGCAGAGAAGTGCCAACCTAACACAAAGGGGCGACCCGCCCTTTAAAATCGGGAAAGTGTATTCATCCCCTACCTAGCCCCCTGGGGACAGGTGAAGGGGAAGGGGGACTGTCTCCAGGCTATAGTCACAAAGCTAGTCTGGGGCTTTCCCTGGACAAAGTGGGCATGTGAGCTTGAGAAGAACCAGTTTAAAAGCTCGCAGAGATTTTCGTAGGAAAATGTGCATTGCAAAGCTCCAAGAATGGAGTATTGTGTGGAGGACTTCCAAGTTGCTTGACCAGGCAGCTCTGCTTTGTGAGGCATTGGGAGGCACTCAGGTTCTGAGGAAAGTCCTTTGGGAAACACTGATCTAATCCCACCTTCTCATTTTACCCCAAGGCATTTCTTCTGGAGGCCCTCTCAGGTTCCTTTCTCCATCACTGTAACACAGTTATTAGAACTAACTTGACCAACTTTGAGGGCAGCTTTGAAGAGATTTCTTTAGTTCCTAAATCCCTTTTGTACATTTCAAGGGGAGATTTACTCTATATTTCTTGACTTTCCATTGTCAAAAACCACAGATTATCTCAAGCGATGTGTATAGAATGTCACCTATGCCCAAAGCCCCTTTCTGTATAGTGGTGGTCCCTGCAAAAATATCAATTAGTTCTTGCTACAGAGGACATTCATAATAATGATAAATACGATATTGATGGTGATACTGTGAACATCTTTGAACGAATGCCTTTCTGTGTGTCAGGCCCTATACCATGCATTTTAATCCTCCCAACATCGAGTGAGGCGAGGATGATAATGATTCTTATTTCACAGTGAGGACACTCAGGTGGGGAGAGGTTAAGGATATACTCCAAGGTCACGTACAGCTGGCAGAGAGAAGGCGTACATAGAAAGGTGTGGCAGCCTGTGAGTGTTCCTTATCAATGATGCAAAGCGCTGTATGAATTTAGCGAAAAGAAAAATAAGTTTTGTAAGTCTTGATCCGTGCAAGTGTCAATTATGTGGTGGACAATTGTGGTTGCTTGCCCATCTCTCCTCCTTCTGGGGAACAACGCCCCCTTACTTTGGAGAAACTCCAAAGATACTGTGGGGTCTGGCTATGTGGTTGTACACTTTGTCTTGAGCTGGACCAGAGTCTTTGGGAATATGGGGATTAGAACAAAGGAAAGAGGTTTCCCTCTCTTATTTGGTATAACTGTAAAAGCTTGTCTGAGATATGGATGCCTTGTCCTTAGCCTTGTGGAAGGAGCTAGCCTTTGGTAGGAGAAACAATGTTGGAGGTGGAGAGATGGAGAAGTAGATCTTCTGGTCATCTTTGAGGCCGAAGCCTTCTCTTCTTTACAGGGGCAGAGGATTTACTACCTTCTCTTTTGGGAATGATACTGCCCTTCCCTGCAAAAGAAAATGTTATTAGACAGTGATTTAAAAACCCCTATGCCATAGGGATGTACACAGATCCTTAGAAGAGTGGAAGTTCTTCTCTCTGTTGGGTGCTACAGGGGAATGGGCTCTTGGGGACCCAAGGAAAACAAAAACAAAAATATATTTAAAAAATATAAAGCCCACAATGACAACCGAACTTTGGTGTTTAAGAGGCTAGCTAAGAAGTCCCAACAAGATTCCATTGCTGGCTACATTGGTTTTGTCTCACACTTCAATGATGTCAACAAAAACAGGAGGGGCCATACAAGAATTCGGACTGACTGCAAATGCCATCCTAGACACTCCCTTGATTTCACAGAAAGCCTCCCTTTTCTCATCTGTAAAATGGAAAGGATATGAATGCCATGCTTTCTTCTTTTGCTTTGAGCCTACAGAGAGAAAACAGATGCAAAGCCTTTGTATGCAAAACAGCATGTAATTGTGACCTTCTATTCACACTCATTTTACTGTGATCAAATGCTTTTCCAACCCTGCAGCAGGTCAAGCTTAGTCCCAGCAAGTGGACAGTATTTGGGGGGAGAAGCAGCGGATTTCAGGACAGTAGCCTTAGTGGGTGCAAAAATGCTTGGAGAGTGAAAGGTGATAGAAGCCAAAAAAACCCAAACCCAAACCCCAAACAAAACAATAGTTTCTTCCTGTTTGGGTTTTATCCTTTCGGTCCATTGTCTCTTCACTTCTGTTTTCTATGGAGTATTTCTTGGTTTGGGTTTTAGATGGGCTTTATGGAGACATAAATGCAGACCATCCCTTGCCCCCTGCAGAATGAGAAGATGCATGGAAAGGACCCAGGAGAGTTCCTGGTATCTTGTCCTTGTTTATTCATTCATTCCTGGTAGGGTATTAAGAAGTACTCTACCCTTTTCCTATGGAAAGTGATTACCGGGGCAGGAAGCTCAGCAGTGTGGACAAACAGTGTGGGACCAGCCCGTTTCTAAGCAGGAGCTGGGCTAGGGAGGGTAAGGAGTAGGAAGAAGAAAGAAATAGTGTCTGTGTTGCTGTTGTTGCAACCACCACAACAAACAAGGGGTGGGGTGGGAGTTTCCAAGCTGCAGATCGCGCTGCCCTGAGAGAGCCCAGGGAAAAGTGTGGACGGCTGGGTGGGTCCTCCATGGTTCAAGGGCCTGACAGTCTGTGATTCCCGGCAACAAATGGTAGTGGTGGGGTGTGTACCCACACACACAGACACACATGCAATGCTCAGCCTCCAATTTCAGTGCTGGCAGAAGATAACAATTCTCAGTTCGCCTTTCCAGGGTTATTTTTGGCTCGGGGCTGTTCGCTGGTGGCAAAAGGTTCAGCCCCCTCCCAACTCCCTCCTTCCTCCTTGTTCAAAAGAGAAACTTGGTCTTGTAAAAGACTCACTTGCAGGGAGACTGGGAGACCGGGCTGCGGTGGGAGGGGAGAGGGAGTGGGGGTCTGGTAGAGGTCCCCAAGTCCTGCTCGAACTCGCGCCCCGACTCCCGGCTGTTTTCTAGCAGAGGGTGTGTGCGCTTGGCAGAGAAGCGGTCGCCGGGAAGGCTGGGGCCAGGCGGGCGAGCGGGGTCTCCTGGGTCGGGCTGGCCGGCCCTGGGAGTAGGCTCTGGGGCACCCTCCCTTAAGTGAGTCCAGCAGGGACCCGACACTGCCGGCGCCTCGGGGGATCCGGCTCCAGAGGGAGCTGGGCCGGAGCAAACTTTCTTGGAAGGTAGAGGCCAAACTCTGCTGGATCCGCGGGAGGGCGCAGGGCTGCGGAGGGGGCCGGGGCCAGGGCGCGAGGCGGAGCCCGGGCGCGTAGCCAAGCTGGTGGGGAGCAGGGGGGCCGGCGGGCTGCAGATTCCCTCCGGCTCCCGGGAGCCGCGGCAGGACCGGCCAGGAGGCGCCATGGAGGGGAGCCCCATCCCGGTGCTGACGGTGCCCACCGTGCCCTACGAGGACCAGCGGCCGGCCGGCGGCGGGGGGCTGCGGCGGCCCACCGGCCTTTTCGAGGGCCAGCGCAACTACCTGCCCAACTTCATCCAGAGCGTGCTGTCGTCCATCGACCTGCGCGACCGCCAGGGCTGCACCATGGTGGTGGGCAGCGACGGCAGGTACTTTAGCAGGACGGCCACCGAGATCGTGGTGCAGATGGCTGCGGCCAACGGGGTGAGTGACCTGTCCCCGCTGACCCTCGCCTCCCACCACGCCGCCGCCACCACCGCCCGAAGCTGCCGTCCTCGGTCCCCGCCCTTCTCCCTCCTGCCTGCCGCCCCCCACGCAGGCCCAACACCCACCGCCACCGCCACTGCCACCCCCACCCCCGCGCAGCGACTCCCCCAGGTCCTCTCCTTGAGGTCCCCTAAAGACTTTCAGGGTTCCGCTTCGAGGGAACCTGCCACATCGCCCTGCGCTCTCCCGGGCTCTCTGCCCAGGGCCCGCACCTGCCCGCGTTGCTTTTGGGCCTCTTCTTCCCCGGCCCTTTAAAACTACCCGTTCTCACCGGTTTACTACCCTGCCTTCCCTACCCCCACTTCTTTCCTAAGCTACCAACATAGTGCCCCCCCCCCCCCCCGCCCCTTTCCTTCCTTTTTCTCCTGTGCCCTACTGGCAGTCCTCTTCTTCCCCTTTAAGTTTTGGCTCCCCCAGATCTAACAGTAAGTAGTATCTCAAACACACGCGTGCGTGTACACACACACACACACACACACACACAACACTCCAGTGTTGATTCCTGGCATGCTTGGCAAGAGTGGACCCGAAAGACTTTTAGTATAAGTGGTTCATTAACCCAGTGGAATCACTTCACTATTCATCTGGTTTGTGCAGGGCTGGGGTGGAGATCAGTTCCGTGCCACACAGCCTCTCTGCCCTCAGTTCTGTGTGTGTCATGGTGGGGAGCGGTATCTCTCAATGATCTGAAATGAGACTTGCGCTGCCTTTTTTAAAGCAATTCCTAACTACTCTGCGGAAGACTCTCTGGCAGTTGATAGCATTTTGTACCTCTTCTCCCTTTCAGATTTCATCCTCATTTCCTCTCTCTTCTCCCACCACCTCTGCAGACCTTGGAGGTTTCTCCTCTTCCTTCCTTTCTGTCCTACAGCTGAAACACCTTCTGGCATCATCCCGTAGCTCCCTGTCCTCCTTCCCAAATCCCGTAGCCTCTGTGGACTTCTGCAAGAGGGACACCTCCCTTCAGCGGTCTTTGTGGGAAATATTGTCTAAAAGAGTCATTTGAGCCAGAACCCCACACATAGCACATTTAAGTGGAATCCCTACCGATGTATAAATGAGTGTGAACATTTAAAAAAGTGAAACTAAGCAACTCTCTGGGGTGTGGATTCCCTTTTTCCTTCCCGACCCCATCCTTTTAATTTTCTCCCTTCCTTCCTTTCTTTTTTTTAATCTTTGGTGTCATCCATGCTCCATGTTTGTGTACTCTGATTCCCCTCTTGCAGTGTTTTAGGGGTAGGGAAAGTAGATTTTTTTTCTCCCAAATAAAATAACCCAAAAGCAATTGGAAGAAGGCGCTGAGGGGTGGCATGGGCGGTAGAGCTGGGATTTCCAACCTCGGAAGGCGATGTGGCTGGTGAGACAGCACTAGTATTTCTCTCTGGCTCCTTACATGGATCGATAAAAGTTGGCTTGAATCAGGGAGTTGGAGAGAGGTTGACAAATGGTCTTTTACTCTTGTCTGACAAAGCTGTTCCCGTGGAGTGATGGAGGATAAGGAGCCTTGGGAGAGGTAGGGCAGCTCTTGTACTCCTTCCTGGGCCAGTTTTTTTTTAGGGAGGGAGGAAAACATCCACTTATTTATTGTGGGTGAGGATAGTTTTGAAGCTACAGTTGTCGATTTGCACAGGCAAGGTATTGCTATGCTTTCTTGTTTCTTTTTTTTAAAAATATATATATTCATTTATATATATTCATCTGGTTTTTTTTTTAAAGATTTTATTTATTTATTTGACAGACAGAGATCACAGGTACGGCAGGCAGGCAGGCAGAGAGAGAGAGAGAGAGAGAGAGGAGGAAGCAGGTTCCCTGCTGAGCAGAGAGCCCGATGTGGGCCTCAATCCCAGGACCCTGAGATCATGACCCGAGCTGAAGGCAGAGGCTTTAACCTACTGAGCCACGCAGGTGCCCCTGCTTTCTTGTTTCTTGGCACACGGTCCCATCAGGTCTCTTCAACTTCTTACTTCAGTGGCTTCTCTGATAACCACATCTTATTAACTTTAAGGTGGAGTTTATTTTAGGCGATAGGTAGCATATGTTAATAAACGGTTAAAACAGAGCCACGCTTAACCTCGTGGTTGTTAGAAGGGACAGAATGACAAGTCACAGTCTATACAGAAGCACCATCTCCTAAATAATCCAAAAGTGTTATTTCCAAAATGGGTGGGTAGGAGTGAAGGGAATGGCCAACGTTTATCAAAGGTTCAGGCAGCCAATTTAAACCAGTCTTCTCATTTTGTTCACCTTCTTGAGGCTTTTGCTTGGGCAAATGAACAATCAGAAGCCTGACTTCAGGAGAAAGGGGGTTCACCATGAACAAAATTGGTCTTGAATGATGGCAAATTGATAGGAATGAAGACCCTTGGTTCCAAAAACTTTTCCTCTCTTGATTTCCCATTGGGTATTCATTAACGGGTTAGAAAAATAGTACAAAAATTGTATTTATTCTCTTTGAACTGACTTGAACCTGAGTGATAGGGCTGCCTCTCTGTATGTGAAAGATTTGGGGTTTGATAAAGTTATTTTACTATGCAGTTTAATATAACCAACTGTAGTCGCTCTTTGATTATATAATTGCTAGAGGAGAACAGAAGTTTGGAATTTCCAAAGTGATGAACTGCACCACTTATATCTTAATATATCATAGAGTTTGAAACAGATTCTCCGACATATAGCCGGTACAATTCGGGATAAAAAATTTTTTTATTGTAAAATTCTGAATATTTCAAACTTTCAGAAAAGCAGAGAATAGATAAATGGCTTCCATATGTCCATACCCCAGGCTGTTATTATTTTTCCTATATCTGTTCCATCTTTTTTGAGGGCTAAAGTATTTTAAAGTATATTTTTAAAATGATGTTTTATCCTTAAATTCAGTATGGATCTCTAAAAACTAAGAACAATGTTCTTGATAGTTACAATATCATTATCATCCCAAACAAAATAAAAAAAGGATTTCTTCATTTATTACCCATCCTACATTCAGATTCCTCAATTATTCTGAAATGTCTTTTATAGCTGTTTTTTTCAAACTCGTTTTCTTCAAACTAGTTTCAAGGAACACACATTGCATTTGGTTATGTCTTAAGTCTTTTTTAGCCTAGAAAATATCTCCCTCCTTATTTTTTTCTGTTAATGAAATTGACTTATTGAGGAGACGAGGTCGGTTGGTTGTCCTGTAGAATGCCTCCCTCGGCCCCGCTTTCTGGAATTTTCTGATTTTTTTTTTTTTATGGTGTCATTTAACTTTTCATGATATTTCCTGTGTGTGTGTATGTGTGTATACTAGAATTGAGTTCTAAAGGCTTAATTAGATTCAGGCTCAACATTTTTTTTCTTTTTTTGGCAAGACTATTTCGTAGGTGATGGTGTATATTCATGTTGTATTGTGTTAGGAAACAATCTCTGGTTGACCAGATGTTCATGGTACTGAGATGACTATAGGGCTGTTGTGGTGATTGCCTCTATCTTCCAGTACTTTCCCCCTTGGAACTGGCCAGTAGCCTGTGGGGTGAGGTTTGTACCATGTGAATATCCAGTTCCTGTCACCCTTTACTCAGTTGTTTTAGCTTCCATTAGTGATCCTGGCTTGAGTGGATTCTTTCATTAGGGGTTTCAAAATGATTTTTAATTCTCTAATTCTATCTACACGCTTCAGCTAGCATTTTTCTAAAAACTGGGCATTTCGCTCACTATTGGGCTATCCTGTAATAGAGTTCCTTCTGGAAAAGCAGAATTTATGTTTATTTCCCTCTCTTTTTAAATTATAAATTTTCAGTCAGGATTTGGCAAAATAGCCACTTCCACTCTTGACACACGAATTTGTTTGGCTTTCCTTTTGCTCTTTTGAGTTTCACTGTGAACTCTTGAATTTTTATATGATCAGTTTGAATGGATTTGCAAGTTAGTGAGAAGATACTTTTACCTGTTTTTGTAATTTTTATGTGGCTGTGCGAACTTATCTAAAAAGTCCCCAGAAGTATTATAATTCTTTTTTCAAGGATCCAGACTCTTATATGGTGTCATACCATATAAGAGCAAAGAAAAATATCTACTAAGTATGAGAGTAAACAGCATCATTTAAATGAATTGCAGAACTTAGTTTGTTACCAATATAAACTTAGTTTGTAACTAAGTGATTTTTAAAAAAAGATTTTATTTATTTGACAGACAGAGATCACAAGTAGGCAGAGAGGCAGGCAGAGAGAGAGGAGGAAGCAGGCTCCCCACGGAGTCGAGAGCCCGATGCGGGGCTCAATCCTAGGACCCTGAGATCATGACCTAAGCCGAAGGCAGAGGCTTTAACCCACTGAGCCGCCCAGGCACCCCTGTAACTAAGTGGTTTTTAAAAATTATTTCTTTTTCTATCTGCTGCAGATACTTCTTAGGGGTTTAGATCCTCTAGTTATCAATTTATTTTAATCTCATAAAGATTTCAAGAGCTAAATGTAAGTGATGACTACATTATGAATAAATGCCTTTGCCATTTTCTGGGTGAATCCATCTGTGACTAAGGGCATCTCTCTCTTTCTCTTCTTTGTTCTAATCTTTTTTTTTTTTTTTTTTTTTTTTTAAAGTTGTAAAGTACCTTTAATATTGGACAGATGGCAGCACTGTGCCTGAAGATGTTTCTGACTTTTTCTAAAGTTTTCTGTCTCTGGAGATGACTATATATATATATAAATACACACACACACGTATGTGTGTGTGTGTGTGTGTATGTGTTTATCTATCTATCTGTCTCATCACGGTCCAATAGAACTTTTAGAATGTTTTGAGATGATGGAAAGTTTCTGTAATCTACCCCAGCCACTAGCCACATGTGATTATCAAGCAGTCGAAATGTACCAAGTGTGACTGAAAAACTGAATCTTTTGTTTTATTTAATTTTAATTAATTAAAATTTAAGTTTAAGTAGCTGCAAGTGATTAGTAGCTACCATACTAGGTAGCACAGCTCTATGATTTAGTATTTAAAGTGTAAAATTTTTTTTTTATGGATCCAGACTGTTACAACCAAAAACAACTATAAATTAAATAAAGGTAGGTCACCAAACACTACAGATGCATTTTAGCAAACCCAAACCAGATTTCTTCATGTGATGATAACCACACTGTCTTCTGACCTTAGCCCGGGAGATAATGAGGTATGGTAGAAAAAGCTCCATATCAGCAGCTGGAAGGCTTGCTTTCTTTTCCTAGCTTGGCCATACAAGTTGCAGAGCAAATGCTTTAGCCTCTTGAAATACCTAGAAACCACTTGTTTCCTCATCTATACATTGGGTGGGACAGCAGGGCTGAGTTATCCTGGGAATCAAATGAAAGCGTTATGTAACATCCATAGCTTTAAGAAATGTAAGGGAATATTATTATGGTCAACTGAATATATCTCCTAAAACAGTGATTTGACTGCCACATTTTGAGCAAAACAACTTAGAGTTCTGTTGCACGTTTTAGCCAAGAGAAAAATCCATATGTTGATTAACCACACAGTATGCTGGCCATGTGATGATCAGGAATGGTAATAATAATATTAGCATACAGCTCAGCTTGCAAGAACTTCTCAATGCCTTGTGAAATCTTTTAGGGGTGGAGGTTGAAGTGCAATGGTGTGAAGAAGGCGGCGTCAGCGAGGGACTGGGGTATGCCCTCCAGAGGGATGCTTGTGCCGACCGTGTTTGAGTCCAATGTGCCATGCAGAGGTGGTTTTTCCAAAGAATGGGAAAGCCTTGTCTTGACATTTATCAGAGCTATCTGGGGAACAAATTTTGATGTCCCAAAGAAAAGGAGCATAGATTTGGAAGCGAGGCAGAGTGGAATATGGCGGTGTGTGGAACGTAGGGAGGGAAGAAGAAGGAAGCAAGAGAGGGAAGCCTGTGTTTCAACATATAAGGCTTCTTTCCTGGGGTGACTCTGGAAGTCTCGGATTGGCTGGCTTCAGGTCCTGTCTCTAGAAAGGAAAAAGAACTGGGTGATGATTGTTCTATATTTTCGACTGAAGTTCCCTACAGAATAGGTGAATGGAATGAGTTACTATGGCCCAGACATTAGGAAGGGCAGGATTGTAATACACAAGAAAGCCCCAAAGAGCTTGCCATAACTTTCTTTCGCTAACCTTCCCAAATCCCCATCCCTGAATTGTGGAAATGGGAAATCCATTATAAGAGCAATAGCCCTTGGTTTCCTTGGTGCCCTTGGTTCCCTCTTTCTCCCTGTTCAGTCAGTCCATTCCTTTTTTTTTTTAATTAAAATTTTTTTCATTTTTTAAAAATTTCTTTTCAGCATAACAGTATTCATTGTTTTTGCACCACACCCAGTGCTCCATGCAATACGTGCCCTCCCTATTACCCACCACCTGGTTCCCCCAACCTCCCACCCCCCGCCCCTTCAAAACCCAGTCCATTCTTGAATCTGTTAGCCTCAAGTCATCATTCACTTTTTTTTTTTTTTTTTTTTTTTTTTTTTTTTATGGGGAAGGAAAAGGAATGGGAGAGGTTTTAAGAACAGCTGGGCCCTCCCAGTTGCTGGGGTGGGTTATTTTAAGCTTTGTTTAATGTGTCCAGAGACCCAGATGACATTTTTAACTAAGCTGTGTTATTAAATCTTGTGATAAAGCATAATGATGTTTATTGAAAAGACAGACACACATCACCAACATTATGTGTGAAACTTGCCCAAAGAATTTTCTAGAAAACATCTGTTCTCTTCGAGTCCTTCGTGAACTCTGAAGGTTTGATAGTTTCTGTACGGATCTGAGGGATAGAAGTTGGAACCTGATTTTGAGGAAGCTAAGCATAGGTATTTACTTTGCTAAACTTAACCTTCACGTTTTGGGGCCCTGGTCGCCCTTCTTTTAGACCAGATACTGGGATGGGATTTGAACAGGATTTTTTGAGAATAATAGGCAGGTGGGGTGGGGAAAAGGGTCTGAAATTTCCAGGGATTCTTAAATTGAAGGTAGAAACTCAACATCCTTTGTTTCGCCTACAGCTTTGGCAGTTAACTGCAAACACTCAAAATTTGGCCAATATGCCTTAAATGTTTATACTTGTAAAGCCAAGGGAAAAGCTTTAGGTCCTTTCTTCGGACTTGACTCTCATTAGTTATGGATATGAGTCTTGTTAAAGTCCACATTTTCTGGAGCTTTAAGAGTTTTTCATCTCCTACATTTTTAGTGATGGTCAGATTTGGGAGTGATGCTTATATTTGTGTGAAGAGAAAATTTTCAGGAAATTTGAAGAAATTTTTCTTGGCATTGAGTCACAGAAATTTTTCTTTTCCACGTCTCTAGTTATAGCTGTTTTGTAATGTAATATTTAATGATTGCCTTCTTCTCCTCTTATTAATAAGAGATCTCTTTGGTAGCCAGGGGTATCTAGTTTTATATTTAAGGCTTTCTAATGGAAAGGGAAAAGAAGTTGAAATCAGAAGACCAGAGTTTATAACAAATGGTTAATATCTATACTCTATGAAAAGCTTCTCTAAATCAGTAAAAAATTCAAAAAATTCAAAAGAAATATTATCAACTACAACAACAAACATATGAAAAGGAGATCATCTTCATTAATAACCAAAAAAAAAATATAAACAAA
This sequence comes from Meles meles, assembly GCF_922984935.1. Classification (NCBI taxonomy): domain Eukaryota; kingdom Metazoa; phylum Chordata; class Mammalia; order Carnivora; family Mustelidae; genus Meles; species Meles meles. The sequence goes on along the minus strand of NC_060076.1, from coordinate 88,865,384 downwards.
ACCAATCCATCAATTTGAAAAAAACTGAAAGTACTCGGAGTTGGTGTGAACATTTGAAAATTGTCATGCTAATGGAAGTTAACTTGATAGAACCTTTAGGGCAGGCAGTTCAGTTTAGCAGTATGCACCAAAATCAATGGAATACTTGTCCAGTAATCCACCAATCCATGAATCTAAAAATCTGTCCTGTAAATTTCCTAATACAAAGGTGGAAATGTCTATGTACAGGAATACTAATCACAGCATTTTGCAAGAAAACCTTAGAAACAGTTTATATGCTCATTAGTAGAGAATAGATACCTAATGTATGACACAAGCCTACCACTGAGGCATTAAAACCCGTAAACAAAGAAGGTAGATCTATACGTACATGAAAAAGATACGAATGATAGTTTGTTCAGTGAAACAAAGCAAGTAGTAGATTAAGAAGAATGTACTTCCAACTTCTATCCCTCGTCTGTACAGAAACTATCAAAAATCCAGAGTTCACGAAGGGCTCGAGGAGAACAGATGTTTTCTAGAAAGTTCTTCGGGCAAGTTTCGCATATAATTTTGCTGATGTGTGTCTGTCTTTTCAGTAAACACCATTATACTTTATCACAAGATTTAATAAAGCAGCTTAGTTAGAAATGTCGTCTGGGTCTCTGGCCACATGAAACAAATCTATAATGTAGGCATAGAAAATAGGGTTAGAAGAATATATTACAGTTAACAGTGTATTCACTGTTATGGGTGAATATGGGATATATGGGTGTGTGGCAGGGAAGGAGAATCCTTTCTCTTTCGACGTCGTATACTTCTTTTTATTAAATACTCATACACGTGTATGCATTGCTCTGATGATTAAAGACACCAGGAAAATATAATAAAAAGGAGACAGTCTGGATTTGAATGCCGATACTATTGTTTGCAACTTGCGTGACCACGGAAAAGTCACGTGGCTTTCTGGGGTTGATCTCCTCATTTATACAAATAGGAAAAGTAAAACTACTTGCCCCCACATCTTCCAGGTTCACTGGGAGGATTATTATCAATTATTTTATTTGTTCTCATAACACAATTATTACCAAACTCGTCTCCTCTGATTAAAATGAGAGGACCTGGGCGGGGTGCCCTGTAGTCTCAGTAACTGTACTGTTCATGTGGCGATCCCGGCTGCTTTGGTAAGGCTTCCTCTTGACTTTGGCCTTTCTTCCCTGCTGGGGGCTAAATGGCTTGGGTGCTGACTGCTGAAGTCGCCATCCCGTCCGCGCTCCTAGTGTGGCGTGCGCCCGTGCATGCGGTGTCTGTGCGTTATTTCCCAGCATGAATGAGCTGAGTCAGCGCCATGCTTCTCCACCTTAAACCTTTCTGAGGCTCCGGCTGCGTTCAGGCAGGACTCTCCCCACTCCCCACCCCCCAATCTGCTCATTTCATGAGGATTTTCAAGCCTAACGGACGGGGCCATGTGAGAGATTACTGAGAGGAACAGACCGAGCAGAGGCTAGGGGACTCCACGCTAATCTGCTGAGTCGTCTGAGCGCGGACAGCTGCAGGCGCTGGAGGTGCGATATTTGGTCAGGATGTTTGTCCGGGTGTCTGTTCCCGCAGCCTCGCCGAACGTTTGGTTCCCGGGCATGGTCATTTTTTTGGACAGGATCTCCCAGATGTAAAGTGTTGGATGCTAATGTGGAACAGAACACAGAAGACCCGGCCCTGCTGTCATACATAACAGTAAATTGTTCAGTCTTGCTGAGCTGTAAATCTGTTATTGCCAGAGGTCTTCAGTTCACTGGAACACAGTTCGAGGCGTGGGGGCACTTAGCAAAGGGGCAGGAATTGTTTCCCAGCCAGACGGAAACGGGTCTGATGTAATTTATTTAAAAAGCCACATAAATGTATTTTAATTGATTATGACAGTGACTCAGGAAAAAACACATGGCTATAGAGACTGAGGTTTATTTTGGGGGGGGGATATGCAGGCGACACACACACACACATTTATTGCAGTGTGGGTATATATATTAAGTATATATTCACACATGTATATTCGATCTATAAAGATGCCAAAGATAGAGTTTTTTGTTTTATAGATATAGCTTTCTTTATATATATATACATATTATATATCTATATAATGATATAATTTTTGTGTGTGTACCTATAAAGGTACCAGATGGAAAGTGTTTTTACGCATTTAGACAGTTTATTGAGTAGCATATGTGTGTGGGTATATGCACAGGACAGCCCCTTCCCCAGATATATATCTTCTTCCCTGGATGTCTTCAAGAGGAGAGTCGACAAGATGTCAGAAATGTCTGAAGATTACATAGAACCAAAGGAGTGGCTAAATATTCCCAGATGACCTATGTTTCTTTGAGAATTAGGAGAATTGGACTGGAATTGGAGGGGCTGATAGTAAGAGATATAAACCGAAGAAATCTTACTGTTCTGGGCGGGAATCTGTCTTGCAAGAGCAGCTCTACGGTGAGCTCACCAACACGGGAAAGTTAGCCAGTCGGCATCGCGCATCCTAGCAGATAGTACAAGTCAGAGGCACAGAGAGGAAAATGAAATGATCCAGATCGAGACGAGAGTACAAACGCGGTCTTGTCACTCCTTACCGTGGACTTCAGCACCTTCTCAGGGAGCAGGCTTGGTGGTTAAAGAAGAAAGAAGACATTGTATTTATGTAGGCATGTTACAACTAATTTGCTCTTTCATTTTGCCAAGCTACATGCAGTTTCATTTATTTCATAGCCCCTGTTTAGTCCTCAAACATTTTTTAGTTTCACATACAAAAACTTCAGGTAAAAGAACACTTTCTAAAAAAACTATTTTTAAAGAGGGAGAGAGAGAGAGAGAGAAAGAGAGCACGCGTGCGTGCGTGCAAATGTGGGAGGGAGAGGCAGAGGGGGAGGGAGAGAGATGCTCTCAAGCCCACTGCGCTGAGTGCAGAACCTGACATGAAGCTTGATCTCAAGACCCTGAGATCACGACCTGAGCCCAAACCAAGAGTTGGCTGTTCAACTGACTGAGCGTCCCAGGCACCCCAAAGAGCACTTTTATATTGGTTAGTAAACAATGGTACATCTAAATAATGGAAGACCATACGTACACTAAGAATCCAGTCGTGGAAGAATATTCAGTGACACAGAAACATAGATGCCAGGGAAGGGCTGGATATATTAGGATATATATCACCTACGATGTAGGTGATACAATAATCCCTTTTATAAAAATATGGAAATATGTAAATTAGAGAGAGAAGCAGAGATACCAAGACAAAGAGGATTTACATAGAAATGAGAACTGTGCTCATTTTTAGATTTAGAGACGACTCTTATTTTCCTCTTGCGCAGGTGTACTTCTTAAATGTTCAAAAAGGGAACATGTATATATGTTTATATATATATATATATATTTGTAATTAGAAAACCACTATAGGTTAGCAAAACAACAACAGATTCATTCAATAACTACGAATTAAGGAATTCATACTTAAGAATTAAGCAATGGCAAGTGGAAGAGGAAGGAAGGCAAGGGAAGACCCTTGAGTCTTTGTTTGGTGCTGGACACTGACCTGGAGCTTGCTTACGTTACCTCCTCTCACCTTCCATCTTTTAGATTACAAAACCGAGACACAGAGGGATCTTGTCGCAAATCGCGTAGCCAGTAGGAAGCCCATTGGATACAAAAATCTCATAGTATCTCAGGGCGTACAACTCTGTGTTCTTGACTCAGGTGGATCCAGTGGTTCCTCTCCAGGTCTTCAGCTGGGGTGAGCACCTCATAAATTAGCAGCAGACAAGCCCTTTCTTACTCCAGTGAGCCACGTCCTATACCTCAAGGTAAAGATTTCAGTATTTTCCAAGTGCTGAATTACCTAATTCCTCGGAGGGACCCAAGTTCGAGGGTCAGCACCCCCATTTTGCATCTGAGCAAAGCTGGATTGCCTGGTTCTCACTGAGATCTCCAGAGCTGCTGAGGGGGTGGAAGACTAGAACTTCGGCCAAACTTCTGGGCACGCGTGACTTTTCTGCATCTGTTCAGATGTTAGGGACCGAATGTGAAATCCACCTTCATTTGATTTTGGTGGGCTCTCACCTCTCCTTCCAGCCCCAAAGTGTATGCGTGAAACCTTCCAGGGGTCCGGAAGCTGAGGATGGGCTCAGGGGCTCCCATCTGGTCTCCATGTAACGAAGGATATAACCGCATCATTATCCATGTGCAAATGGAGAAGTCCCTTGATGTTTGGATAATCACATCCATGTCCTGAGTTTGTTATTTCTCGAAATTCCACTTAGCCATCTCCGGCTTACTCATGGGCAGCACTGCACAAAGGTTGGCACGCCCCTCTGACAGCTGGAGCCGAGAGACCGAAGCCCTGCCATCATGGTGGCTTGGCTTTGGCCTTGCTTCGTGGGTTTTGGTTTGTGTTTAACGGCGAAGACAGGAAACAGGCATCTTTGCGTCTGTGGCTCTCTGTGCACTTCGGAGATGACTGTGGTGGGCTGTGTGGTCCGCGCCACGCTCTGGGAACCATCAAGGAAGCTTCTGTTTATTGCTCTCTTCGCTCTCTGATTCACTTTGGGAATGAGAGGGATATGGCACAGTGAGTGGAGGATATTGGGGAACGTCATGCTTTCTTTTTCTTGTCTCTCTTTGGGACGCTTTAAAAAAAAAATGGCTTGTGTAAAGCTCGAAGGAAATCATGGCAGGGGAGTCGTATTTAGGGAGTTCACACAGGAAAACAATGTGTTTTGTTGCTTGGAGAAACTCATTTGGAGTAAAAAATCTGCCTGTACTCTGAGACCCTACCCTGCAGGCTTCAACTGCCCATCGCTGCTCTCTAGTACTTTGAGCTAATTAGAAACCGAACTCATGGCTAAGTCTAATTTAGAAGGATAGTTTTTTAGTGTTCTGAAAAGAACAAGCCATGCGAGAGAAACTTACTACTTTTTTTAAAGATTTATTTATTTTGAGGGGGGGAGGGGGAGAAGCAGAGGGAGAAAGAGAATCTCAAGTGGACTCCCCGCTGAGCATAGAACCCCAACGCAGGGCTCGATCTCACCACCCTGAGGTCATGACCTGAGCTGAAATCAAGAGTCAGATGCTTAACTGACTGAGCCACTGGGGCGCCCTGAGAAAGAAAATTATTTTAAAAATGGGTTGTATATGGCATCTGGTGTAAAGAAATGCCAGGGCTGGGAGAAAGCTTTATGGGATAAAAGGTTCTCTTCTCAGGACGCTGGTCTGTGCCATGTGGAGGGGCACCCTGATTCCCTTGGCACCTGCTGTGTCCATCAGGGGTGGAGCAGTAATGACACAGTCCGGGTGAGGTTCAAGAGTTGGTGAGAGGTTCCGACATCCATCTAGGAGACTAGACACAGAGAGATGATTAAGTAATGGCACCCTGGGAAATGTGACTCATTGCACGCCAGCCCGTGCTACGTCCTCTCTTTACGGAGCCTCTGCAAGTGTTGCCTAGGTAGGAACAAGCTCAAACTCACGTGCCTCAGTAGGTCTGCGAGCGTCCCTGTGATAGTGTGCACGTGACTACCTGTGGATCCTGGGATCTAGATGTGTGTACCGCCTGTTCCCTGTGTACATGACACTGCACTAGAGGCCACCTTGACCCCCTTTGCAAGTGGGAACGGAAGGACATGTTCCCCAGTAGCAAGTGAAGCCCAGGCTGGTTTCCCTTTCCTCCAGCCAAAGCCAGACCGTATGGGAATGGGAGTGGTGATTCCCCCTGCGCCCCTTGTGGGAAGGTTGGGGAGCCGCAGGATGTCTTAACGTGAACCCCCCACCCCACCCCACCCTGCTCCGGGTTGCAGTCTGGGTTTCACTCAGGAAAAAAGTCAGATGCCGCCCGCTCCAATGCCCTAAACAGAAGCAGTGTTAATTATGTAAGTAGACCATCCTCTCCTTGCAGGGTAGCATCTGCTGTGATGGGGATGGCAGAGAGCAATATTTCTAGGACTTGTTTGGAAAGTGAAATGGTAGCATAAGGGATAACCTGCTGTCTAAAAGTGATTTTGCAAGCACCTGGGGGGCGCAGTCAGTTAAGCAGTTAAATATCTGACTCTTGATTTCAGCTCAGGTCATGATCTCGGGGTTGTGAGATCGAGCCCCGCGCCAGCGTCTGCACTCAGCTGGGAGTCTGCGTCTCCGCTCCCTCTGTCCTTCTCCCTGCTCATGCTCTCTCTTTCTCAAATAAATAAATAAAATCTTTTAAAAAATTTAAAAAACCAAGTGTTCGAGGAGGGTGGTGGTAACATGTCATGTTTAATTTCATAAAGGGTTTTTCTTTATGGAATCTCGTCTTAAGATTCTCAGCTTTGCAGATGAAGACACGAAGCCTCAGAAAAGTGAAGTGATTTGCCCTCCTCTGGGGTGGAGGCAAGACTCCCATCTAGATCTTTTAACTTCGAAATGGAGTGTTCTTTCTTTAAACAACAGGGTTTCCAAAGGTTATATTTCTTTTATCCGTTGCTAGAAGAAGGCCAGAAGTCTGAAATCCAGCAGGGTCCTGCTTCCTCTGAGGGCCCTGAGGGTGAATCATTCCATGCCTCTTCTAGCTTCTGGTGTGGTGGCTGCCATATTCCTTGGCATTCCCTGGCTTGCGGCCACCTTACTCTGATCTCTGCCTCTGTCTTCACACTGCTTCTTCTGGGTGTATCTTCTCTTCTGTGTGTCCTCTTCAGTAAGAACAAAGCTCTTCCCTTTCCATGAGGGAAGTGGTCCAACTGTAATCAACCTGCCACCGGGTGTTTAGCTGGTCACCCCAGCAATGGTACCATATTAGGGACTCAGTTTTGGTCTCCGTCGGGTGCCCAGTGGTGGCTAGAGCCAGGCTGGCCTTGGTGAGAGGAAAGCCATGGTGCTGAGTCCATGTACCACCTCCCTCCTTGCCACCGTGAGGGTTCCTCATGGAGCTTTGTTCCCGAGTCCATTGGTCAATGACAGGTGTGGCTAACCAACCGGGAAGGAGGCTGATCAGACTCACACGAAGGAGGCTGATCCTACCGGTTTGATTCTTAAAATCATTGTCTGCTCAAGTCCCTTTTTTGTGAGCATTTCCAGGGGATACACATGTCTTTATGATTTTCTATGTCTGACTTTAGAAACTCCATCACTGGCTCTCATGCTTCTCCTCCAGCCCTTACCATGCCTCAGATGTCCCACAATTAGGTTTACACACAGTGTTCAGCATCACGCCTTTTTCTGGTAATGCTGGGTTAAGGAGCACATCTGCATAGGTGAAATTTCCAGATAACTAGGATTTAGTCTCCTCTTAACCCTCCAATTATAACCAAAATGTTAAAGCTTGGTATTTTTTTTTCAAGTATATTTTCTCACATTAACCGTCTTAAACCGGATATGTATTATCTTTTCAAACAAGAAATAATTGAAAGTTTAGTTAAGTTGGTCTATAATCATGACTACTTGATAAATAAATTGTATATATTTATTTCTGTATTTTTTCCAAATCGTAGCCCCAAAGTGAATATAACTTTACATTGTGCTTTTTTTTTTTTAAATTAAAGTAGGCTCCGTGCTCAGTGTGGAGCCCAACATGGGGCTTGAACTCACAACTTTGAGATCAAGACTTGAACTGAAATCAGAAGTCAGATGCTTACCCGACTGAACCACCCAGGCGTCCCTTAACTTTACGTTGTTGTCATAGCATAAAAGTTATTTTCTTTTTTTAAAATTTTATTTATGTATTTGACAGAGATCACAAGTAAGCAGAGAAGCAGGCAGAGAGAGAGGAGGAAGCAGGCTCCCTGCTGAGCAGAGAGCCCGATGCGGGGCTCCATCCCAGGACCCTGAGATCATGACCTGAACCGAAGGCAGAGGCTTAACCCTCTGAGCCACCCAGGTGTCCCTAAAAGTTATTTTCTATTCTGCATTTTTTTTTAAAGATTTTATTTATTTATTTGACAGAGAGAGATCACAAGTAGGCAGAGAGGCAGGCAGAGAGAGAGGAGGAAGCAGGCTCCCTGCGGAGCAGAGAGCCCGATGCGGGACTCGATCCCAGGACCCTGAGATCATGACCTGAGCCGAAGGCAGCGGCTTAACCCACTGAGCCACCCAGGTGCCCCCTCTATTCTGCATTTTTGACTTAGCATTAAAGCATTGTCTGTGTTTCCTCTATACCATTTAAGAAAATACAATTTGTTAGCGCAAATAAACCCTTTTAACAGTAAACCATTTTTATTACCTTTAAAAAGAGTAGAAAGTCATTTCTCACTCACATAATAGTCCACCGTGGGCATTGCTGGTGAACAAAGGCTCTTGGCTTCCATCTTCTGGCTCTGTGTCTCCTAGAGCTGGGTGCTCACCTGTGCTGAGTCTCTGGAAGAAGTCTCTGGAAATACATGGTGGAGAGGAGGCTTCTTACCATCCTGAGCCCAGAGGGCACTTGCATTACTTCTGTCCTCATTCTCATGTTCGTGTATCATCTGTTGTGAAATCAGTCAAGTGGCCACACTAGATATAAGGTGGTCTGGGAAATGTAGTCCCTGGCAGGGGGCTGGAAGTTGGTCCTCAAGGAGCGGTCTGGACTGTGGAAGGGGATCATTGCTTTTTGGGGACTGTGAACCCAGTCTGCCACAGGTGCACAATCTTCTTCTTCTGTTTTTTTTTTTTTTTTAAGACTTTATTTGTTTATTTGACAGAGATCACAAGTAGGCAGAGAGGCAGCAGAGAGAGAGTGGGGAGGTGGGGGAAGCAGGCTCCCTGCCGAGCAGAGAGCCCGACGTGGGACTCCATCCCAGGACCCTGGGATCATGACCTAAGCTGAAGGCAGAGGCTTTAGCCTCTGAGCCATCCAGGAGCCCCGGTGCACAGTCTTCTTAAGTATCTTTTAAAATCTTTTAAAATGGCTGAGGAATATTCCATAAGTTGGTACATCACACTTTATTTAACAGGTCTTTTATTACTTATGCTTCCTTATTTATAAGGGTTGTTTTTCACTTCTAATGAATACCACTGTAGGAATTATCTACACACACATACCTCTTCCCCCTTTCTTTCTTCTTCTTCTTTTTTTAAAAAAATATTTATTTATTTATTTGACAGAGAGAGACAGTGAGAGAGGGAACATAAGCAGGAGGAGTGGGAGAGGGAGAAGCAGGCTTCCCGTGGAGCAGGGAGCCGGATGTGGGACTCCATCCCAGGATCCTGGGATTATGACCCCAGATGAAGGCAGACACCTAATGACTGAGCCACCCAGGCACCCCTTCCCCCTCCCTTATTTCTTTTTAAAGATTTTATTTATTCCAGAGAGAGGGAGAAAGAGAGAGAGGAGAAGGAGAGGGACAAACCAGAAAGTGGGGCTCGATCCAGGACCCTGAAATCGTGACCTGAGCTGAAACCAAGTCAGATGCTTAACTGACTCAGCCACCCAGGCGTTGTCCCCCTGTTCCCCCTTTAAAGATTATTTCTTTACAGGAAATTCTTAAAAATGGGACAGAAAAAATATGAGCAAAGTTTACCGATATTTTTTAGGTTCCTGATTCTACAGACTTACTCCTTGAGGGCAGTGACTAAACCATATATATTGCTGTGTCTGCAGGGTCTTTGACATCTCCTGGTTCACAGTTAATACTCAAGATAAGTTGAATGATGAAATAAATTTTTAACAAGCGCATGTGGAACATAATTTATTATGGCTCTGGGTGATAATACGAGTGTAATTATTGTCCTGTGTCTTTCCCATTTTGATAAATGACACCATCATCCATTAAGTTATTGAAGGTAGAAATTGGGGAGTAGATTCATTTCCTCACTGCCATTGTATTAGTTGTTCATTGCTGTGCGAGGAATTATGACCAATCTTATGACCTAACATGACAACGAATATTTATTTTACTCACAGGAGATAGGTCATTCTTACTTGGGAACTCTCCTGAAGTCACAGTCACATGTTGGTGGTGGCTTTGTTATATGAATGTTTGGTGCGATGGGAGGATCCATTGCAAGAAGGCCCACTCACACAGCCGGCAAGTTGCTGTTGGCTGCTGGTAGGAGACCTCAGTTCCTCTCCCTTTGGGTACCTATGCGAGGCTCCTTGGGTGTCTTCATGACAGAGTGGCTGGTCTCCCTCAGAGTCAACAATCCAACACAGCGAGTCAGAAGCAACCGTGTTGTTTGTGGCCTCATCTTGGAAGTCACACACTCAGTTCTACGGTGTTCTACTGATCACCCAGTTCAGCCTTATTCAGTGTGGGCTTTATTCAGAGGGGACTACACAAAGGCATAAATGCCAGAAGGCAAGGATCCCTGGTGGCCATCTTGAAGGCTGACTACTAGAGTTCCTCTCTTGTGTATTTCATTCTAACTATGTGTTCTTTTTAGTCTCTTTCCAAAAAAAAAAAAAAAAAAAAAAAAAATCTGGAGTAAAATCCCTTCTCTTCATTTCTCCTGCCTCTGGCCTAGTCCAAGACACTGTCCACACTCGGCTCCACTGAAATATTTTTCCATCTGATCTTCCTCTTTTGGCTCTTGTCACTCTAATGCGTTTCTCACATAGCAGCCATTCATTCATTTTAGCAGCCATTCATTCATTCAGAGCAAATGCAAAGGCCCTGCTCATGCTTGATGTGTTTGAGGAATAGTAAACCAAACAGTGTGGCTGGGACAGAGGGGAGAGGGAAGTGGAGGGTGTTTGGTAATGGGGGTCAGGTTGTGCAGGGCCTTATAGAATATGATGACGACTTTGGGTTTACCTTGGGTTTGTCATTGACATATTTTGCTGATATGATATGACTTGCTCTCTGAAAAGATCATTTGGACTGCTCATTCTGTGATCTTTTAAAATGTTAATGATATCTGGTCACTTCCACTGCTTAAAGTTCTTCACTGAATTCCCATTGCACTTGGGATAAAATTCAAACTCTCTTAGCTATTATTATTATCATGTTTATTTTTATTATTAAACTAGACATCCCATCATTCTCTTTCACAGAACGCTGCTGATTTTCTTTCTAATACATATCTAACTAGTAAATATTAGTATTAGGCTTATTTGTTTATAATCTGCCTCCTCCACTTGAAAAAATGTACTCTGGGGATGTTGTGGGTCTTTCCATACTAAATCATCCCAGGACTGCCTTGTTCTTGGGGTTCTTGAGTTTGCTCTTTGTACTTTTTTGTTTTTGTTTTTATTATTGACAGACAGAGATCACAAGTAGGCAGAGAGGCAGGCGGAGTTGGGGGAAGCAGGCTCCCCGCCGAGCAAGAGCCCGATGTGGGGCTCGATCCCAGGACCCTGAGATCATGACCTGAGCTGAAGGCAGAGGCTTTAACCCACTGAACCACCCAGGTGCCCCCGCTCTTTGTACATTTTTTCCTGTATCTTCCTTCATTGTCCTGTTCGGTCAGTGACCTACTTCTAGCAATGTTGTAGTTGGGTCCAGGGTAATTTTGGTGTTGAGCTGGATGCTAGAGCTTGCCTTCCCTTGTGGGCCACAGCAGTACTTCTCAAATTTTGATAGGCAAATGAATTAACTGGAAGGGGGGAGGGGATCTTGTTAAGGTACTTACAGATTCTTCCTCAGTGGGTCTCGAGTGGACCCTTCTACTAAGCTCATAGAGGATGCCCATGCTGCTGATTCTTAACAAGGAGACTTGATCACTAAGCTCGCATGAATGTTGAAATCACTTATAGAGCTTTAGAGACAATGAAGCCTTGATTCTACCCCCAGAGATTCCAATACAATTAGTCCGAGATGCAGTCTGAGTATTAGTAATTTTAAGGCTTCATTAGGATTCTGAATTGTAACATCTGAGAACCACTGGATTGGATGACATTGGTCTTTATTTTAAGAGCAAGCATGCTGAGTCATACTCTGCAGGGTTATATGGCTTTCTTTTTTAAAAGTCACTTTTGTAGCTCTAGAAAGACTGCCCACACCCATGGATGACCTCCAGATCTCTGCCTAGCATGACTGGATAGTTTCTATTGTCTCCAGCACATGTTGTCAGTGGCAGAAATAAAATTCTTGCCTCCATAAGAGTGGTTATTCAGAGGGCAGTTCAATACACCTGCTGATGACGAGGCTATGGTAAGCCGGGTCCCTCTTGTATGGGCTTGTGCTGAGGAAGAGAGAGGAAGGAGGTGAAGCAGAGAAGCACTCCATTTCTTTTTTCTTATAATTTCTAGTATGTTCATGTGTAGAGTTTCTAAGCCAGTAACAAACTAAGAACTTCTTGCCTAGTTCAAGCCAAGCCCTTGATCATCAAAAGCCGATGTTTCAAATTACTAAAAGTCAATGAGGCTGATCCAGTTTGATAATTGACCTCTAGATGTGGGTGCCTCAGTGGTGTTGGAGATACCGGGCAGGAGAGACAATGCCAGAGCTCTCCACCCCCTAACCCAAAGCCCATTCAATTCCTTTTGCCAAGTGCCTTACTATGTCTTAACAGAGCTTGGAACACTTTCCATTGAAATGCCTCTGATTCCATGTAACTGGATTGATTTTTTTCTTTGGCTGATCTAGATTGGACGACTGATTATTGGGCAGAATGGCATCTTGTCAACACCTGCTGTTTCCTGCATTATCAGGAAGATCAAGGCAGCTGGTGGAATCATCTTAACAGCCAGCCATTGCCCTGGAGGACCAGGGGGAGAGTTTGGAGTGAAGTTCAATGTTGCCAATGGAGGTATGTGGCTTAGAATCTGCCTTAATCATCATTATTTCTGTCCTATTATGTTGTCATAGTCTTATTTGTTAAAAAAGATTTATTTGAGACAGCATGTGTGAGATCATGGTGAGGGGCAGAGGGAGAAGGAGAGAGGGAATCTCAAGCAGACTCACACTGAGCACGGAGCCTGACATGGGCCTCGATCTGACCATCCTGAGACCAAGACCTGAGCCAAAACCAAGAGTCAAACGCTTAACTGACTGTGCCACTGTGTATCCCAGCTATCATAGTCTTACAGTGACCCTTTGGTGGTAGACAAGCAGGGTGGAGGAGAAATGGCTCAGAAAGTTCCAGTGAAGTGCTGTATTAGTCAGGTTTCTCCAGAGGACCAGAACAGTGGGCTATACAGAGATTTATTATGAGAAGTGGGTTGGGTTCTGGTTCAAGATGGTGATGTCCTACATTCAGAACTCACCTCCTGTCATGGACACACTGCATCTGCAGAAAGATGGACCACTTTCCTCTGAAAAAAACCTAAAAATAAGCAGAGCAGCCCCTTTACACAAGGCAAATGAGAGGGAAACCATGTCAAAGTGGGTGAGAGAGGCTGGGACACCACCTCATCATAAACCTCACTGCTGGCCAAATAGTCCACCATCTGGAGAGAATGCAAAATCCTGAGCTTCTGTCCAAGGAAGGGAGGGCTCGTGCTCTACATTGGATACTCCATTTCTTAAGACTGCCATCTGAGAGATGAGCCCCCAACACATCCAGCTTGGAAGACCAACTGGCTCATGTCCTTGACCCTCAAGACTGTGGTGAACTAAGGGACAGCTCTTAAAGGGCCTGCATGCAGCCTCACCTGCCCCAGGGCCCAAAGAGGGGGTTGGCTCATGTGATTATGGAGGCAGAAAAGTCCTGAGACCTCTAGACCCAGGAGAGCTGATGGTGGAGTTCTGGTCTGAGTCCAAAGGCCTGAGAAACAGCAGAACTGCTGGTGTATGTTCCAGTCTGAGTCCGGGTTCCAGGGCAGGAGAGGCACCCTGTGGCCCAGTCAGGTTGACATATAAAATGAACCACCACAACCCTTGAGGTGGCATGACAAAGAAGTGTCCTAATGAGATCTTGAACCCACTTGATCTCATGGATGCTTATCTGATATGGAAGGACTCTGAATTTTAAAGCTGGAAGAGACCCTCTAAGTCACTTAGTCCATTCCTGTCATTTTATAGATGAAGAAATAAATCCCCCAGAGGGATTTATTGATTTGCTCAAGTTCACATGGCTGCTCAAGGCTAGACAAATGATTTTTTAGCATAACCTGTAGACATCCTTCTTCCTTATAGTGTTGACTTTCTCTCCCTGAAATGCTTAGAATTATTTCACTATTTCTCCTATTTACAGAAATGTATAGTTTAGAGGTCTTTGTGTAGTGGGATATGTGTATGGGGTGAATTAAACAAATTTTGAACATATATGAAGTTGGGAATAATAAATGGGTAGCTTGTGTCCATTACTTTGCTTTTCCATTTTGCACTTTTTTCCCCTAAAGAATTTTAAGGTAAATTACAGCACGAACACATTTTATACCTAAATATTTCAGAATACATTGTCTTAAAAGAAAGACATGTTCTAACATAACTACTTTATCACACCTAGCAAAAATAACACCAATTCTCTAATATCATCTAAAACCTAATCTATATTCAGAATTTTCCAGTTGCCTCCAAAATGCTATTTTTTTTTAAAAAGAATTTATTTATTTATTTGAGGGGCGCCTGGGTGGCTCAGTGGGTTAAAGCCTCTGCCTTCCGCTCAGGTCATGATCCCAGGGTCCTGGGATTGAGCCCCACATCGGGCTCTCTGCTCTGCGGGGAGCCTGCTTCCTCCTCTCCCTCTGCCTGCCTCTCTGCCTAGTTGTGATTTCTCTCTGTCAAATAAATAAAATATTAAAAAAAGAATTTATTTATTTATTTGAGAGACAGAGCGAGAGAGAGAGAGCATGAGAGGGGAAAAGGTTAGAGGGAGAAGCAGACTCCCAGTGTAGGACTTGATCCTGGGACACCGGGATCATGACCTGAGCTGAAGGCAGTGGCTTAACCAACTGAGCCACCCAGGCGCCCTATTTATAGCTGTTTTATTCAAACCAGGATTCATCCAAGAACTATGCATTACATTTGGTTGTTAAGTCTCTTAGTCTTAATATAGAACACTGAGTCTGCATTTCTACAGGAGTAGGTAATTTTCACCAACAATAGTTACCTTTATGAATTATTTTTGGCCAGAATATTATTTCCCCCCTCCTTGCAGCCATTTTGGACATTATCCAAAAAAATGAACTTCACTCACATCAAGTGTTTTAAAAAAAAAAAAAAAAGAAAAAAACACCTTTATGAAGTGTCGTATATTTCAAGACGTTTCGTTTCATTACAAAGCATACCGAGGACCCACATCTAGTTTTGCAGCAGCCCTTGAGGAGTTCAGGAAAAAAACAGGCAAGATTCAGGTATTTTATATGCTGTTAACATGGGAAATTGAATGGGCTTAGAAAGTGGCAATTTGTAGAGAAATGTGATTTAAAAGTTGCCAAGCTAGACAACGCTTACCAACGTAAGCATTTGGAATTTATATTTGATTTCATATTTTACAAAAATATCTCAGTCATCTCTGTGATATCCTGTGAGGCATAAAGGGAGAAGATATTATTTAAAAACCCATTTTGTAGATAAAGTACAGGAGGAAATGAGACGTATTCAGCCGTAGATTTTGGCTTTTAACTGTATTGAAAGTCCCTCTCTTATGCTTAATTCTTTATATTTGCATGTCTTGGCATCATGAATGAAGCTAACATTCCTAATGGCATAGAAAGATTCAGTTGGTTTCTTCCTACTCAAAGTAGAATCAGTTTTACCATAATTTCTTTCCTTGAAGAGACATTCATCTCTTTTCATTGTGTGTCATATAGATACATTTTATGGAATGAATTAAAAGGCTACGTTGTCTTGGGGCACCTGGGTGGTTAGTTGGTCTGACGTCCGACTCTTGATCTGGGCTCAGCTCATGATCTCCGGATCCTGGAATCCAGTGGTGTTGAGCCCCTTGTAGGGCTCCATGCTCAGTGGGGAGTCTGTTTCTCTCTCTCTTTCTCTCTTCCTCAGCCCCTCCCCCAACTCGTGCATGAGCTCTCTCTCTCTCTCAGATAAATGAATAAATCTTTTTTTAAAAATTAATTAATTTCTTTTCAGCATAACAGTAGTCATTGTTTTTGCACCACACCCAGTGCTCCATGCAGTACGTGCCCTCTCTATTACCCTCCACCTGGTTCCCCAACCTCCCACCCCCCACCCCTTCAAAACCCTCAGGTTGTTTTTCAGAGTCCATAGTCTCTCATGGTTCATCTCCCCTTCCAGTTTCCCTCAACTCCCTTCTCCTCTCCATCTCCCCATGTCCTCCATGTTCTTTGTTATGCTCCACAAATAAGTGAGACCATATGATACTTGACTCTCTCTGCTTGGCTTATTTCGAAAAAAAAAAAAAAAAAAAAAGACTAAGTGTCTACAGAATTAGTAGGCACAGCCAGGGAACTAGGACACATCTGGAACTATGTTACTTTTAAAGTGCATTTAGAGGACGGGACGATTCTGAGGATGTTTTTAAGTAGAGGGGAAGATGCTAGAGGGGAAATGGGATCCGTAATAAAAATACAGGATTTTTGGAATCTCATAATGTGCTGGGCACCGTACTCAGAACCTTAAATACGTTATCTCGTTTAATCCTCGTAACAACCCAATGAAGTCACTGAGGAATTAACTGGTTTAAAAACCTTGATCAGGGGACGCCTGGGTGGCTCAGTTGGTTAAGCGGCTGCCTTCGGCTCAGGTCATGATCCCAGCGTCCTGGGATCGAGTCCCACATCGGGCTCCTTGCTCAGCGGGGAGCCTGCTTTGCCCTCTGACTCTGCCTGCTACTCTGCCTGTGCTCACTCTCTCTCTCTCTGACTAATAAATAAATAAAATCTTAAAAAAAAAGTTTAAAAAAGCTTGATCAGTGTCACAGAATTTGTAAGGTGTGGAGCTCAGTTAGAGCCTAGATTCTGGGAAGAGGGCAAAACTTCTGGATAAGAAGGCAAGGATGGGGAAAGAAGCAATTCTGGGGGGTGCAGAATGAACATTTGGGGTAATAGTTGCTATACCTGTTCCAAAAAGAAAGAAAAAAGAAAGATTGTCTGGTAAGATAATGGGACAAGGAGAGGCAGGACTTGGGGACATATTCTGTAAAAGGTACTATGGGAAATGTGTTGATGATTCATGCATGAGAAGTCATAAAGGTAAGCAGCCTCATTCTTAGGGGGAGCCAGTTGGTGTAATTTTTGACTATTTCCAGCAATATGTGGGAGTCTGGAAATTGTAGCAGTGGGGAAGATGACCGTGATGTCCCAGGGTTGGGGAATGGCTGTGGAAGCATGGAAGAATGGTACTTGTTACAGGTGTCTGAGCTGACATCAGACTATTAGGATTCAAAATCCAGCCTCTGTCTATTACCAGTGAAGGGGCCTTGGTTAAGGATCTTTCCCTCTTCAAATTTCAGTTTCCCCATTTGGCAGTTGAGGATAATAATAACTCCTATTTCATCTGCTTTCTGTGCGTGTTGAATTCCATGTAAAGCGTGAAATGTGGTATATGTAAGTTTCAATAAATGTAGGCTCATACTATTATGCTAACAGAGGTATGGCTCAGATAGTGGACCTTAGGGTCCTGCCTAGGATTAGAGACCAGTGAAACTAGAAGGGACCGATAGCTTGGGATTAACCAAGCGGTGATGGGCATCAGTACAGGAAAGAGCAGATTCAGCAGAGGCGTGGAGGAGGGTAGCTGGCAGATAAGGAATTCATGGGCAGAGGACACTCAAATTTGATATATTTGAAAAGATTTCAAGAGGCAATCATATTTAAGATATGACTTTACCAGCCACTGACTAAAATGAGGAGGAAAACTCATTAGAGCAGAAGATGTCAAGGAACTCGGATGCAGTTGATGGATGCCGAGGTTGATGATGAACTTGTGAGGTTAACGACACGGGTGGTTGAGTGGCATCACAGAACACGAACATGCTAGAAGTTGTTTTACTTTTGGAAGCCAGTGTGCTTTGTCATCAAATCAGGCTTTTTAAAAGTGAGGGACACAGTCAAAGAATACAGTGGCACCTAAGGGAGCAGGGAGATATTCATGCATCCTCCAACTGGACAAGCATACAAAAGGCAAAGACGGAACAAGGCTATTTACTGTTTTACATTTTGTGAAAGGATAAAAAATGGCGTGGAGTGGAGGAGGAGGGCCATTTTTTTTTCTTTGCAGCCTTTACATTTCCTAAAGGACAAGGAAATATGGTTAAAATCTACTAGGCCTCTTTCCCATGCAGTAGCACGGGGACATTGCCCTTCCTTTATTTTTAAAACAGCTTTCTTGAGGTATAATTGATATACAAAAAAATCTGCTCATAGTTAATGTGTACAGTTTGTTGTGTTTGGGTAGTATTCCTTTTTATGTATTCAATGAGCATTTATGGGGAGACAAAAACAGTGCTATGTTTTTGAAATATATTGCGAGTGGCCCTAATGGAAATATATTGTGAGTCAGAGAGGATTTTAAACTTTCTAGTAGCCACATAAGTTAAAAAAAAAAAAAGTGAAATGAACAATGCATTTTTAAACCTCGTATACTGAAAATATTATTTCAGCAAGTTACTATAAAAGTTAAATGTAAGCTATTAACATTTTTTTCTACGAACTGTTCAAAATTTGATGTGTAGTTTGCAATTACAACACATATCAATTTCACCAGTCACATTGCAGGTGCTCAATAGCTGTATACCTTTAGCAACTACTGTCCTGGACAGTGTAGCTTGAGGGATTGGGATTGAAAAGAAATTATTTCTTGATTTCTTTTTGGTTGAAAGTTACAGTCGAGTTGGCAAGTATATCTCATATAAAACCTATCTATTGTCTCTCATTGATATTTCAGATCTTGCACTGTACTCATTTGATTTCCAGACTTATTGCAAAAAATCTAAACTGACTTGCAAGACAAAACAAAATTTAAAAAGAAGCTGAAAGGGGGACAACTTTTGATTTCATGTTCATTTAAAGTCTCTCACAGCCTAATTGTCCTCTTGATCTTGTGAGGAAACACATTAAATATTTTTATTTAAACCTCATTTAAGAAACTTGGAAGTCACTAGGGAGCCTGAGTCGGGGAAAGCATTTAACCCTGGCAAGCTCCTGCCCCAACAAGGCAGCCGACCTGGGAGTAGAACTCGTGTGTTCTTTCTCTAGGTGCACTTGGGAGGCTGCAGTTTAAATCTGGAATCCCTCACTTCTGTCAAGTGCATATCCTGTTGGTGTCTCATATCCTGAAAAAAGCTGATTACATAACTGGGTCTCCCCGGCAGGTGTGAACCTATTTTTAGGGAAGATGTATCATTGCTCAGAAATGGATTCAGACAAACAAACATATGGCTTATTAGCCTATGTAGAACAGGTGAGGCTGACCAAATTTCCTCCATCGTGGGTGAATACAACACAGGGAATATGGAGAACAGCTGAACTGTGAACTGTTGTGCATTGTTTTGAGAACAAATGAATCTTTTGCTTGGTGGTGAAGGAGGGAACGTGCCTCTGATTGAAGCTGCAGATGCTTTTTAAAAAAATTTAGTTTTGGTGGTGTGCTATTTCCAAATGCAGGTCCTGCACCAGATGTGGTCTCAGACAAAATCTACCAGATCAGCAAAACAATCGAGGAATATGCCATATGCCCTGATCTTCGAATTGACCTATCTCGGCTTGGAAGACAAGAATTTGACCTGGAGAACAAATTCAAGCCATTTAGAGGTAATAGATTATATTTTGAAGAAGTCAGAGTAATTCCATGATGGCGGTGAGTCTGCTTCCCGCATGGGAGGGCACACCCTAAAATGATTGGATGGTCTATTTTGGGAGTGACTTGATAAACAGATGTAATATGATTGTGGTGCACGGGGAAGTGGGAGCAGCCAGGATACTCAGAACTGGCAGTTTCAAAAATGACTTACCAAATTCTAGATCACTTTCAACATTGGAAAAATGTCACAGCTGACTCCCTTGTGGCATCCCAAGAATAGGCTATGAGTCTCCAAAACATGTCTTCACTTTTCTAATCAATTACGGTGAAGATGCTGGAATATTTTACACAGTGAAGAAGAGAACCAACAAGGTAATGGGGTTACTAAAATTTCCCATGGAAGGTAGGCGATTTCTTTCCAAGCCAGAACCATGCCGTTCACCTTGATTCAACATGCGAGGGATCGCTATTCTACATCAAGCACTATGTGAGGAGATTTTTGAAAGGAACTCAGTAAGCACCAAATGGATTGAGGCAAAGAATGGAATGAAATTGCCCCAGATATCCTACAATGTAGGATATCTGGGGCAATAAGAAGTATTGAAACTTCTGAAGTACTCAGATTATAACTTTTAATTTATAATCTGAAGTACTCAGATTATAACTTTTAATTTTACAGATTAATATTGAACCATAAAACATCACTAATATCATGTATATGCATATTAGTCCCCCCTCTTTCATCCTATTGCTTTTTCCTAGAACATATACAATTAGCCATAAACCAACTTTTTAACCTTTAATGTCCTATACGCTTAAATACAGTCTGCGTTAAAATATTTTCCTTGTTTGACAAATAAATTAATGTAGCTGAAAAGATTAAATACTAGGCTTGCAGCCGCATGGCATTGAAGAGACAAGCAGGGGAGAGCTTGAAATGGACATTGAGGTGTCACACTGTAAAGCCAACACTGGTATCTTCTTCTTGAAGAATTTTGAGTCAATTGCTCGCTTAGCTAACCAGCAGAAATTCATTGGAAGCCATGTGATACTGGAAATAATGGTGTCTCCTTTTATTAATCTCGCTGGGAGCACACACACGTAAATGGTGTGGTTTGACAGTGGTTTGACATCCATAAATGGGGGGAAGATTAGATGAAACGGATTTAAATATGCTCATTTACATATATTTGGAAAAATTGGACAATAAGATGACTGGGAAAAATCAGATATTACCATCAGGAAGAAGTTACAAATGATTTATTTACTTCTGGTATCTTCACAATTTTTATGCTTGTCTAAGAGACCTACATCATTGGTCTCGTTGGTGAGCTCAGGTTCAAGCTGTTTCTGCTGCCATATTGCTAATTTGATGAGATTTCTAAGATGCTGTGGATACTGGGAGGTGGGTAGAAGAATTCCCTGGCTCCCAAGAAGAATTTGAAGATAATTGTTTGGGATAATTTATGTGCTGTGTTCTTGGTGTTTTAAATGTTGAGCAAGCCTTTGAGTTAATTGCAAACACATCATTCCTTGGCATTTCACCTTAAGGGTTCAAGAGCCTGAACTATTTGATGTGAACTTTCAATTTTCACTGAATTTTACTTGCTTCCTTGTTTTTTACATTTCTGTTTACTATGTGTAATCTGCTATGAATACCAACTGTATTTAGACAAGTGGTTCAAGAATTAAAGAACCAGAATAAAATAGCTAAAAATATTATCCCATATTGTGGAGTAAGACTTCTATATCTAAAAGAATATGATCTTTTATTTCATATAGTAATTTTTTATTATGGTATAATATACATAAAGTTTACCATTATAACCATTTTACATATACATTTCATAAAGATTAATTCCTAATTTATTGTATGAATTAATATTACTCTCAGGCCAAAAGATTAAAAATGATTTGTGTTCATGCAAAAGTAATTACATTATATTTAAATGGGCATACATACTACATTGACTTAAGTGCAAGGAAAAATATTTTTATCTATTTATTTATTTTTTAAAAATAGTTGATTTATTTATTTGACAGAGATCACGAGTAGACAGAGAGGCAGGCAGCGAAAAACAGAGGAAGCAGGCTCCCTACTGAGCAGAGAGCCCAGTGTGGGGCTCGATCCCAGGACCCTGAGATCATGACCTGAGCTGAAGGCAGAGGCTTAACCCACTGAGCCACCCAGGCACCCCTGAAAAAATATTTTTAGATGTGTATTTGACCAGGTGAAGGAATAGTTTCAGCTATCTAATTATAACATATTATAATTCCATCCATTAAATATTATAGCTAGAATTTACTGAAAATTATTAAAAGTGGATTCATAATATCCTTTGTGCAGGTTTAAGTATTTTAGAATTCCAAAGTGGTATGTATTTGAAAATTTTGAAAAACAACATACATATGTTTCAGAATTTAACTATGAACTTAAAAGCAGGGTTTATGGACAAATTTTCATGCTAAAAGAGTCAAATATCTAGTATTCTAGGAAAATACTTTCTTAGTATTAATTATATGTTGATGGCAAAGTTTGAAAAATGTAATGGATTTTGCGTTGTGTATATCTGTCAAATAAGTGGAAAAGACTAGTTTTGGGTTCCTGGTCACTGGGGGGTGCCAAACATTGAAGAATACTTATGTTTAATGAAGGTTTCTAAATATCTGGCATTCAGCCTGAAATGGGTACTGGGTTGGGCACACAGTACAAACTCAGGAATGTATCCTTCATCACCAAATCCATCACCCTGGATTTGGTTGGCATAATGGCATTTAGAAAATAAGGGCCACTGCTAAAGTGACCCTTTAAGCCCCCTGAGTGATTCTTTGGCTTACCCCCACAGGTGAGGCTCCTGGGTGTGCCAAGATATCTCTTAGCATTGAGCTGTGTGCCTTCTTTGGGAGGGATGTGGTGGAAGGAAGATGGGATAAAAGGGCGCAGTTTTATCTTAACTACCTAATTTTGTGTTTGATTCTTCATTTGCAAAGAGGAATATATAACTTGTATTATGTATACCTATTTGTGACCAAAAAAGTTTGTAGGATCTTGATTGTGCCTTAATTTTGTGACTTCGTGTACAAATGGATACTTGGCTTCCTGCATGATGGTAGGGTTATGATGGGATTGTGGTCAGAACTTCATGCTGTTAGGGTAGTGATTCTTTTTTACACTTCCCAGTATTCTTCATGGGTATGGCCAATGATATTTCCCTTTACTTTTCTATCCTTAGTGGAGATAGTGGACCCAGTAGATATCTATCTCAACCTCCTTCGGACCATCTTTGACTTTAATGCCATCAAGAGTTTGCTGACAGGGCCCGGCCAACTGAAGATCCGAGTTGACGCGATGCACGGAGGTAAATCCCTGGTCTTCTCCCGTTTGGTGGATGAGAAATATTAAGGAGACCTCCACCTGTGCTGGGTTTCTGAGATTATGAGAAAGATTGGATTCATAGATATTCACACAACATGTCTATATTCAGATATTTGGAATGTTCTGGAAAACCTCACAGTTTTAACTTCTCTCTCTCTCTCTTTTTTCTTACTTAGTTTTTAAAAAAAATATATATCATTTTTAATTGAAGTATAGTTGACACATATTGTTAGAATAGTTTTAGGTGAATGACATAGTGATTTGACAGTTCTATATGTTATGCTCTGCTCACCACACATGTAGCTACCATCTGTCACCATGCAATGCTATTACAATACAATAGACTATATTCCTTATGCTGCACCTTTCATCTGCATGATTTATTCATTCCATAACTGGAAGCCTGGATCTCATATTCCTCTTCCTGCATTTTGTGCAACCTCTCCCCAGTTCCCTGTCCTGGTAACTTCTCTCTTTTGAAGCAAATGAAGATAGTGGTGAAAAAATGCGTCGGAGACTATGTCTCTTCACGTGTGGAGTGGATAGTTAATTGTAGTCATTTAAAAAAATCTATTTAAAAAATATTTATTTGAGAGAGAAAGAGAGAGCATGGGTGGAGGGGAGAAGCAGAGGCAGAGGGAGAAGCAGACTTCCCACTGAGCAGGGAACCTGACGTGGGGCTCGATCCCAGGACCCTGAGATAATGACCTGAGCCAAAGACAGATGCTTAACTGACTGAGCCACCCAGGTGCCCCTGCAAAATCTATTTTGATCAGTGTACACACATGTAGTTTAAGCAGTCAAGTAGTTCAAAGTTTATTTGAAAAAAATCTAAGCCCACCTCCCCACCAACTCTCTTTCACCCTCTCCATTCACTAAATCCAAGCACACTTCCCTCGACTAATTATATCATCATTTTGGTGAGATCAGTATCCAGTGTCTCCACTATTAGAACACTGCTGAGCCATGTAAAATACTGTAGTTATATTTTCTCACAGCACAACTCTTTTATTTCCTTTGTCTTGTTTTCTCATTGAGTAGTTTTTGTTAGATGTATTTACCACTACTAACCCCCATCCTCTCCCAGAGTCTAAATCTTCTCATCTCATGCTCCTGATTTGCTCTGCTCTGCATGGGTTCCTTTCTGAGTTGCTCTTATCCTTATCATCATTCTAGTTAATTTCTTTATCCTTCCCTTGTGTTGGCTCTCCTTATATCTGGAGCCTTTGTTTTGCATTTTTGTGATTTACTCTTGCCTCTTGGAGGAACCCATTCTCCAGAAGTTCTGAAAGAAAAGTGATGGGAAGTAAATGTGTTGAGTCATTTCATATCTGGAAATGCTTTTCTTATCTCCTTCTCTTAATTGATATTGTCTGGATATAGAACTCTACAATGGATATTATTTCCTTTCAGAAGTTTCAGGGCATTGCTACATTGCCTTATAGCCATCACATTGAACTTGGGAAATCTGATGCTATTGTGATTTTTAATTGATGACACGAAAACTTTCCTTTTTCTTTTCAGGAGGCTTTTAGGGCCTTTGACTTATCATCAGTGTTCCTACGTTTTGCAATGTTGAGTCTTGATGTGGGACCGGGTTCCTGGCGGATCCTCTTAATCTGTAAACTTGAGTCTTTTAATTCTGGGAAATAACTTCTTGAGTGATTTCCTCTATTATTGCTGCCTTCCTTTCTTTCCAGAATGGTTATTTTTAAGTATTGAGCCTACTGGACTAATTCTTTAATTATCTGATTCTCCCCTCTGCCCCTACCACCAATGTTCTTTTTCTTTGTTTTGTGCTCTGTTCTGGGAGGTTTTCTCAACTTTATCTCCAAGTCCTTCCATTATGTTTTTCAGTTCCATATTTTATTTCTAAATTGAACCAGGAAGAAATAGAAAATATGAACAGACCCATAACCAGCAAGGAAACTGAAGCAGTAATCAAAAATCTCCAAACAAAACAAGAGTCTGGGGCTGGACCATGTCCCAGAGGTATTCTACCAAACATTTAAAGAAGAATTAATACCTATACTTCTGAAGCTGTTTCAAAAAATAGAAATGGAAAGAAAACTGCCAAAGTCATCCTATGAGGCCAGTATTACCTTGATCCCAAAACCAGACCAAGACCTTGCCAAAAAGAATTACAGATCAGTATCTCTGATGAACATGGACGCCAATTTCTCACCAAGATACTAGCCAGTAGGATCCAACAGTACATTAAAAGAATTATTCACCATGACCAAGTAGGATTTATTCCTTGGTTGCAAGGGTGGTTCAATATCTGCAAATCAATCAGTGTGTTACATGACATTAATTAAAGAAAGGTCCAGAACCATATGATCCTCTCTATTGATGCAGAAAAAGCATTTGACAAAGAACATCATCTTTTCTTAATTAAAATTCTTCACTGTGTAGGGATTGCAGGAACATACCTCAACATCATAAAAGCCATATGTGAAAACCCCACAGCAAATATCATTCTCAATAGGGAAAAACTGAGAGTTTTTCCCCTAAGGTCAGGAACATGGCAGGGATGTCCACTCTCACCACTGTTGTTCAACATAGTATTAGAAGTCCTAGCCTCAACAATCAAACAAAAAGAAATAAAAGACATCTGAATCAGCAAAGAAGTAAGCTCTCACTCTTTACAGATGATATGATAGTCTACATGGAAAATACGAAAGACTGCACCCCAAATTGCTAGAACTCATATAGGAGGTCAGCAATGTGACAGGACATAAAATCAATGCACAGAAATAATAACATTTCTGTACACTAACAATGAGACAGAAGAAAGCGAAATGAAGGAATCAATCCCATTTACAATTGCACCAAAAACCATAGGATACCTAGGAATGAACCTAACCAAGAAGGCAAAGGATCTTACTCTGAAAACTAGAGAACACTCATGAAAGAAGTTGAGGAAGACAAAAATGAAAAAAAAAATGTTTCATGCTCGTGGATTGGAAGAACAAATATTGTTTAAATGTCTATGGGGCACCTGGGTGGCTCAGTAGGTTAAGCCTCTGCTTTTGGCTCAGGTCATGATCTCAGGGTCCTGGGATCGAGCCCTGCATCAGGCTCTCTGCTCAGCGGGGAACCTGCTTCCCCCTCTCTGCCTAGATAAATAAAATCTTAAAAAAAAAAATCTATGCTACCTACAGCAATTTATATATTCAGTGTAACCCCTATCAAAATGCCATCAACATTTTTCACAAAGCTGGAACAAATAATCCTAAAATTTGTATGGAACCAGAAAAGATCCTGAATAGCCAAAGGAATGTTGAAAAAGAAAACCAAAGCTAGGGGCACCTGAGTGGCTCAGTGAGTCAAGCCTCTGCCTTCGGCTCAGGTCAGGATTTTAGGGTCCTGAGATCGAGCCCCACATTGGGCTCTCTGCTCAGTGGGGAGCCTGCTTCCCCACACTGTGGCTGCCTCTCTGCCTGCTTGTGATCTCTGTCCAATAAATAAATAAAATCTTTCAAAAAAAAAAAAAAAAGAAAGAAAAGAAAACCAAAGCTAGTGGCATAACAATGAAGAACTTCAAGCTCTATTACAAAGCTGTAATCATTGAGACAGTATGGTACTGGCACAAAAACAGACATAGACCAATGCAACAGAACAGAGAATCCAGAAGCAGACACTCAATGCTGTGGTCAACTAGTCTTCGACAAAGCAGGAAAGAATGTCCAGTGGAAATTTGTCTCTTCAACAAATGGTGTTGGGAAAATCAGACAGCCACATGAAGAATGAAGCTGGACCATTTTCTTACACCCTACACAAAAATAGATTCAAAATGAATGGAAGATTTCAATGTGAGACAGGAATTTGTCAAAATCCTAGAGAAGAGCAAAGGCAGCAGCCTCTCTGACCTGCTAAACGTGTCTCTAAAGACAAAGGAAACAAAGGCAAAAATGAACTATTGGACTTCATCAAGATAAAAAGCTTTTTGCCCAGCAAAGAAAACAGTCAACAAAACCAAGAGACAACTTACAGAATGGGAGAAGATACTTGCAAATGTCTAACCAGATAAAGGTCTAGTATCCAAAATCTAGAAAGAACAAACTCAACATGCAGAGTACAAATAAATCCAATCAAGAAATGGGCAGAAGACACGAACAGACATTTCTCCAAAGAAGATATACAGAAGGCCAACAAACACATGAAAAAATGCACCACATCTCTTGGTATCAGGGAACTACAAATCAGAACCACAATGAGACAATATCTCAAACTGGTCAGAATGGCTAAAGTTAATTAGCCAGGAAATGACATGTTGACAAGGATGCAGAGAAGGGGGAAACTTCGCACACTGTTGGTGGAAATGTTAGCTGGTGCAGCCACTCTGGGAAACCATGGAGGTTCCTCAAAAAGTTGAAAATAGGGGCGCCTGGGTGGCTCAGTGGGTTAAGCCTCTGCCTTCGGCTCAGGTCATGATCTCAGGGTCCTGGGATCAAGCCCCGCTTCGGACTCTCTGCTCAGCAGGGAGCCTGCTTCCTCCTCTCTTTCTGCTTGCCTCTCTGCCTACTTGTGATCTCTCTCAGTCTGTCAAATAAAAAAAAAATCTTAAAAAAAAAAAAAAGAAAAAGCTGAAAATAGAGCTATCCTATGACCCATCAAGATTTCGGTTTTTCAATGGCTGCATAATATTCCATTGTATATATATATACCACTTCTTCTCTATCTGTTCATCTGTTGATGGACATCTATGCTCTTTCCATAGTTTGGCTATTGTGGACACTGCTGCTATAAACATTTGGGTGCACGTGCCCCTTTGGATCACTACATTTGTATGTTTGGGGTAAATACCCAGTAGTGCGATTGCTGGGTCATAGGGTAGCTCTATTTTCAACTTTCTGAGAAACCTCCACAGTGTTTTCAAGAGTGGCTGCACCAGCTTGCATTCCAACCAACAGTGTAGGAGGGTCCCCTCTCTCTGCATCTTCTTCAATATCTGTCATTTCCTGACTTGTTAATTTTAGCCATTCTGACTGATGTGAGGTGTTATCTTATTGTGGTTTCGATTTGTATTTCCCTGATGCCAAGTGATCTTGAGCACTTTTTGACGTGTCTGTTGGCCATTTGTATGTCTTCTTTGAAGAAATGTCTGTTCATGTGCTTTGCCCATTTCTTGATTAGATTATTTGTTCTTTGGGTGTTGGGTTTGGTAAGTTCTTTCTAGATTTTGGATACTAGCCCTTTTTCTGATATGTCATTTGCAAATATCTTCTCCCATTCTTCCGGCTGTCTTTTAGTTTTGTTGACTGTTTCCCTTGCTGTGCAAAACGTTTTGATCTTGATGAAGTCCCAATAGTTCATTTTTGCCCTTGCTTCCCTTGCCTTTGGTGATGCTTCTAGGAAGAAGTTGCTGTGGCTGAGGTTGAAGAGGTTGCTGCCTGCGTTCTCCTCAAGGATTTTAATGGATTCCTGTCTCACATTGAAATTGTTCATCCATAGGGAGTCTATTTTTGTGTGTGGTGTAAGGAAATGATCCAGTTTCATTCTTTTGCATGTGGCTGTCCAATTTTCCCAACACCATTTGTTGAAGAGACTGTCTTTTTTCCATTGGACATTCTTTCCTGCTTTGTTGAAAATTAATTAACCATAGAGTTGAGGGTCTATTTCTGGGCTCTCTATTCTGTTCCATTGATCTATGTGTTTGTTTTTGTGCCAGTACCATACTGTCTTGATGATGACAGCTTTGTAATAGAGCTTGAAGTCTGGAATTGTGATGCCAACTTTGGCTTTCTTTTTCAACATTCCTATGGCTACTCAAGGTCTTTTCTGGTTCCATATAAATTTTAGGATTCTTTGTTCCATGTCTTTGAAAAAAGTTGATGGTATTTTGATAGGAATTGCATTAAACATGTAGATTGCTTTGGGTAGCATAGACATTTTCATAATATTTGTTCTTCCAATCCATGAGGATGGAACGATTTTCCATTTCATTGTGTCTTCCTCAATTTCCTTCAAGAGCACTTTATAGTTTTCTGAGTACAGATTCTTTGCCTCTTTGGTTAGGTTTATTCCTAGGTATCTTATGGTTTTGGGTGCATTTGTAAATGGCATCGACTCCTTAATTTCTCCTTCTGTCTTTCTATTGGTGTATAGAAGTGCAACTGATTTCTGTGCATTGATTTTATATCTTGACACTTTACTGAATTCCTGTATGAGTTCTAGAAGTTTTGGAGTGGAGTCTTTTGAGTTTTCCATATAAAGTATCATAGCACTGCAAAGAGTGAGAGTTTGACTTCTTTTTTGCTGATTTGGAGGGCTTTTATTTCTTTTTGTCGTCTGATTGCTGAGGCTAGGACTTCTACTACTACTGTGTTGAATAGCAGTGGTGACAGTGGACATCCCTGCTGTGTTCCTGAGCTTAGGGAAAAAGCTCTCAGTTTTTTCCCCATTGAGAATGATATTCACTGTGGGTTTTTCATAGATGGCTTTGATGATATCAAAGATGTTGCTTTAGGATGAATTGTTCTGATGATATCTATCCCTACACTTTGAAGAGTTTTGATCAAGAAAGGATGCTGTACATTGTCAAATATTTTTTTTTAGCATCTATTGAGAGTATCATATGGTTCTTGTTCTTTCTTTTATTAATGTATTGTATCACATTGATTGATTTGTGGATGTTGAATCAAACTTGCAGCCCAGGAATAAATCCCCCTTGTTTGTGGTAAGTAATCCTTTTAATGTACTGTTTAATCCTATTGGGTAGTATTTTGGTGAGAATTTTTGCATCTGTGTTCATCAAGGATATTGGCCTGTAATTCTCCTTTTTGGTGAGGTCTTTGTCTGGTTTTGGGATCAAACTCATAAAATGAGTTTAGAAGTTTTCCTTCCATTTTTATTTTTTGGAACAGTTTCAGGAGAATAGGAATTAGTTCTTCTTTAAAGTTTGGTAGAATTCTCCTGGGAAGTCATCTGGCCCTGGGCTCTCCTTTGTTGGGAGATTTTTGATGGCTGCTTCAATGTCCTTACTGGTTATGGGTCTGTTCAGGTTTTCTATGTCTTCCTGGTTCAGTTTTGATAGTTTATATGTCTCTAGGAATGCATCCATTTCTTCCAGATTGTCAAATTTGCTGGCGTATTGTTGCTCGTAATATGTTCTTATAATTGTTTGTATTTCTTTGGTGTTGGTTGTGATCTCTCCTCTTTTATTCATGATTTTATTTGTTTGGGTCCTTTCTCTTTTCTTTTTGATAAGTCTGGCCAGGGGTTTATCAATCTTATTAATTCTTCCAAAGAACCAGCTCCTAGTTGCGTTCATTTGTTCTATTGTTTTTTGGCTTCTATTTCATTGATTTCTGCTCTGATCTTTATTATTTCTCTTCTCCTGCTGGGTTTAGGCTTTTTTTGTTGTTATTTCTCCAGCTCCTTTAGGTGTAGGGTTAGGTTGCGTATTTGAGACCTTTCTTGTTTCTTTCTTTTTTCTTTTCTTTTTTTTTTTTGATTTATTTATTTATTTATTTGACACAGAGAGAGAGAGATCACAAATAGGCAGAGAGGCAGGCAGAGAGAGGGGGAAACAGTCCCCCCGCCGAGCAGAGAGCCCGATGCGGGGCTCAATCCCAGGACCCTGAGACCATGACCTGAGCCGAAGGCAGAGGTCTACCCATTGAGCCACCCAGGTGCACCAAGACCTTTCTTGTGTCTTGAGGAAGGCTTGTATTGCTATATATTTTCCTCTTAGGACTGCCTTTGTTTTGTCCCATAGATTTTCAGCTGTTGTGTTTTCATTATCATTTGTTTCCATGAATTTTTTCAATTCTTTGATTTCCTGGTTGACCCATTCATTCTTTAGAAGGATGCTGTTTAGTCTCCATGTATTTGGGTTCTTTCCAAATTTCCTCTTGTGATTGAGTTCTAGTTTCAGAGCATTGTGGTCTGAAAATATGCAGGGTATGATCCCAATCTTTTGGTACTGGTTGAGACCTGATTTGTGACCCCTGCAGGATGTGATCTATTCTGGAGAATGTTCCATGTGCACCCGAAAAGAATGTGTATTCTGTTGCTTTGGGATGAATTGTTCTGAATATATCTGTGATGTCCATCTGGTCCAGTGTGTCATTTAAGGCCTTTATTTCCTTGTTGCTCTTTTGCTTGGATGATCTGTCCATTTCAGTGAGGGGGTTGTTAAAGAGCCCTACTATTATTGTGTTATTGTTGATGTGTTTCTTGGATTTTGTTGTTAATTGGTTTATATAGTTGGCTGCTCCCATGTTAGGGGCATAGATATTTAAAATTGTTAGATCTTCTTGTTGGACAGCCCTTTAAGTATGATGTAGTGTCTTTCCTCATCTCTTATTATAGTCTTTGGCTTAAAATCTAATTGATCTGATATAAAGATTGCCACCCTGCCTTTCTTTTGATATCCATTCGCATGGAAAATTGTTTTCCACCCCCTCACTTTTAATCTGGAGGTGTCTTTGGGTCTAAAATGAGTTTCTTGTAGACAGCATGTTGACGGGTTTTGGTTTTTTATCCATTCTGATACCGTGTGTGTTTTGATCGGGGGCATTTAGCCCATTTACATTCAGGGGTAACTATTAAAAGATATGAATTTAGGGGCGCCTGGGTGGCTCAGTGGGTTAAGCCGCTGCCTTCAGCTCAGGTCATGATCTCAAGGTCCTGGGATCGAGTCCTGCGTCGGGCTCTCTGCTCAGCAGGGAGCCTGCTTCCCTCTCTCTCTCTCTCTCTCTGCCTGCCTCTCTGCCTATTTGTGGTCTCTCTCTGTCAAATAAATAAATAAAAAATCTTTAAAAAAAAAAGATATGAATTTAGTGCCATTGTATTGCCTGTAAGGCGACTGTTACTCTATATTGTTTCTGTTCCTTTCCAATCTACTACTTTTAGTCTCTCGCTTTGCTTAGAGGACCCCTTTCAATATTTCCTGTAGGGCTGATTTGGTGTTTGCAAATTCTTTTAATTTTTGATTGTCCTGGAAGCTTTTTTTTTTTTTTAAAGATTTTATTTATTTATTTATTTGACAGACACAGAGAGAGAGAGAGATCACAAGTAGGCAGAGAAGCAGGCGGCGGGGGGGGGGGGGAAGCAGGCCTCCCCACTGAACAGAGAGCCCAATGTGGGGACTCGATCTCAGGACCCTGGGATCATGACCTGAGCTGAAGTCAGAGGACTTAACCCACTGAGGCGGTACCCCTCTCCTGGATGATTTTTATCTCTCCTTTTATTTTTAATGATAGCCTAGCTGGATATAGTATTCTTGGCTGCATATTTTTCTAGTTTAGTGCTCTGAATATAGCATGCCAGTTCTTTCTGGCCTGTCAGGTCTCTGTGGATAAGTTTGCTGCCAGTCTAATATTTCTACCACTGTATGTTACAGAGTTCTTGTCCTGAGCTGCTTTCAGGATTTTGTCTTTGTCACTAAGACTTGTAAGTTTTACGACCTAAAATAGGTCCACAGGGTGTGGACCTATTTTTATTGATTTTGAGGGGGGTTCTCTGTGCCTCCTAGAGTTTGATGCTTGTTTCCTTTGCCATATTAGGGAAATTCTCTACTATAATTAACTCCAATATACCTTCTGCCCCTCTGTCTCTTTCTTTTTCTTCTGGAATCCCAACTATTCTAATAGTGTTTCATCTTATGGTATCATTTATTTCTTGAATTCTTCCCTTGTGGTCCAGCAGTTGTGTGTCTTTCTTTTGCTCAGCTTCTTTATTCTCCATCATTTGGTCTTCTATATCACTAATGCTCTCTTCTGCCTCAGTTATCCTAGCAGTAAGAGCCTCCAGTTTTGATTGCACCTCTTTAATAGCTTTTTTATTTCAACTTGGTTAGATTTTAGTTCTTTTATTTCTCCAGAAAGGGATTTTATTTCTCCAAAAAGGGTTTCTCTAATATCTTCCATTCCTTTTTCAAGCGCAGTTAGCACCTTGAGAATCGTCATTCTGAACTCTAGTTCTGACGTATTACCAATGTCTATGTTGATTAGGTCCCTAGCCTTTGGTACTGCCTCTTATTCTTTTTTTGTGGTGAGTTTTTCCACCTTGTCATTTTATCCAGATAAGAATATATGAATGAGAGAAAATACTAAAAGTGTGGCAAGGACCCCAGAAAGATGTATGCTAACCAAATCAGAAGAGATCCAAAACTGGGGGGAGAAGAAAGGGGGAAAAAAGAAAGAAAAAAAATATAAAATAAAAAATTATACATATATATTAGACTGGTGAATAGAACAGAGCCACTCACTTGATTTTGGGTATATTTTGGTCTTAGAAGAAACTATCTCCCAAAGTTTTAATGAAAGAAAAACTTGTATATATAGAAAAATAAGGGTAAACACGATGATTGTAAAGATGAAAATTAAAAAAAAATTTTTTAATAGGAATTGATAAGTTGGTCGGAAAAAGAAGAAAAAAAGAGGAGGGAATGTGCTCAGGCTGGAGACTAGAACAAAGCCATGTGCTAGACTAGAATATATTTTGATCTATTAGAAGAAATTGTATCCCAAAATTTTTTAGAAAAAAAGACCCCATACATACACACACACACACACACACACACACACACACACACACAAAATACGGTTAAATACAATGAAATGATAAAATATGACTATAACAATGAAGGTTTTAAAAAAATATTTTAGGAAAAGTATTGTTAAGATAACTAGTTAAAAAATGTTAAAAGAGGAACGAGGAAACATTAGGTAAATAGAATGAGAACAAAGTAAAATTAAAAAAATTTAACTTTGCAAGAGTAAAGGATCATGGGTAAAAAGCCACGAATTCTATGTGTCACTTTCCCCTAGCTCTGGCGTTCCGCAGCTCTCATTGAATAGTGAACTTGGTCTTGGCAGGATGTTCTTGCTGATCTTCGGGGGTAGGGGCCTGTTGCAGTGATTCTCAAATGTCTTTATCTGAGGTGGAATTGCACAGTCCTTGCCAGGGCCTGGGCTAAGTAATCTGCTTAGGTTCATGCTCGGGAGCTTTTGTTTCCTGAACGCTTTCTATAGAGCTTTGGAGGACGGGAATGAAAATGGCAGCCTCCCAATCTCCAGCTCAGGGGAGCCGAGCGCTTGGGACTGCACTCCTCAGTGCATCCTCAGAGAAAAGCAGTCAGTCCCTTCCATCTCCCTGGTCTCAGGCTGCACTCTAAGCTGACCCGGCCTGTGACCGAGCATTTCTGTCTCTTGTGCTTGGCCCCGTTTGGAGTCTTCAAACCCAGCAGATTCCTCTTGCACTGCTTCTCCTGGAGCAGAAAGGTGAGTCTCCCTGGATATGCCACTTGTGGGGTTCCTGCTTGAAGAGCAGTTGCCCAACTGTGCCTCAGATCGTGGTTTAAGGTAACCCCAAGCTGAAAGCCCCCTTCTCAGCTCCATCTATGTAGTCGGCTTCCCTGCTTGGATACCTGGAAGCTCTGCCACACTCAGACACCCCCAATCTTTCTGTGACCCCACGGGACCTGAGACCACATTGTCCACTTGAGGGCTCCACCCCCGCTTAGCCTCTGGAGCAATGTCCCTCAGTGGAGCAGACTTTTAATTGTTCTGATTTTATGCTTTGCTGCTCTACCACTTGCCGGGAGCTGGCCCTTTCCCCTGCGGTCTATCTTCCCATCGCTTCAGATTTACTTCTCCGCATGTCCCACCTTTCAGAAAGTGGTCGATTTTCTGTTCTTAGAATTGCTGCTTTTCTTTTCTTTGAGCTCTTATTGAGTTTGTAGGTGTTTGGAATGGTTTGATTCCTATCTAGCTGGGATCTGATGTCATTTCAGTCTGCTACTACTCTGCCATCTTGCCTCTCTCCTATCATTTGTATTTTATTTCAAGGATATAATTAATTTTAAGATTGGATTTTTTTTTTTTTTGTAAGATTGTTTTTTATGAGGACACCTGGGTGTCTCAATTGGTTAAGCATTTGACTTGGGCTCAGGTCATAGTCCCAGAGTTCATCAGGGAAACTGCTTCTCCTTCTGCCCTTCCCCTGGCTTTCTCTCCCTCTCTCTCACTTGCCTACTCTCAAACAAATACATAAAATCTTTAAAAAGAAAGATTTTTTTATAGACCTTTATATTGATAAATATTTAATATCCTATAATTATGTTAATTATATAATTAAAAAGTTGACTTAAAAATGTTACTGATCTATATTTAAGAGTTTTCTTCTCCCTGTATAGTTGCTGTTTCTTCTAAGTTGCTCTTTACTCTTTTTGTTTTGATCTCATATTAATTGCCCTTTTCAAA
Organism: Meles meles; assembly: GCF_922984935.1. NCBI lineage: Eukaryota > Metazoa > Chordata > Mammalia > Carnivora > Mustelidae > Meles > Meles meles. Next base: position 88,830,282 of record NC_060076.1, on the reverse strand, counting down.
AGTCTGGTGATCCTTGGCTGCCTGGCACATTTAAGAATGAGGCACTAAAAATTTTGTTGGGAGATCTGAACCCATGTGTGGAGCTCATCCTCCATGGGCTTTATTTTGATGTCATCTTTTGGCTTGTTTTGTTCTTCCTTATTGGGCTGATCATATTCCCAAAAAAGGGATTTTTAGGTTCTTCCCCTAGCATTAACTGGCCTTGAGGGAAGACAGTTTCTCTTTGTAAATGTTTTGATCAGTATATCTGGTTTTGAGCCTCATTGCCCAGCTTGTTCTATAGGTCCACCTCTGAATCACTTAATCTGGCTGAACGATAGAGGACATTGACTGGGCAGACCTAGGTGACCTTCTCACTGTTGGGGGAAGGGGAATTTAGCCACATTTAACTTATAAGAACTAAGATGGGGAAAGGATTTATTCTCCATAGGAAACCCAAAATATTGCAACTAGAGGAAGGGGAAATGAATGTTGGACAGGCAAAGTCGAAAGATGTTCACTATTTTAGGGTTGTGTTAGTGGAAATTAAATAGAAAAAATGTTTTATATATATTTCAACTAACAGGATTACATGCATTCCCCAAATGTGCTGTGTATTCTACCTCAGGCTCCATTCCCTTGTTTATAATGTCCTTTCCACTTGGATGGCATTCCTATTCCCCATCTCTATCAGTTTTATGTTCTTTTTTTTTAAAGATATTTAATTATTTAATTATTTAATTATTTATTTGGCAGAGAGAGAGAGAGAGAGATCACAACTAGGCAGAGAAGCAGGCAGAGGGGGCGGGGAAGCAGGCCTCCCCGCTGAGCAGAGAGCCCAATATGGGGACTCGATCTCAGGACCCTGGGATCATGACCTGAGTTGAAGGCAGAGGGTTAACCCACTGAGCCACCCAGGCGCCCTATCAATTTTATATTCTTTCTTCAAGTCCCTCCAGAAATGCTACCTCCTTCTTGAAACTTTTACCTGTGGTTGTTTCTTCTTGAAAGCCATCAGATCTAGTTATTTCATAAATATCCATTGCACAGCACTAGTCTTATTTCTGTAATCACTCACCTGTAGATTTAACTCATCCCTCTACCGGATTTGGAGCCCAGTAATTTAGAAACTATGTGATTTACATCCCTTGAATATGATGTTTCTATTCTTAAGATAGGAATTCCATGTTAGGTGCTCCATAAATATGTGTTCAACTGGAAAATACCATTCCTTAGCATTTATTGTGTAAAGTATGCTTAGTTTTACATGCTTCCATTGTTTACATTGTCTAATTATATTCTTGGCAGAGTTAAAAAGATTTACAGACTCAGGGAACATTGCTAGAACCTTTAGTGCTTTTGCATATATTTAGCCAAATTTTTTAATACATAAAAAGCAACACACATTGGATCATTATTAAGTAGTTGGTTTCTTTCTGGCAACATACTAGAAAAGTTTTATGTAACATAAAAATTACATAAACATTTTATGTAACTATTGAACACATCTATATGCCCAGCACAGCAACTGGCACATGGTAGGTACTCAATGAGTAGTAGTTGAAGTAAGTATCACTCTGTGTTGCGTCTTGACAAAGCCTGTAGAATTTGTTTCCTGTGCTATTAAGTGGCCTTTCTTGTTCTAAACAGAACCGAACATTTTTGGAGGTTTCTGCCAAGATCTCATATTGCCGCTTATCTCTTTTTAGTCATGGGACCCTATGTGAGAAAAATCCTGTGTGATGAGCTGGGAGCTCCAGCCAATTCTGCAATAAACTGTGTCCCCTTGGAAGATTTTGGAGGGCAGCCTCCTGACCCAAACTTGACGTATGCAACAACCCTTCTGGAAGCTATGAAAGGAGGAGAATATGGATTTGGAGCTGCATTTGATGCTGATGGGGTAAGTAAGAAACTTTTATGCTTGCAGACCCTTTTACAAGATAATAAGCCAAGCATTGGAAGCCAGAGAATTCATGGGGCTGGCTGATAGGTATGGGGCATTCAAACCCTAACGGGCTCTGCATCTGCTCTTCTTTTCAACGGCTCTTCCGTATTGCAGTTAAACAGCTTTTACTTTTCGTAGTTCCAGGGTAGCATTATGTTATAAAAAAGTTATTACTTTTTAAAAATATATCTTTATTTATGGTTGGATTAGTTAAAACCACCACATTAAGAAACTAGGTATTTCAGCAATAATTCTTGTTCTCCATTATATTTGGGGGAAAGTATGGGATAAGTATATGAAGGCTACAGACGCTTGAGGTAGTCCTCCGCATTCCAGCAGGTGGGACACATTCCAAACTGTGTCATGGTCCTGGACCCTACAATACTCAGGAATTTACAAGAAGGTTTCTCATGGGGACGCCTGGGTGGATCAGTGGGTTAAAGCCTCTGCCTTCAGCTCAGGTCATGATTCCAGGGTCCTGGAATCGAGCCCTGCATCGGGCTCTCTGCTCAGCAGGGAGCCTGCTTTCCCTTCTCTCTCTGCCTGCCTCTCTGCCTACTTGTGACCTTTGTCTGTCAAATAAATAGATAAAATCTTTAACCAAAAAAAAAAAAAAAAAGGTTTCTCATGCCTTCCTTGGCTTCATTCAATTTGTTTTAGGTTGTTTTAATATAGGATGGTGGTGTAACTTGTGATGATTATGGGCATGGGGAGCTAGCAACAGATGCCTCTCTCTGATCTTTGTCTCCTGTTCCTTCTGGCAGGACCGTTATATGATCCTGGGCCGAAATGGCTTCTTCGTGAGCCCTTCTGACTCCCTGGCCATCATTGCTGCCAACCTCTCTTGCATTCCGTATTTCCGTCAGATGGGGGTTCGAGGGTTTGGAAGGAGTATGCCCACCAGCATGGCCCTGGACAGGTAAGCAAGGATGTCACCTTGGAGAACTTCATGGTAGGCTTCTGATGTCAATGTTGCCTTTGCTGTCAGCTGTCACTCATTCTCTCCTGCTCTGGTGGGAACTGTGGGAAGTATGGGAACTTGGAGACATGTATAGTGCCGGGGAGGGGCATGAAGAATCAGGCGGCCTGGACTCGATTCTTGGTTTTATCACTTCTTAGCTGTGGGAACTTGAGGGACATGTGATCACTGTGCCTTATTATTATTATTATTATTATTTTATTTTTTTGCCAGTCTCTTTTATTTTGGCAATTCTAGTGAGTGCAAAATATTATTTTCTTTTTTAAAAATTGAAGTATAAGTACCATATAGTGTTATATTACTTTCGGGTGTACAACATGATTCAACAACTCTACACACTACTCAGTGCCCGTCATGACGAATGGCCTTTTGGTCCCCTTCACCTCCGTCACCCTCACCCCATCTCCCCTTCGGTATCTGTCAGTGAGGTCTCTGTTTTTAAGAGTCTGGTATTTTTGTTTGTCTCTTGTTTTTGTTTAGTTTCTTAAGTTCCACATATGAGTGAAATCATATGGTATTTGTTTTTCTTTGATTTACTTATTTCACTTAACATTATGTTTAATAGCTGAGTAATATTCTATTTTATACGTTTACCATTTCTTCTTTCTCCATTCATGGATGGATGGACCCTTGGGTTGCTTCCACATCTTTGCTTTTGTAAATAAACTGTAGTAAACATCGAGGTGTGTGTATCTTTTCAAATTAGTATTTTCATTTCCTTTGAGTAAACACACAGTAGTAGAATTACTGGATCATGTATTAATTGTATTTTTATTATTTTGAGGGCCTTTCATACTGTTTCCCACAGTGGCTGTATCAATTTCCATTCCCACCAACAGTGCATGAGGGTTCGTTTTTCTCCACATCCTCCCCAACACTTGTTATTTCTTGTCTTTTTTATTCCAGCCGTTCTGAGAGGACGAGGTGGTATCTCACGTGGTTTTGATTTGCGTTTCCCTGATGATGAGTGAGGTTGAGCATCTTTTCATGTGTGTGTGGCCGTCTGGATGTCTTCTTTGGAGAAATGTCTATTCGGATCTTCTGCCCACTTTTAATTAGATAATTTGTGTTTTTATAATGTTGAGTTGAATAAGTATTTTATATATTTTAAATATTAGTCCCTCATTGGATATATCATTTGTAAATATCTGCTCCCATTCAGTAGGTTGTTTTTTTGTTTTGTCAGTGGTTTCTTTCACTCTGTAAGAGCTTTTTTTTTTTTTTTTTTGCTGTTATTTCTCCCTCCTGAGGAGACATATCTAGGAAAATGTTTCTGTGGCTGACATCCAAGAAATTACTGCCTATGTTTTTTTTCTAGGAGTTTTATGGTTTCAGGTCTCACATTTAGGTTTTTAATTCATTTTGAGCTTATTTTTGTGCATGGTGTAAGAAACTGGTCTGATTCCATTCTTTTCATGGAACTGTCCAGTTTTTCCAACACCATTTATTGAAGAGACTGTCTTTTCTTCCTTATATATATATTCTTGCCTCTTTTCTCACAGATTGAGTATATGAGTATGGATTTATTTCCGAGCTCTTTATTGTTCTATTCCGTTGATCCATATGTCTATTTTTGTGCAAGTACCTTGTACTTACTGATTGTGATTTACTAATTCTGTGCCAGGCTCTGCTGTAAGCCTATTCCATAAACTCAGTAGTCATCATAACTACCCCGTGAGGTAGCCCATTTTACAGATGAGGGAACTGAGGTACAAGGAAGTTCAGTAACTTGGTCAAGATCAGGGCCTAGGGGCGCCTGGGTGGCTCAGTGGGTTAAAGCCTCTGCCTTCAGCTCAGGTCATGGTCCCAGGGTCCTGGGATCAAGCCCCGCATCGGGCTCCCTGATTTTCAGGGAGCCTGCTTCCTCCTCTCTCTCTGCCTGCCTCTCTGCCTACTTGTGATCTTTGTCTGTCGAATAAATAAATAAAATCTTAAAAAAAAAAAAAGATCAGGACCTAATGAGGGCGGAACTGGGATTCTAACTACACCATTCCAGCTCCACAGTGCATGGTCTTTTAAAATTTTTTTTTTTATTTTTTGAGAGAGATGGGGAGAGAGAGAGAGAAAGAGAGAGATCAAGGGTAGGGGCAGAGGGAGAAAGAGAGAGAGAATTTTAAGCAGGCTCCACAGTCAGTATGGAGCCTAACACAGGGCTCGATCTCAAGACGCTGAGATCATGACCTGAGCTGAAATCAAGAATCAGATACTTAACTCACGGAGCCACCCAGGCTCCCCCAGAGTGCATGGTCTTAATTACCCTGCAATATTACATGGCACGGTGGTGGGACTGTAAGATCCATAGGAACCCAGAGAGGGGACAAGGGGCCTCCAAAGAAGCTTCTGGGCTTACTCTGAGTTTCAGGGGCTGACGTGACAGCTTTGGCTGCACAGGCCTCCAGGTGACAGCTCCCCAGATGAGCCTACATTGGTCATGCCGTCCAACCTCAAGTCCTCCCCTGGGCTTCATGTTGCCCTCAGTCCCATCCTCAGAAGCGAGGAGATGAGGCTGGACTCATGAAGATGAGGAGAGGGACCCACCAGCACAGTCTTCCCCTGTGCACTTACCCCCCCCCCCCCCGCCAGGAAGTGGAGCCTCAGCAGGAAGAATGGGGGGAGGGCAGATGAGGGATCCATCCCTCTTCTCCCCTGCCTGTGGGGTAGTGGGCTGACCACCGGCCAGGCCTTCTCCTGGGGGCAGGGACAAATGAGGCTCTTCAGGCAGTGGAGAGCCATTCTGCTCCAGGCCTCAGGAGAGAAGACAAATGAGAAGCAAGATGCTGTCCAGGCAGGAATAGAGAAGATGGGGCGGATGCTCCAGGCAGCCAGAATAGAGGGAGTGCATTTGTCTGTTGCCCCCTGAGAACCTCTGCTCTCAGCCAACAACTCAGGAGTCCTAACTAGCCCTGCTGGGCTCCCCAGGCCTGCTCCCCAACCCTTGGCTTTTGGAACTCGGGGTGTTGCTCTTCTAGGCATGTGGTTGCCCCTTCCCACCTCACATAGATTTAATTGGTCTTGATTTTTTTCTTTTAAATGGGAGTTATCATATGGTTTCACTTATATGTGGAACATAAGGAATAGCATGGAGGACATTAGGAGAAGAAAGAGAAAAGTGAAGGGGGGGAATCAGAGGGGGAGACGAACCATGAGAGACTGTGGACTCTGGGAAACAAACTGAGGGTTGCAGAGGGGAGGGGTTGGGGGGATGGGTTAACCCAGTAATGGGTATGAAGGAGGGCACGGATACCACGGAGCACTGGGTATTATACGCAAACAATGAATCATGGAACACTACATCAAAAACTAATGATGTAGCGTTTGGTGACTAACATAACTTAATAAAGAAAAAGTTGAGAATCCAATTAAAAAATCGTAAGCATAAAAAATATATGGGAACTTGATCTTTCTCCTGAAGATTCTCAGGGACTAAGGCTGAAACTGGAGTTCCATTTCAAGCTTCTGACCATTTTTTAACAAGGAGAGCCCATCCTTTGGCATGTTTACACTCAAATTCACTTGTTATCAACTTGACCTTCAGCCCCTTTTGTTGATGTGACTCTCCCTACAGTGTGAGTGGTATTTGGGTGTTGACCCTTGCTGAGTTGAAGAGATGATGTGGACATGCTCTAATCATTGCGTGGTTCCATATCCCCCAGAGAAACCAGTCCAACAATGCCTGCTTTGTGGCTTAACTATAGCGGTCTCACACAATTTTTGTTAAATTTATCTCTGAGTATCTATGTTTCTGATGCTATTATAAGTGGAATAGTTTTGGGGTGCCTGGGTGGCTCAGTGGGTTAAAGCCTCTGCCTTTGGCTCAGGTCATGATCCCAGGGTCCTGGGATAGATCCCCGCATCGGGTTCTCTGCTCTGCAAGGAGCCTGCTTCCTCCTCTCTCTCTGCCTGCCTCTCTGCCTACTTGTGATCTCCATCTGTCATAAATAAATAAAATCTTTAAAAAAAATAAGTGGAATAGTTTCATAAATTTAATTTTCCAGTTGTTTGCTGCTAGCAATTAGAAATGCAACTGATTTTTATAGCTTGACTTTGGATTCCTCCACTGGGAAGAATCTTTTGGATCCCCGCCCCCCCCAACTTTATTTCTCTCCTTCAGGGGATATTGATAAGAAGCTCATGATATAATCCAACCTCAGTGCCTAAGAGCACCAAAGAGGAGGATGTAGTATTCCACACTTTTTTTTCCCCATTTGCCTTTGCTTATATCCTTCCATTAAAAAAGAAAAAAAAAAGATTTAGTAAAACTGTGGAGAACAAGGCAAAAATGGAACCGTCTTTCGTCACTGAGGACTCAGGGTCATATAGGATCCTGATTGCTATGTAGGTTACTTAATATTTTGGGAGCATATTTAATAATGACACTTTTCACTTATACAGAATTTTATAATTTAGAAAGACCTTCTGTGCATTTGATTTCACTTGATCTTTGCATGAATTTAGCAGGTAATTGGGGAGACATGACTCTCACCATCTTAAGGATGTTGAACCATGTATCAGAGAGGTTAAGTGACTTGTACAAGGTTGCACAGCTAATCAGAAAGTGACCCAGGATTTGAAACTGGGTCTTCTAGTGTACGGTTGCATCTGCGTAGTAACTACCACTGGGTGAAGATGGTCCCTGAGAAACTAGTTGAGAAGATTGCCCAACTCTCTTGGGGGATAGCCAGCAACTTTCCAAACCCTGGCCAGGAGAGGCAGGTTTCACTCTGACAACAAAAACCATTTGTCCTCTTTTCTCCCGGACGTTTCCCGTTTCACTTTGTCCCCTCCCTCCCAATAAAACTCTGTTTCAGTCGGAAACCAGAGGCCTTGCTCAGAAATTTCACAAAGGGCCTGTTCTGATACGTAAGTGACCATTTAAAAGGATTATTCACGCTTGCTGGTTGGGCTCCAGAAGGCTCTGGGGCTCTGACGTGCTGATTTGCTGTGGGTATTCGATCTATCTGTTGCGTAGCTCCCAGGTGGATTCTCATGATGGACACTTTATGAGCTTCTTTCTTAGGGAAAATAATACAGCTTCAAAATCTTATCTTGATCATGGTTTACCTTGTAGGTTATTATCATTTTTTTAAATGAATAAAATCATTGAAATGTGACCAAAAGTGCCAGAACCCAGAAGGATGACAACTGAGTAGTCGAGACACATTAAATGGCGCCCTTGCCTAACTTTGGGATTCCAGAATTTGGATTGGGGGGGTGGTGGTGGGGACCTGCACCCTTGAAACTGATGAATTATTCAGGCCAAATTTCATTGTTCCCAGATAATCATTGTTCCCTGAGGGGAGACTTACAGTGTCTTTAATTTCTGCTCTTACAATGTCACTGAAACAAGGACTCTATTTTCCCCAGAATTATGCAGTTTCAGCCTTGAAAAGGGCGTTCTTTTGGAACTTTGTCATTCTGAATGTGTCTGATTTGTAGTTGCAGATGAATCTGTGTTGCTGAAATTGTTTTGGTTCAAGTGATTTGAGAAGGAAAGTCTATCTGTGGCCCGAGGTCTGTCTCCACCCCATGCAGAAGTATTAAATAATCCTCTGTGTCATCAGCCTTCAATAATATTTATGAAGAGCCCATCTGTGCTTGGGAGTGTGCCGAGCACTGTGCAGAACAAGGCAAACACACGCGGACTTGAGCCCTTCTCATTAGAGATATTCACAGCCGCACACAACGCTAGCAGCATCCTTCAGCACACTGCAAGTGATCCAAATCTGAAAAGTATGTTTTGACGGCAAGGGAGTCCACGTCAGGCCCACCACCCATAAGTCTGGTGGTGAAGGGAATTGATCCTTTTCTACCTTCTGTTGACTATCTGTGCCACCCCTGTTCACCGTTTACTCACTCAAGAATAATACTTATTAAGGTCCTTTTGTGTCCTAGACGTGGTCCCTTTCCGTGGGGGAACTTACAGTCTGATGGAGAAGACAAACAATAAGAAGTAAAGAGAAAATACAGATACAAATTTTAACACGTGCTCATAGGAAATGAACTTGGAGCAGTAAATTGTCAGATATGGAGCAGGGTCCTTAGATGGGACAGGCAGGCGAGGACTTCCCGAGGAAGTTATGGGTAGGACCAGAGATCAGAAACATGCAGCTAGACCCAGTGAGGATGCGGGGATTAGAAATAGCCCATGGTACATGTGAAAATGCTTGTTTTTCAGAATATAGTCTACAGCAATCTGTTGCCAATCCCCAGCCCGAAATATGTACTGTAGCTTTATCCTGAATATATGCAGCTGGGTGTTGGAATCCAGACAGTGTTAATGCTGTAAGTATGCAAGTATCTACTGATCTACAGTGACCTTGGTTTTTACTGCAGCCTTTGGATCTGTGCTCTTTTGTCTCTAAGATCAGTCATGATGTTACCAGAGTAGTGGGAGAGATAGTGATCTGAGCTAGTATCTAATTACTTAGTCTCCCATACATTGTTTCTGCTACAGAAAGATGGGAATTCTTTTGCTTCAGCAGACAAATATGTTCAAGTGGACCCTGTATAAAAATAAAAGGAAAAAAAGCCTTTTATCTTAGGAGTTATTCCCCTGAAAGTCTCTATAGCTGATTTAGTCAGGGTCAAGGCAGAAAAGAGATGGTGCCCTGAAAAGGGGTTTACTAAAGAGAGTTTAATAATAGTAACTTAATAACTTAATACAGAAGTATGGATGAAGTTAAGGAAAGCAAAAATAATCAAGAAGAGTTGAAGAAGCACCTCAGGACACAGAATAGTAGAAAGTTGTTAGTTCCTCCAGGACTGAAGGGTCAAAGCAGGAAGGGATTAGGGTAACCATAGCCTAGTAGGGTCTGGAGTGGTGGAAGGTGGGCTGTCAGACAGGAATGGAACTCATCAGTGAGGAATAAATACCCCAACTCCTCTCTTTTTTCACCCTCCAGTCTCCTGCTGATGCCTCCTCTTGATCAAACCCAACTGGAAGCAGGAGTGCAATCTGTGATGTTTAGACTCCAAAGGAAGAGAGTAGGGCAGAGATGGCCATGGAATGAAATGGGTCTTCCACTGGACAAATGAGGAAAAAAATTGTTCAAGGATGAATATGGTTAACTCAACTCTATGCCTGAGGTCCAGAAAAGAGGGGAGAGGATGAGACTGGGAGTTAAGCAGATAGGGATTACTAAAAAGATTGGCCCGTGTGTTGGTTATTCTGGTTATACTTTGTTTGCCCCCTTCTATTCAACAGTCCAATTCCCTACTGCTGTTTAAATTTTCACATCTCATATTACTAATGAGGTTGAGAATTTCTTCACATACTTAAGGGATTTGGGGGTTTCCTTTTTATTAATTGCCTATTCCTGTCCTTTGCTTACTTTTATATTTTGGGTTCTTCTTTTTTATGGGCTTATCGGAGATCATTACATATTTTATATATTAGAGCCTTGTCAATTTTAAGCACTTCTAATTTTCACTTTTTTTCTTGACACAAAATTTTACCGCTAAGCTCTATATCCAGATTGCTGTTAATACACAACTCTGTGTGGACAACTCAAATTTAATATGTACAAATAGCAACTTTTCCAATTTTCCTGGAAAATTGCTCTTTGTTTTTATATATGCTATCTGAGTGAATCACCTATCACCCATATTATAAACCTTAGCATAATCCTAGACTTCTACTTTTTCCTTATTCCCAAGGTACTGTTAGTCACTGAGTTCTGTCAGAAAGGCTGCTTAAACGTTTCCTGAACCATTCTTTCTTCCCCAACCCTACTTTTACTTTCCTACGTCAGGTTCTCATAATCTTTTGCTTGAGCTATTGCAATAGGCAATTAACCCATCTCCCTGCCTCCAGACCACCTCTTTTTCATTCATGTTCTAGACTACCCCATGCAGAAAGCCGTACTTTTCACTTCTTTGCTTAAAATCTGTTGATATCATCATATAACTCCACAATGAGATCTCATGTCCAGATTCTAAAGCATGCATAATTTTCTGATTAGGAACATCTTACTCCTGCCTACATTTTTTACCCTGCCCCCTAGATGTGTCGTGCTGAGAGGCCCCAAATTCAATGGTCTCTTTTGCTGCTGGGCCTTGGAACAAGCTGCTGTCTTTCCTTGAAATGTGTGCCCTGTGCCCCACCCATCCCATGGTTGTCTTTCCTTATTTTTCAGGCTTGAGTCAAGCATCACCTTCTTAGTAAGTCCTCCTTTGGTGTTTTGTTCTCTCCACCCCATAGCACTGTATGGAACTGTTTCCTCGTAGATCATTTTATCATAAATATCACACCGAAAATACACACTTGTCTGTTTTCTAATGTCCAGTGAGTCCCATGAAGGGCAGAGTTTTTAACCAGGGCCTGGCACAGAGTAGTTCTCAATAAGCACTTCTTAAAGGAATGTTTTCCCCTTTTGGATACCTTTTGTTTGAGAAAAAAATAACGAGAACTCCACAGATCTAAGCACAGAATTCTCAAAGTACTGTGAACTACCAACATCCTCCTTTTGCTTTTGTACAAAGTAGACTTGTTGATGCTATCAGCTGTTGGCTCGAGAAGGTGTATCTGAATGATCAGAAGAAAATAAATGATGCATAATTGCACAGTCTTCTTTGACTATAATAAAACTGTGCCTGATTTATGGTTTTCATTTACATTTAGGTAAATTTATAGTTTAAGTCAGATTTTTAGTAATGATATGGGGTATTGATTACAACTTTATCAAGGTGAGGTAAAAGGAAGCAACCACATAGCGTTATTTCCTATTCAATAATTAAAAACTCGCTACAGCCTGAACTTAAGTGCAGTATTATTTATTTCTTGCCCTAGTGAGTTGGATGAGAAATGGATTTTTTTCCCTAAGACATTTAGCGGATGCCTCATATTACTTTCTTGTATGTTTTTGGCGTTCACTTACTGGAAAGGGGGCAAACAATGATTGAAGCCCATTACTTGGTGTTTTTAAGAGCTGATGTCTGATAAACACATGATAACATGCATACATTTAGTAGAGGGCGTTTATGAATTAATTGGGTAAAGGGAAAAAGGAATTCTTAACTGTTTAAGACTAGAAGCTGCAAGGGCTGGAGATGTTGGATAAACCATCTTTTGTTCAGAGCCATCTTTGGTTTTTGCTATTAGAGTTGGTCAGAAAAAGCATTAGGTGACCTGAGTTCTGAAATATGTAGTCATCATCACTCTCCCACGTAAAGTGAAAGTCAAGCCATTTTTAGAATTCGGCTCTCTCTTGCCTGTTGCATTTGCGAGGACTCTGCCATTCTTTGCCTTCATCTCTAGAAAGGCATGGTCATTGCCAAGGGTCTCCAGCATCTTATCCTCAGCCCTTCCACTTCTTGGTCCTGCTTTGGCCTTTGGCAGGTCACTTTGACCATTGGTGGACCCAGCTATTACTGAAAGAAACCCCTTAAGGCTGCCTTGGGTGCTTGGAAATTAAAGACCATTTTAAGCAGGGATTTCTTTCTTTCTTTCTTTTTTTAAGATTTTATTTGTTTATTAGAGAGAGGGGGAATGCAAGAAATCATGAGCAGCAGGGAGGAGCAGAAGGAGAGGAAGAAGCAGTCTCCCCTCTGAGTGTGGAGTCAGACTCCGGGCTTAGTCCTAGAATCCTGAAATCATGACCTGTGAGCCGAAATCAGGAGTCAGATGCTTAACTGACTTAGCCACCCAGGCGCCCCTTGTCCCATTCATTTCTACTAAGAGGCATGAAGTAACTATATATCTTAATTATGGTGGTAGTTATATATACATCATTGTACAAGTATATATAGCTCAAGACTCTTGGAACAGTACAATTGATGAATTTTATTTTATGTAGATTTTACCTTGATAAAATTGATAAAAATAATCAAATCCTCTTTTTTTAAAGATTTTATTTATTTATTTGACAGAGAGAGCATTCACAAGTAAGCAGAGGCAGGCAGAAAGAAAGGGGGAAGCAGGCTTCCTGCTAAGCAGAGAGCTTGATGCGGTACTTGATCCCAGGACCCTGAGATCACGACCTGAGCCAAAGGCAGAGGCTTAACCCACTGAGCCACCCAGGTGCCCTCAAATCCCATTTATTTAAAAAAGGAAACAAAGCACCTCCCTTGGGTCTTCCTTTACAGTTGGGATCAGAAATCAACTCTAGTTCTCAGGGTCAAGTCTGTCGTTTAATAGACTGGCCAGGTTCAGGTGACTTGAGTGGCCTTTGGAATCTCTGTCCACTGCTTTTCTCTCTGTGGTGAGCCATAATATCATTATATTACCTACAATTCTTGTCTTCTTTGGAAAAGACTAAACTTACATTTAGAGTTGGAGGGTCTGAGATTTCAAGGTCATTAGTCATATTTATTGGCATAAAAGATACAAGGAAGATAGGAGAACCCAGCTTAATTCTGAACCATATGCTTTACCAAGCTGCCGGAGAAATTTGGCACTGAACAATGATTTTAAATGAAGGGAATAATGATAAATCATCCTAGGCCTGAAGGTTCTTTTGGAGGAAAAAGGCATGTCCTTTTTATACGTGGTTTAGATTTTGAAATGAATTTTGTTACTCTAACCGAAAAAATAAAAGTTTTTTTTTTCCATTTTATTTATTTTTTCAGCGTAACAGTATTCATTCTTTTTGCACAACACCCAGTGCTCCATGCAAAACGTGCCCTCCCCATTACCCACCACCTGTTCCCCCAACCTCCCACCCTTGACCCTTCAAAACCCTCAGGTTGCCCCAACCTCCCACCCCTGACCCTTCAAAACCCTCAGGTTGTTTTTCAGAGTCCATAGTCTCTTATGGTTCGCCTCCCCTCCCCAATGTCCATAGCCCGCTCCCCCTCTCCCAATCCCACCTCCCCCCAGCAACCCCCAGTTTGTTTTGTGAGATTAAGAGTCATTTATGGTTTGTCTCCCTCCCAATCCCATCTTGTTTCATTTATTCTTCTCCTATCCCCCTACCCCCCCATATTGCTTCTCCATGTCCTCATATCAGGGAGATCATATGATAGTTGTCTTTCTCCGATTGACTTAGAAAAAATAAAAGTTTTAAAATAGATTTTAACCTCCAACCTCAGAGGGTAGTGTCAAGCTGGGCCTATTGGAACACCTCTTAAATGGATTGCTAAATATCATCAGTTTCACTTTACCCATCAAGCTAATGGAACAATAGTACTAAAGAAAGATGCACAGGGTGAATCGGGGAGATGCCCAAGATTTTGTCAGCTCGGCAAAGGATAAGGGGATAAATGCATTTTTATTTACAATGCAATCTATTATAGTACCTTGTTCAGTTTTTACAAAAGCCTCAGAAGTATTTGTCAGGTGCTATCATTGACTTTTTTTTTTAATAAGAGAGAGATCATTTTGAAAGGTTAAGCAATTTGCCTAAGGTCACCCATCAAGAAAGAAGCAGTGAAGATGGGTATCAGACTGTCTAATTCCAAATCTAATAATTTCTTTACTGATCCTAACTGTTGAGAGCAGGAAAGCATTCGGATTGTACCTTGAGTGTAAGTCATTTGTGCGGGTTGGGGTGTGTTGTGGGAATGTCTGTTGCCCAAAAAGTGGTAGATGGCATCAGACAAGGATAATTGATTTCAACCCCAAGATGTCTTGTAAATTTCCACCCTGAACATTACTACTGTTTCATAAAGCTCTGGAAGAAGCAATCCCTGGCTTTAACTTACGACTTCCAGGAAAATGTTGACTGGAGTTCAAGGTAAGGCTTGAATTTTATACCCTTGCCTCAGGATCTGCTTGAAGTAGTAAGATCAGCAGTGGCCACATGAGAAAACTCTGCTCAGGTTTCCACGGCTTTTCTCTGTTACATCTCTATAAAGTGGGTTAAGCAGATACAGTTCCTTCTCCCTAAGAGTTCTGAATCTCAGACAGACAACATTGATAACCAGAAACATAAAATATACCGGTTAGCTATAATGGGTTCTTTTAGTAAATGAAGTGTCAGGAGTTGGATATAAGATGTCCGTGCATAGGAAAAAAGAAAAAAAAAAAAAAGACAAGAAATCTTGTCAGCCCCTGTCGATGTGTCCTGTACAGTGAGAGTGGAATCCAGATCTGAGTAGCCATTCATCTTGCCCCTGATTGGGTTCTGCCTGGGGTTTCAATTTGTCATTTGGAACTCTGAATTCTTTTAGAGTGCTGCATTGCATCAGGGGTTTATATCCTAGTATGCAGGAAAACTCTTTGATGGGTTGGTGCCTTTATGTAAGGAAAAAAAAAAAAAAAAGAATGCAAGATCTCTATCCAGGGCTCACAGAGAGTCTATCAGTCAGGATCTTTGTGCTGCAAACGAGAGAAAAACTAGGTGAGCCGGGGCCTGGGAGTAATACAGGGAATGTGTTGGCACACATCACTAAAAGAGAGGTGGCTGCAGGTGAACTTCGATCCAGCAGCTCAAATGAAAGGTCCACTTGACTTGGATATTGCTGTCAGCTCTGCCTCAGAAGGTAGCGTTCTTATCCTCAGGCTCCCAGCTCTGGCTCTCCAAGCCTTCTCTTTGGGGGAGCAAATACCTGTAGGATTCCAGACTTCTCGCTCCTATATAGTCTTTTCTATGAGGATGAAGGGTTTCTTCCTTCCTCTCTCTTTCTTCCTTCCTTCCTTTTTCTTTCTTCTTTTTTTCTTCTTCCTTTTTTTCTTTCTTTCTTTCTCCTGTCTATGAGACAAAGCTTTTCCAGAAAGCAAAAACAAAAACATCTCCTTGAGTCTTGATTTTGTTTCGGGTCTGTATCATCTCTGATCCATTGACTCACCAGGGCCACGAGGGGGTAAGATACACTGAAAATCTTAAGCCCCTTCCCCTTTATTAGGTGGAGCTGGGAGACTGTCATTCTTTCCCAAGCCAAATGACCAAGAATGGATGCAGTTGTTCTCCAAAGCAAGATCTTTTTTTCTCCTTCCGGAAGGGAGAAGTAACTGCAGCAATTTGGGACCCAGTGGCTGCAGAGGGATGGAAGCTAGAGTGTACTGGGGTGCGGTTCTGCATGGAGAACTCAGGACCTGGCTGAGAGCTCAAGGTGCCCTGCTTGTTACCCCTCACACCCCTGCCAGTCCTCTGCTGTTGACCAGTAACTGACAGTGACATTGGACTTGGAATGGCAGTGCTTGCCTATGATCCTTGTATAATTAATATGCTCATGGATTCATCTGTCCTTTCCCAACCTCTCCTCTCTTCTCCTCTCTTTCCTTCCTTCCCTCCATCTTCCTCCCTTCCTTCCTCCATCTCTCTGGCCCTCTCCCTCTTTCCTTCTTTTGTTCTTCCAACTCCTCCCTCTCTCTTTACCTACCTTCCACTTTGCCGTTTTTCAGACAACATTGTTTTAGTACCTGCTGCATGCCAAGCACACTGCAGGGTTCTGGATATGACCGATGGAGTTCATCTTCTCTTCTGCCTCCTTTTTTTTTTTCCTACCAAACTTCATTGTCGACAAGCTTTATAAATATTCTCTGTATAAGGTATTCTTTTAGATTTAGAGAAATTCATGACTTTAATCTGATGTTAATGATAGATTGGGAGAGTGTTTTCAAATCATTGACTACGACATAGCCTACAGATTGTCTTGCACAGATTCTACTACCTATATTTAGGAGTAGGAAGGAGAGAGAGAACATAAGTTAAGGAGTGCAAACACGGATGCCTGCCAACGTACTCAAATGAGCTCATGCACAAGATGGAAAATGGTACTTTCTTTCATTGGCTTCTACGTTCAGCTTATCCAAGTTTGAATTCTGACTCCTCTACTCTGGCTGTGATCTTAAGCTGGTTCCCTGATCAGGGTCTTGTCCGCTAAATGAGAGTACAATAGCACCTCTCTCATTAAGGATTAAATGAGATAATACATGGATAATGCTTAGAAACAGTGCCAGTCTACAGTAAGAGCTCCATGAGTATTAGCTATTATTAACACAATAATGGAGTTCTATAAGTAAGAAACTCAAGACTGAACAGTGGATCCCGATGACTAATCTCCAGTTCTTCTCCTAAGGAAGCAGGACTTAATCAGTGGCTACACTTAGTTCCTACATTCCCCCCTGTAGATAATAGTGATTAGATGGTTCTCCTTTTGTGGGTACCTCACACTTCACAGTACAACAAAGCTTTTAGAAAACTGCTGCATGGACCTCAAGTATCTGTATTTGGTAGTTTTTCAGATTATTTTATAAGTAATCATTGTTAATTTTCTTTTTTAAAAAGATTTTATTTTAAGTAATCTCTGCATCCAACATGGGGCTTGAACTTACAACCCCAAGATCAAGAGTCAAGTGCTTCACCCACTGAGCAGCGAGGTGCCCCTAATGATTGTTGATTTTCTTTACCTCCTTTTTAAATGTATATGGAAACTTTCAACTAGGTGTTCAGGATTGAACCCATTGCTTTTTGATCTTCTGTCTTTCTGTTAGCATCCTTTATTTCGTCTTTGATTTCTTCATTGACCCATTGGCTATTTAGCAGGATGTGTTTGTATTTTTTCTACTTTTTTCCTTATGATTAATTTCTAGTTTCATATCATTATGGTCCAAAAAAATGAAATCATATCATTATGATTTCAGTTTTATTAAACCTATTGAGACTTGTTTTGTGCCCTATCATGTGATCTATCCTGGAGTATTTTCCATGCACATTTGAAAAAAAAAATGTGTGTTCTGTTGTTTTTGGATGGCATGAACTGCATACATCTGATAAATCCATCTTGTCTAACATGTCGTTCAAAGACACTGTTTTATTATTGATTTTCTGCATAGATAATCTATCTGTTGATGTAAATGGTGTGTTAAAGTATTGTCTTACTCTCATTTTCTTCTTTTAGGTCTGTTGATATTTGCTTTATGTATTTAGGTTGCCCAGTGTTGAGTGCATAGATATTCACGATGGTTACGCACTCTTGTTGTATGGACCCTTTTATGAGTCTGTAGTGTCCTTCTTTGTCTCTTCTGACAGTCTTTGTTTTAAAGTCAATATTATCTGATATAAATATCACAACCTTGGCTTTTTTTCCTGCTTCTGTTGGTATGGATTATCTTTTTTTCATCCTTTCACTTTCAGTTTGGGTATGTCTTCAGGTCTGAAGTGAGACTCCTCTAGGCAGCTTTTTCACATCCTTTGAAGTTGTTACAAATTGGAAGATCTTTGTTCGCTCTAGCAAGTGCCTCTCTGGAACATGTATTGGACTCTGGAAGCCTTATTTCTTTAGAAAAATTGTCTTTCTGAGTAAACACAGGGCTTCTTTCTCTTCTTCTAAAACACACCTATGTCTGTCTGTATCATGGCCAAAATCATTAACCCCCCTTACAAAGCTCAAGCTTTTTTCTCCACTGCTAATTCTGACGATAGGATTTTGACTTTGTATTCACATCCCATTAAAGCATATAATATGACTTGATTGCATATTGTAAGTGCTTGTCCATTTCCTTATCTGTTCATTAGCGCAGCCAAAAGCTAAAAATGTAAAATAAAAGAAGCACCATGACCAAATGAATTACCTGTGTTATGTTGATGCCCGGGGATGAGAGGACAGAGGAGAGATTCACAGAATGGCTTTCTTTTTTTATTAATGTAACACCAGCTGTTTCCTTTTTAAAGAGCATTCAATCCCAATTATTGTTGTCATGGTCATTTCCTGCTTTTATACTGACTTTCTAAAAAGTCATAAGCTCCTCTATAGTCCTTTTAGCTTCAAAACCACTAACTGAGTCCTCTGGTCTACTAGGGAGAAACTTGGGACATGGAAGGGCAGATATTCCCCCCCAAATGGGGTTTGTTTACATGAACCTTACCAAAGCAGGTTGGTGCCAGGAGACACTTAGAAGGAGAGCTGGCTTGAAGAAGGCCATTGGATCTGTAGAGGAAATTTCCATCTGAGGACACTTTCAGAGACAGAGGCTGGGTTGTGCAAGACTCTGGGTCAGCAAGACATTGAGCCTGGCTGGAGCTGACTAGAGAGAGAGAGATAGAGAGAGAGAACTGTTAGAAGTGCTGTAGGAAACGACGACAACAAAACCAACAACAACAGAAAAGGAGGTGTAACTGTGAGATCTGGTATATCTGACTTTACCACTGATTCTTGTCACTCCTCGCAGCCTGGCTTGCCCTCTCTGGACAGGAAATGGTCAGGGCTGGTATAGTGGTTCTTCCCACACAGAGCTTCCAGGGGCCCACATTCCTTCTAGATCATTGCTCCGCCTCCCTTGAGGATAGCCTTCGCCCTCGCGTTTTAGGATAGTTGGCGTTCCAGCCACCATGTGAGCATCCTAGGCAGCTACTGGAGTAAGGATAAAGAAGAAGGGAAGAGCGGAGAGAGACATACCATCTGTCTTTCAAAGAGGTTCACAGGAGCAGACAGTTGACACTTTTGTTTATATCCTACTGGCCGGAACTTAAATTACATGCCTGCCTGCAAGGGAAGCTGGGAAATGGATTCTTCATTCTGAATGACCAAGGTGTGCAGCTCAAAATCAGGGGTTTTCTTATCAAGGAAAAGGAAGACAATGGTTGTAGAGGGACAACTACAGTTCTCTGCCATAGGTTTAGAAGATTTTTTTTAAATTATTTTTTAAAAGATCCTTTATTTATTTATTTGAGAGACAGCATAAGAGCAGAAGATGGGAAGAGAGGCAGAGGCAGAGGGAGAAGCAAACTCCCTGCTAAAGAGGGAGCCCATTGCAGGGCTCAATCCCAGGACCCCAAGATCATGACCTGAGCCAAAGACAGACACTTAACTGATTGAGCCATGCAGGCGCCCCATTTGGATGCTGTTTTAAACATTCTGTGTAGATTATTGTATTCTGTGTAGATATAAAATACTGTTTTCTCTAAGATTTGACTTGCTAAAATATTTTGTTGTTGTTATTTCTGGGGACTAAAGAGAATGACAGAAACTAGGATAATGGTGATATTAATGAGGAGGCAGAGGAAAGGAAGAGGATTGTTTTTCATAGAAAACTTGTAAGATCTAGCAACTCAGAACCTAGTGAGAAAAGTATTATTTTCCTCATTTTATAAATAAGCAGATTGTTGCTCATAGTTGGAGAAAACCTCTGACATATCACCAGTCCTTACCTATGGAGTTATGATCTGGCCGCAGATTTTGAAGGAAGCAAGTTGACTTTTACTTGCAAGTAACAGGAAACTAAACTCCAAATGACATAAATAGTAAAGGGGAAAGAATATCTTACATTATTGACATCAGTCCAAGGGGGTCTCATTCCCTGCCTCAGCATCATCAGCAAGGAGCCAGGTTCTGTCGTCCTCAGGGTTTTTTTGTTTTTTGTTTTTGTTTTTTTTTAGATTTTATTTATTTGAGAGGAGAGAGAGAGAGAGAAAGACAGGACAAGCAGCGGGGAGGAACAGAGGGAGAGGGAAAAGCAGACTCCTCCTTGAGTGGGAAGCCTGACATGGGGCTCGATCTCAGCACCCTGAGGTCATGACCTGAGCTGAAGGCAGACGCTTAACTGACTGAGCCACACAAGTGCCCCGAGTATGGTATTTTCCTGGTGAGATTTCCTTGTGGAAAGACTACAGCAATTCTAGCTATTTGCCTCACATATGATATGGTCCAATGGAAAAACAGGGACTGCTTTCTATTTATGTCTTTTTAAAGTAAAAAAAAAATCTTTTCCATGAAGCCATCCAGTGTAGTATTTAAGTTCACCTTCACTAACAATGAATATTAAAGTTATGATTCTGTTAATGAGGAAATCAGTGTGAATGACTTCAGGTAAGCAAATGTCAGTAACTGCTAGTTCATTTAAATCATTTGCCCACCATCAAAGAACATTCTAGAATTATGGGTGTTTTTCTGAAGATGCCATTATCTTTGGTATCAGTGAGTTTTTTCACTTACTCATCAATAAGCATTTATGGAATACCTTCTCTGGGTCAGATAGTGTTATAAGTGAATACAATTTCTGCTTACCCTGAAAAAATTTTATGATTTAGTGAGAAAGATCAATATCCTGAGGAACGTTTACAATACAGTGTGAGGAATACAGTAATAGGGGCCATGAGTGTGCTGAGAGGAAAGCATTTACATTGGTCTGGATTGAGATCAGAACTTGTGGCTGGAACAGAGTTTTTATTCTCTTAGGTTCTAACTAAGTGTTGCTCAGGGGAAGCCCTTGAATGAGCTCCTTGGGAACAGGGGCACATTTTATTCTTTACCTCTGTGATTATAATGCTTTGACCACAGTGGTTCAGTATGGCAAGCAGGGACGAGTCAGGTCAGGAAAAGAGGAAACATTCTAGAGCAAACTATCCATTGTGTGCAAGAAAGTGCTCCAAGGTGGTAGAAAAGAGCACGAACCTTGGATTTGCAGAGACCTGAGTTCAGGTGTGAGATCCGCCACTACTTGGCTGTGCGAACATAGGGAAGTTATCTAGCCTCCCTGTGCCTGTTTTCTTATCTGTGAAGTGAAAATTAGAGTACTTAACCCCATTGGGTTTTCATGCAGCCGAGATGGGAAAACACATGTCAAGTGATCAGCAGAGAATAAGCATCCAATGAATTATTAGCTATTTTATTACTTATAATCTAGCTTACCTAATTTTTCCCTCCCTCCTTTAAATCTTCAATTTTTAAAAAAGCTTTTATTTTTTTTCAAGTGAGAGAGAGAGAGAAAGAGAGCAGGGGGAGGAGCAGAGGGAGAGGGACAAGCAGGTCCCTGCTGAGCATGGAGCTGACTCAGGGCTTGATCCCAGCACCCTGAGATCATGACCTGAGCCGAAATCAAGAGTCAGACACTTAACCGGCTGAGCCACCCAGGCGCCCCTCAATCTTCAGTTTATGAAGTTGTTTGTTGAGGAAAGTGCTTTCTCTGGGTCAGAATGTCTCTGACAACCAGAAGTAAATCTCGCATAGACTATGCTTCATGATGTCTTGGTTGAGAATCTTTGAGTTAATGGACATTTATAGTCTGATTCTGACAAATACCACATGCTAATATGTCCTACATTCTATTTACTCTGTGTTCTCTACTTCCTAAAATAGGAAAGGGTGCACTGTTGAAGTATTGCCAGATTTTCTTTACAAGTGGCTGGCTCGGTTTTCCTTAATTGATGAGTCACCCTTTGCCGACGGGACCCATTTCCATGGGAATTTCTAGATCTTCTCAGAGCTCACGTTCTGGGGGCTCCCCTCAACAAGTGATGTGAGGTTTTTTGTTTGTTTGTTTGTTTTGTTTTTTTAAGATTTTATTTATTTGACAGAGAGAGATCACAAGTAGACAGGCAGGCAGAGAGAGAGAGAATGAAGCAGGCTCCCTGCTGAGTGGAGAGCCTGATGTGGGACTTGACCCCAGGACTCTGAGATCACGACCTGAGCTGAAGGCAGCGGCTTAACCCACTGAGCCACCCAGACGTCCAATGTGAGCCATTTTTAAGCGACAAATGTCAGCTGGTCATGGCTGCCACATCAGAGATTGTATCTCCTCCAACTGGATTTAGAGACCATTTCCTTAATGGTTTCTTCCTTTTGTAAAACTATGTGCCGTGTGCCATTTATGAGAAGAACAGAGTATTCCAGAACACGTTCAGTTACTCAGGGATAACTGACCTAACAAATGGAGTAGTGAGGTGAGGGTGAAATCCAGTTGCGTGGTGGCCCCTGGTCTTCTGTGTGGCTTGAAGAGATTGAGGATGCTGATGTGTTCTTTGGGGAGAGATTCACAGTTTGACAGGAAACATCTGTTTTAATCTGCTCCAACATCAACACAATCGATGTGGTAGGAAGCCTGTTGTTACTGTGTAGGTTCCATTTCTCCATCCAGAGCTGGGCCTGGGCTCAGGGCTGTTTGGACAGGCAGCATAATACAGTCTCATTTGTCACAATACGGACATAACAAGCAGCATTATTTGAGAGTGTCCTGGGGCTATTTCTCTATTTGAGGGAATTATTTTCCTTCCAAACCTGTCTGGCTCTGTCTTCATTTCTCTCTATCTCTTTTCCTTTATGTTTTCTCTCTCTTGGCACATTTCCATTCTGGGTTGTAATTTTGAGTGATCACTTCTCAACCCTAACTCTACCACTGCTTCCTCTCCCATGAGCAAGAAGGGCTTCCTGTGGAGAATGGTCCCCCCCAGGGGTATCAAGATATCCAGGAAACAAGGGTGCAAAGATTCAGACTCTCACACTCACAAAACCATAGAGATCGTCATCTACCCCGTAAGGTCTAACTTCCTCCTCTCCCCACCTTCAGAATCACTACCTAGAATTAATTAAAAATTCTGTTCCATTGACATTATAGAGTAGGTTTGTAGGGAAACCTACCTCATCCCCCACCCTTTTTTTAAAGATTTATTTTATTTATTTGAGAGAGAGAACGCACATGTGCAGGTATAGGGAAGGGCAGAGGGAGAAGGAGGGAAATCTCAAGCAGACCCCCTGCTGAGCACAGAGACTAATGTGGGGCTTGATCCCATGACCCTGAGATCAGGACCTGAGTCAAAATGAAGAGTTGGACACTTAACTGACTGAGCCACCCAGGTGCCCCTCATTTTTCATTATTTGAAAGAGTAAAGTTGGTATCTGACACTTAAAATTGGTCTCTGGAGAATTCAAGGAATTCAAAGTGTACTTATATCAGTGCATCTGTGATACTCATCACTCAAAAAACTATTACACTACTAATAAAATGTGAAGTGTAGATTCATAGGACTGAGTCCACCTTTTCTCCATGATCATTTTTAAAATTCTATTGCCCATGAAGTCCTAAGCATTGTGAACGACTAATAAAAAGACCTAGGTGTGGATATTCTCAACAACGACAACAACAAAACCACAGTCACACTAGATAAAGTCAAGGTCCTTTTATACCCATTTTGGTACTGACCAATCAAAAGATACTGAAAATATCATGTATTATATCACTGGAACCCACTCTGTACCACTAGTTGAGATAAATCTAGAAGCTTCCCAGTTCTTTTTTATTGACTCTGGCAGTGGGCCCAAATGAGGGTCAATGAAAAGACCTCCAGTTGGTTATTTTCTCCTCTCTCACGCCTTCTTTCTACCTAGTGACCCGAATGTATGTGTATTCCAGATGTTGGCCCCATCCCAGGTGGAAAAAGTCATTTCTTTTCTCTTTCCAGCATCTTCTGGCATGGTTAGGCTGTTGTCTGCCCTGCCCTGTGCCAGGTGCTGTGTGCAACAGGAGGGGAGGTCCACAAGGAAATGATAAGACACATTCTCTGCCTTAAAGAATCTCAAAGCCTTTTGTACCCCCCCCCCAAAAAGAATCTCAAAGCCTGAGAGGAGGTAATAATTACAGACAGTAAGCTAATAATTACAGAGATAATAGGTACAAGGCACATTGATGAGGAGAGAGGAATCAACTTGACTTGAGATTGGAGGCTGCTAGGGGGAGCGGAGACTTCGGAGAGGAGGACGTGTTTGGAGAGTGTTTTAAAGGTTGAAGAAAAGGTTTGGAGAACATGAGTTTGTCTGGTGGACGGGAAGGAGAATTGGAAGGACATGCCAGGCAGTGGACAGCAATCAGTAAAATGGTGTGAGGCAAAAATTATCAAGACACATGAGGAGACTGATAAGCGTGATGTTTCTGGAACATTTGTTGTGGGACTCAGGGAGGCATACAAAAATAAACCAGTGGTAAGAAGTGATGCTGGAAATGTAGCCAAAGGCCTGGAGAAGGAAAGACCACCATCTTACGGGCTGGGACCTCATCCTGTAATGCAGAGACAGTTCTCTGCACCTTACGTTTCCTGTGGAGTCTGTCTGGCTTCCGGTCCACATATTTGCTTTTATTTGCTGGTCATTCAAGAGCCGGCACTCTCTAGTAGCCAGTTACTCCTCACATGCAAAACCTGGGCCATGGATGGAAAACCATGGGCCAAATCAAAGTCTGAAGACCTAGGAACGTGAGCTGAGCTCTGGGAAGTGTGGGATATGCTGACAACCCTCATGGAGAGGGGCTGAGCTGCCTGTTCCAAGAGGCAGTGTTAAGTGGGGCCCCAAATCCGAAGGCTGGCAGGTGGGCATCCCAACTGGATGAAAGCCTTCAAGGGAATTCAGATAAGAGCTTTAGGATGGAACTGGGCTCACTTGACCACTGCTGGGGGCATTCAGAGCGTGGCCTACAGCCGGGAGGAATCCTCTGGGCCATAGGAATGTGGGCAGCTGCAGCCGTGGCCTTGACCTCAGGCAGAGAGGTCACTGTTAGGCTCAGGAACTGACTTGGTTTACACAAGACTCACATTCATTTTTCCAGAAACTTTTCTTCATCTCCACCCAGTTGGAATTTATCGCTCCCTCCTTGGTGGTGTAGAACATTCTATTTATGCTTTAAGTAATTTTAGCCTGCCTTGTTTCATAGTATTTCTGTATATTTCTGTCTCAACTCTTGATTATAAATTTGTTAAGGCAGAGAATATGCTTTTTTCAACTTTTTCCTTATTGTGCTTTAAATATTATTTTAGGCAGAGAATATATAAATACGTAGATACATTTTTGTTGGATTAAACTTAATTGAATTAATCCCATTCTCTTTCAGAATAGAAGTTGTGTTTTCTGGGCTCTAGAAGCTATTGCAGAAGAAGTCAGTATTGTTGCTAAGATTTTATTTCATTTATTTATTTTTAAATATTTTATTTATTTATTTGATAGAGAGAGAGAGAGAGAGAGCTTAAGTAGGCAGAGTGGCAGGCAGAGGGCGAGGAGAAGCAGGCTCTACACTGAGCAGAGAGCCTGATGTTCGTCTCCATCCCAGGACCCTTGGATCATGTCCTGAGCCAAAGGCAGGCTCTTAACTGACAGAACCACCCAGGCGCCCCAGCTGCTAAGATTTTAAATGACTGGCCGCCTTAGTCCATTCAGGCTGCTATAACAAAATAGCACACACTGGGTGGCTTATGAATAACAGAAATTTTTTTCTAACAGTTCTGGGGGCTTGGAAGTCCAAGGTCAGGGTGCTGGCATGGTCAGATGAGGGCCCTTTTCCAGGGTGTAGACGTCTCACTGTGTCCTCCCCTGGTGAAAGGGGCTAAGATGCTCGCTGGGCTCTCTTGTGTGAGAGCACTAATTCCATCCATGAAGGCGGCCCCCTCTTAACGGATGCATCTCCCAAAGGCCCCTCCTTCCTAATACCATTAGGTATTAGGGCATTGAGATTTGGGCATTGAGATTTCAATACATGAATTTGGAGTGGACACAAACATTCAGGTCATAGTATTGGCCAATGCACATGTGGGCTGGCGTGCACTGAATGCCATCTACCTCCAAAGTGATTGGAACTGCTACCAGATCTGAAATAAGTTGTCCCGGTTTATGGGGAGACGCAGGATCTGAGGATTTCCTTCCGCAAATGCTCTGCCTATCTGACTACCCGTTAGCCAGGGATGACCTGACCTCACATGTGCAAAAAAACTGAAAGAAGAAGAGAAAATTAAA
Organism: Meles meles; assembly: GCF_922984935.1. Classification (NCBI taxonomy): domain Eukaryota; kingdom Metazoa; phylum Chordata; class Mammalia; order Carnivora; family Mustelidae; genus Meles; species Meles meles. The sequence continues at coordinate 88,804,009 of NC_060076.1, read as the reverse complement.
TATTAGGTGAAATATTTTGAGTCCCAAGGGGTAAGGGATGATTCTCTTGGGGCTCCTACATGAAAGCCTGATGAGAAATGGTATGTAAATACCCCAGCTCCCTTGCCCGTCTGTAGGATCCTGAGGCATGTGTTTTCACAGGCTCCCAGGGTCTTTTATTTTTATTTTTATTTTTATTTTTCCAGTGTTCCAAGATTCACTGTTTATGCACCATACCCAGGGCTCCATGCAATCCGTGCCCTCCTTAATCCCCACCAGATTTACCCATCCCCCCAGGCCCCTTCCCTCCGAATCCCTCCGTGTCAATGCAGGATCAAGTCTCAGTCACCTGTGGTGCAACTGGCTTGAGAACCTGGCCTTGAGTGGCTCTTTCCCCTTCCTTGTCTTACTTCCCTTCTCCCCTCACGTGGGATCTTTCCTGTCCCCACAGACCCAACTACTTGCGCTTGACTCCTTGTTTCAGGATTCAGGTCTCCTTCTGGGGAGCCCAAACCGGGTACCTTTATTCTCTTTCTTCTCATTTGGTGCGGATACATTTTAAGGCCCCAACAATTTCCCCTTAACATGCAGATCCAATTACTTGTGCCTGGCTTATGAAAAGTGGGTAATTTAGAAAATGAAGGCACGCAGAGAAACTTTACATGAGTGTCCAAAAATGTGTCCAGCTTTAGGGCATTATCTTGGGGCCCTATGAGCAGGAAATCTGAAAGGCGGTGCTTCTAGCTTTCATGATTATGTGTGATTTTGTTATTTTATAAAATCTGCCTTGCAAACCCTGTCGGGGCAAGACGCTTGATAAGGCTAAGTAAACACCTGCCACGAAGGGAATTTTATCTAAAAAATGCCGTTTCCTCCTCAGCTCTGAATGTTGACAGATTCTTTCTGTCCTCGTGGGGTTTAGCAAGTTGGCTAGAAAGCCAGGATCAAATACCAGTGCGAGGTGTGAAGACCAGGCAAGCTCAGATCCAGTGAGGACGCCATTCTTTTGCTAAGTTCTTCATCCCGATAAGACAACCATCCCCTTGATGGACTGGGTCTGCCGGGTGTCCTTCTACTGTCTGCAGCAAAGCTGGATGAAGGAGGTGCAGCTTTATTAAGTCAGGGTTAGCAGAAGGTCCCTTGCAATATGCTTTTCCTGGCCAAAAAAAGGTGAGAAACAGTGATCTGTTTGGAGGTCCCTTGAATGAAAATGGGTAGAGCTTTTAGCTTTCAGATGAATGGTGCTTGAGAGGCACAAGTGTAAGACCCCAGGAAACTCTTCTCTGTCCCCCAGAGCCCTGCCAAACCCAAGGGACCTTAGGAAAGCAGTAATGAGAGTCAGAGAGCAAGGGAGCCCTGGGGTGGGGGAAGTGAAATGCTGGTGCTGTGCCTCCACCGGGGAGCAGGCAACTTCATTCTCCTGCGTTTGATCTCCTTTTTGCTCCGTTTCTGTCCTGATGAGAGCGGGATCTCTTCTTGGGTTCCCTGAGGGCCTGTCTGTCTGCTTGGTCCTTCTTTCCCTCACATCCCTCTCTTAGAGTTTTCTGACACGCCTCTGCTTGCAGGATCCCATGTTTTGTCCCCTGGGTTTGACCAAAGCCACCTCAAGCTAGTTTGAACTGCAGAGGTCAGACCTGCCTGCCCAGCCCAAGTGCCCCATTTTGCGGGGCAACAGAACTAGAATGTGGTTTTTTTTTTTTTTTTTTAATCTCTGTGAACCAAGAGGAAAGAGTCCCCTGAGGGTTTGCCTGGGGGTGGGGCGGGGGTCTGTCGCCTCCCACTCTGCTTGGGCTCAGCCAAAGCCATCCTGTGCTTTGCGCCGGACTCTGTCCCTGGGCTCAGCTTCACTGACAAGGGCTGGTATTTTTAGCTTGCAGACCTTTTAGCTCACATCCTGCAGCATTGAGGGTGTGAGAGAGGAGCTCTTTGGAAATCAGACCCTGTTGCCGATAGCTTGTCCTAGACCAAAAGGACGGCTGGAGAAAGGATGCTTTGTAGCCAGGAAAGAAGAAAAGTCTGGCCCACGGGGCACGGGGCACGGGGGCACGGGGCAGGGCTGCAAGCTTCTGTGTTCTCACCTTGCCTCCAGATGACTCACTGTTCTTAAGTCACCTGCTCTGTGAGGGGCGGCACCTTCTGCCTTCCCTGGACCCTCGCTCACCCTGGCTGAGCCCCGGGAGTAGGTTTGAGCCTTGGGACTGTGGTGGGAGAGGCAGGTCCTCCCCTGCTCTCCCAGTACCTCCCACTCGGGTTCCCCCCAAACCCCTCCTGCAGTCCCAGAGCCTCCATGCTGCGGTGTCAGCGTGGAAGGGAGGAAGGAGGTGTTGGGGGACGAAGTTCACGGGGGAGCCCAGTACTGTGTGAGGAAACAGGCTTCCAGGAGCTTTAGGGTGGATGGAAAAAAGAGAAAGCAGTTCGGGTCACATGACCTGTTTCAGTTGTAACCTCTGCTTTTAATCCTCTACCAGGGGCCTCCACGCCGATGCACGTGTAGAAATAAGCCTGTGCTTTGGGATTTTGACAGAAGAGTCAGATTTTAAAAGTCTTATGAAATCAACTTGATTTAATATAACATAATCAATCTCAATTCCATAGCTTATTATTTTTGGATTAAGAGGGAGACATAGATACTGTGGTGTATGCGTTCAGTTGTCTGAGACAGAACAAGATGAACTGAAGGTAATATGTTTTGAGTTTCGTGGGTTTTTTTTTTTTTTTTTTAAGTTTTAAAGCTCTGTGGCTGCTGGTAATTTTCAGTAAAAATATGGAGTACCCATCGCTGGACATCTTATAGGCAAAACAGCTGAAGACAGATAGGCTTCATGATTAGCTCCAGGACCTGGTTTTGCTGCTTTTTCTCGCTTTCCACCACCGGCCAGGTGTCTAGAAGAAGGGGGTTCGGGTCAGGAGGAGCGGGTGGTGCTGGGTTCATATGCTCCTGGGGAGACCTGGGCGGTTTGAAGCTGAGGCAGAAAGGCTGCCCTTGAGGGGGAGAGGCTGGGACCAGGGAGCAATCTCTCTTGCTCTCCTGCACAGCATTTCATGGGAACTAGTCTCTGTGGCTGCTCTAAATTACCATTTAAATGTTCCCAGGCCAGAAAGGTCATCACCCGTATGCATACTCTCAGAGCCAAGACAGAACATTTCCACGGTAGAAAGCAGAGAATTTTCAGTGTCACGTCTAGGGCCGGCTTTATGTCTCTTCGGAGATGGCCCTTGGCCCTCGTGCGAGGATTCGGGGCGTGCCTGCCGTCATTGGGAAATCCTATTCATGCCTCTGAGCACTAGCTCTGCTGGAAGACGGTGGCAGTCAGATTCCAGTGAGGCCACGATGCCCCATGCTGGATGGCCTGGCCGCCTTTGATCTGCAGTCCCACTCAGAGACCGTTGCCACATGGGTGGCAAGTGCCTGGACCGCGGAGTTTGAAGCTGTCACTGCTAGCAGGCCAAGTCAAGTTACCCTCGGGCTCTTGATGCACCCCGAGGGGAATCCCAGCTATTTAACAGGAATTGGCTGTCCCCATGGGACTGGGGACAGGCGCAGCCTGGCCCTGATGCAGGGACCACAGGCATGTGAAGCAGTTGGGGGCTCTGTGACTCTCAGCGGCACATCCCTGAAGTGTGTGTTGTTCCACATGCAGAGCCCGAGCTACTTCGTCGTCTTTGTGGTCGGGCAAAGAGAAATGGGTCACCTCGGAAGGAGAGTCTTCCGCTGGTGATCATGGGCACAAAGGAGGGAAACGGACTTCTTTGAGCGGCAGGCCACGAGTTTCCTTTTATCCCTGAGGAATAAAAGAGGGGCCCCACGGACCTTGAGCTTGGTCACTCACAATGTGAGCAGGTCGGATACATGATAGTTATTGTGACATATTTCAGGAATATTCTTAGATCAAATGGGGGGAAAGGGAGGCACTTTGTAAGCTGTCATGGGCTTGCACATTATTGCTGGGAGGGATTTTTTAAAAAATGGGTCATAAAGTTGATTGAAAGACTGTTGCCTGTGATTTACTTAGTATTGCCTTGTTTATTCGTCTGTGGCCACCTGCGGTGACGAACACCTGTGACCTTCGGACATGCACCAGTAGGCAGGGCATAAATCGTCTGGTCTTGGTGCCTGAAGAGTCCCAGGCTTTGAACCTGAGTCTGTGATGCATTCGTTGGGTGCCTTCATCTTTTTGCACTTCCTCCTTTGGAAAGTGAGAACATTTCTACATGGAATCCCTCGTGTGTTGGTTGTGAGCACGAAAAGAAAAATGGATGGATGGTTTTGAATGTGCTGAAACAAGACAGTGTTTACACCTTACACAAAAGTAAAGGTGTAACATGACCCTAAAAGTTCTGAAAAAAGTAATATGAACTTGGGATCCATGCTGTGGCCATGGGTAGCTTCTTCTCTGGGAGGCAAGGCTACAAGAGGGTAGATGAATGAACAACGTGAGACGATGTGTGTGGGAGCCCCAGCGTGCGTGTGGGGGTGCATAGTGTGACCCATGTGATGTTAGGTGTGTTAGGGTCATTATCTTTTGCATTTAATTTTTTTTTTTTTTAATTTGACAGAGAGAGATCACAAGTAGACAGAGAGGCAGGCAGAGAGAGAGAGAGGGAAGCAGGCTCGCCGCTGAGCAGAGAGCCCGATGCGGGACTCGATCCCAGGACCCTGAGATCATGACCTGAACCGAAGGCAGCGGCTTAACCCACTGAGCCACCCAGGCGCCCCTTCTCCCCTCTGCCCTACCCCTTGCTCTGCCCTGTATCTCAGAGAGCATCGCCCCCTAGGTCCCTGTCGACTGCCAGCTTCCTCTCTTACCCCAGACCCGTGGAGCTAATTCCTGTCAGATGGTACCAGCATCTGAGCTTCTCTTGTCCCTGAAGCCCTGGAGGTTCTGGCCCTTTCCTGATGGTACAGATCCCTGGCTGGTCTCACCCCCTCTGTTCGGCTGCTTACTCTTCTGCCCTTCTGGGGAACTGATTCTCTATATTGAGTTCCTTCTCTTTGAAATACCTGGAGCGCATCCTGCTTCCTTCCCTGGCCCCTGGCTGACACAGGATGCCTGCTTCATACACAGATACTAGATGAAGATGTGGCTACCAGCAAAACGATGATAGAGAATTTATATGAATGTTGTGCAAATTTATAGGTCTATAAATTTGGTTACTTAATTTTAAAACAGAGTAACTGTACTTTGAGTATACCCTGAATCTGTTTGAGCACTTTTAAAATAAGCCGTTCAAAGGGTGCCTGGGTAGCTCAGTCATTTAAGCGTCTGACTCTTAATTAAGGATCTGACTCTTAATTTTGGCTCAAGTCATGATCTTAGGTTTGTGAGATGGAGCCCCACTTGGGGCTCTGTGCACAATAGGGGGTCGGCTTCTATCCCTCTCCCTCTGCCCCTCCTATGGTTTCTCTCTCTCTCAGATAAATAAATACATCTTTAAAAAAAAAAAAAAAGCAGTTCAGCACAGTTTGGGATCTGATATTCTGGAGTAAGTTTTTTTAAAAGTTTACTTAACAAAAGTTTTTTAAAATCCATTTTTAAAGCTCAAGAGTAACCAACCAGATGTTTTATGGTGTCTGAGTTTGCCAGGTCCTGGCATATAAAATGGGATAAGATCATTATCATCATGCAATAAACATGAATGAAAGAAACTCAAGCTTGCTTTTACAGAAAACATATGGAGAGAAGCTGGAATCTAAATCTGGGTTCATTAATATTACATTTACATGTGATTAATTGTGAGTTCTCCTATTGTGTTTTATCTAAGTCATTGTTTGTCTTGATAAAATTAAGGGTAGGATATAATTTCCTAAATTCTCAATCATGGAAGGTCAGGGGTGATTTTAAATGACTATATCATATTAGGTAAATAAAGGGTTTTCCAGTCCCAAAAGGCAATTGTAATTGCCTGTTAAGAATTCGTTGGATCTTAGGAAGTTAGTCAGAGGACTGGAGATGTCAGAGTTCCACATTTGCCTTTTTGTCCTTCAGATCTTAACAGTTACATCTGTGGAAAGACTTCGGAACATCTGTATTAAGGTTCACAATGAGTAGGAGAGTCAAGTGATGGGTTTTAACTTAGCATACACTCTTAAGAATGGAAATAAACAACAAAGGCCATCGCTTAAATGAGCAAACACCAACCTTTTAACATGCTAATGTGTAAACAAAATTATTCTTAGCCTTGTGTGAAACCGTGCACTCTGATGATCATTCTGTTGAAGTTTAAAACAAGTTGTCTAGTGCCTGCATGGGCTATGTACTCAGCAGGCCTGCGTTGAATGAATGCACCGTAAACAGATTAAGACCCGGATGCATTTGTGCGTAATCACTGAAGAGAATAAAGGCAGTAAAACCGAGACCTTAGAGCAGTAGACAGAATTAGCAATGGAGTATAAAGTACAGAAAGTACAGAGCAAGATGCCGGAAGAAAGTCCCTGCTTTCTGTCCGTGTATTATCAACATAAATGAGTTAAAACTTCTCAGTAAAAACAAAGGCTCTCAGAATGGAGTTTAAATGCTTAAAAGAAAAAAAGTCAGGCAAAGATATATAAATAAATTATGAGCAAAAATTAAAAAGCAAAAATCAAGGGATGCCTGGGTGGCTCACTGGGTTACGTGTCTGTCTTTGGCTCAGGTCATGATCCCAGGGTCCCGGGATCGAGCTCCCTGCTCAGCAGAGAGCCTCCTTCTCCCTCTGCCTGCTACCCTCCTGCTTATGCTCTCTCTGACAAATAAAAAAAAAAATAAAATCTTCTAAAAAAAGTGAAAATCAAGGTAAGAAAACATTAAAGCCACGAAGATAATTTTAATTGATTTTTATAACTCATGAATATTTATGTATTAAATTACAGTGTCTAAATATATAAAGAAATGATTCTTTTTTTAAAACTTTTTTTTTAAAGATTTTATTTATTTATTTGACAGACAGAGATCACAAGTAGGCAGAGGCAGGCAGAGAGAGAGAAGGAAGCAGGCTCCCCACTGAGCAGAGAGCCCGATGCGGGGCTTGATCCCAGGACCCCGAGATCATGACCTGAGCTGAAGGCAGAGGCTCCACCCACTGAGCCACCCAGGCGCCCCAGGATTCTTTTTTTTTTTTAAACAAACTCTACAGAAGTGAAAAAACTTGCCACAGTTTTAACTTCTGACAGAGCAAGTGAGAGAAAAAAAAATCCCCAACAATAAAATAATGATTTGATGATCTGATGAGATATTTAGTAACATTAATTGGCTCCAAAATGTTTGTGTAGGGGGTTTTAGGCATCGTGACCTTTTTGGAAGTGGTCTAGAAGAATTGTCTTGAAACTGCATTTACACAGCAGGGACTCCGTTTCTGTTTACATTTAGTCAAGTTTTGGGGAGAGATGGAAGCAGATTATGGAGTGGGGTACACCCCCCACCTCCTTCCTCTTGGTGGCACCACTAGTCCTCGAGAATTTCTCCAGGCTCTGGTGCTCCCGCTTTCCCACTTAGGAAGGAAAAGGAAAAAAAACAAAAACAAAAACGGTAAGCATGTAGATGGGATGATTAAAGGAAGTAAAGTAAATTGGCACCCTCACAGGAAAGTGAGTAGTAGGTTAAAAGCATTCTGCAGGGGTGCCTGGGTGGCTCAGTGGGTTAAAGCCTCTGCCTTCGGCTCAGGTCATGATCTCAGGGTCCTGGGATCGAGTCCCGCATCGGGCTCTCTGCTCGGTGGGGAGCCTGCTTCCTCCGCTCTCTCTGCCTGCCTCTCTGCCTACCTCTCTGCCTAGTTGTGATTTCTCTCTGTCAAATAAATAAAAAATATTAAAACAAACCAAAAAAAAAAAGCGTTCTGCAAAGGCATAGAGATAAAAGAGCACACAATAATCTGAATTTAAAAGAGTAGAGGTCCTGGGCTGGCACAGCTTCTCTGAAGGGAGAGAGCCGGAAGGGGCAGGACTGCGGAGCTCGGCTCAGTCCCCGTTTGTAGCGGGGACCGTCGGAGAGATGACCGCATTTTCAGGCAGGCCATTTCTCTCTCTCTCTCCTCTTTGGGGCTGAGGTCCTTAAAGACCCCTGAGCACTCCGTGAAAATAATAAGAGACAGCTTGCAGCACCACCCGCCCTCTGAGTGGGAGGAGCGCAGGTGCGCGCGCAGCCCTTCTTTCTGTGCATGGGATGAGCAGGCTTGGGATTGGGAACCAGGACCGCCATAGGGACCCAGAAGGAGCCTAGATGGGGAAGCCTTGGCTGAATTTCCGCAGGCTGAGTTTTCCTTTCGAATCCATGCTGATGTCATGTCGCTCAACAAAATCAGAATCAGACACAGTCTGTGACCGTTTCTCTTCTAACTTCATTTCAGAGCTCGTCTTCTCTCTCTTGCCCTCGCACACTCACCCTACCGGCTCTCCTGACCTCATGATGAACAGGGATGGGGAAGTGTCTGGAAATTTTTCCTGTGCAGACCTGTTGACAAGACCTGAGAGGTCAAGGCTAGAAAAGACTCCGTGTGGCATTTCCCACAAAGTGATTCTCAGAACACTGTGAGAAATGTTAATGGTGTTCCAAAACAAGGTGGGAGGGGTTCCACAGACAAAATCAGTTTGAAGAGGGATGAAATTAAGAGAGTTTTCCTTTAAAACTTTTCAGTCTTGAACTGGTTGCTGTGATTCTCCAATTGAGGGCTATAGAATGCAGTCTTTCCTCAAGTTGTTTGCACAAAGAACCCCCAACCCAGGTACACCTGTTAACATGTCTTAGACCACTAGGGTTCCTTGGGAACCAAATCTTAGATTATGCCATCAAACAGAGAAGCAGTGGGTTTATTCTGTATTTAATCAGAGGGTGCATGCCCGTAGAAGTTTGAGAGAGAGAAAATTTGATTCAAAATAAGAGAATCTTTAACTGTTAATATTGCTCTGCAAAGGCATTAAGTGGGCATCCTTGAGAAGGAATCTCAGAAACTTAGAGAAGACAGTCGGTTCCATTGTCATAGATTTTACGGAAGGGATTTTATATTAGGAGGGAGGTTGGACTTACTTGCTTTTAAAGATCCTCTCCAAATCTGATACTACTTCAAGTTACAATCTCTGCTCAGACCTGTCTTCTGATGTTCAAAAGTTGCTTTCTTCCTCCTTATCTGAAATTAATATAATCATGTGATTAAACACATTTCTAGCAAGGCAAATTTTATGTAAGTGTCTGGCTATTTGTTTGCTGTTCATTAAAATAGTGAAGTTTCTTATTCCAAAGGAATCATTGACTAACATAACATAATAAAAAAATATTTTAAAAACCCAAAGAAATAATTCAAGAATTATAGTGGATCTTTCCTGAGGGTTCATCTGGGAGCTCTTTCTAGTGTAGGTAACTTCAGTCTTATTTTCTGTCCTTTGGCAGGCAAAAGGACTAGTAACAAACAGGAATTATCAAAACTTCTCTAGCAGTGGGAAAAAAAGAGAACCAGAGGAAGGCAAAAGAGGCATCCCCCTTGATGACATGATAGAAACACCCAAGCAGCAGAATTGTTTTCAAAAGATGGCCAACAAGGCTCATGGCCAAAGGGTCCCATCTGGCTGGTGATGATGTAACAGTCCAATCCACCATGAAAGGAGGAGAGAGAGGTGAAGTTTAGAGTAATGGAGATTTCAAAGTGTTACTGCTGATCATGGGGAGTGGTGGGGGGTTTCCGTTGTTTATCTATCTTAGGGAAAGTAGACATGGCCTTTTGCAAATATACATTGTTATTGTATTTCTTAATATGTATAGCAGAGAGAAAAAAAATCAGGAGAGAACTCTCAGAGAATGTTGGGGTTGGATCAAATACTATCCTAAGCATAGTCCTCTTTTGGAGTTATGACACCTACATTTTAGAAATACCTTTCATCCTGAATAGCTTAGGGTTGGACATTCAGATTAAATATTTATCTGCTTGGCATGTGGGAAGAAAACCACCTTGAAGCAATTGTGTTCAAAGGTCAAACAGTATGGTAACACCTTACCGATTTTTTTATTGATTAATGAATTAAAACACAGTTTTGTTTTTTTTTAAGATTTTATTTATTTATTTGACCTAGAGAGATCAAAAGTAGGCAGCGAGGCAGGCGGGGGGAGGGAGGAAAGCAGGCTCCCCACTGAGAAGAGAGCCGGATGCAGAGCTAGATCCCAGGACCCTGTGAAATCATGACCTGAGCTGAAGGCAGGGGCTTAACCCACTGAGCCCCCCAGGTGCCCCAAAACACAGTTTTAACTTTCACTGTCAGTAAACCAAGGGCACAAAATGTGACAAGGGATGTCTGAAATGGCTTTCTATAATGGAGATCAAAGTGAATTTGCATTTTCTTCCCTGACCTTGCAAACCGACTAGGATTCACGTTTTCTTGATTTTCTGTTTTAGAGAGACATACACACAAACAAAACAAAAACCTAACACTTTGGTTGGCAGCAAAGGTTATTTTTGTTTGCTATGTAAAATCCCTCTATCCTACTTGAGCTGTATTTTTAAAATTAAGGTTTACTAGTGAAAACATTTAAACATATTTAAAGAAACATATTGCGGATTAAGAACTAGGAGAATTTCATCTGCCCTAACCTACAGCTGTTTTCATTCTCCAGAAGCAGAGTAGTACAATGAAAAGAAAGAATTTGAGATTAGGTGTCTTTCTTGGGTTTGCATTTTCTTCCCTGACCTTGGACAAGCCACTTATTCTCCCAAATCTCCATTCCTCATGCTTTAAAAAAAAAAAAAAAAAAAAAAAGTGTCTTCATTGTCATATTAGCATACTTATTTCCCAGAGTTGTTTTAAGTTTCCAGGAAGAAAATATGTGAAAGAACCTTGTAAACTTCCGATTCCTTACATATACATACAATTGTTTTTTAGCTCCTTTCTGATCTTGTTCATGTATATATGGTTCCAATCTCGGTACCTCATTCAAATCTGTGTTCTACTTTTTCCATCTAACATTATGGTTGTGCTATAATTTAGTAGCTTTCCCCTAGTGATGGACATTTAAATGGTTTACAGTTGTTCCCTATTATAATAATACACTGAAAAACGTCTTTGTACGTTTAGACTTTTTTTTTTTTTTTTTGGACAAATTTCTCTGGGATGAGTTCCAGAGGAGAAATTATGCAGTCAAAGTGAATGAACATTTTTTATCTATCCTGTTTTTTTAAGCTTTCCCCCTTCATCCAAAAACCCCTCCCTTTGGTAACTTTCCTAGAATGTCACAGAATGCCTAAATGTCTTCTTAAAGGCATCCAGCAGGATTCAGAAATCTGCATTTGGTGGCCATATTCCCGTCTTTACGCTCTATCAAAATCACTCAGCTACGAAGCCTCCCCCAGACTGCAGGGTCCTCGGGGGCAGGACTGTCCTAATCACCTTTGCACCCTTGTGTGGCCTGGCCTGTCATACGGTCTCAATGAGTGGTCGTTCCGTGCAAATAAACTGAATGGATGGCTAGAACAAGACAGGCTCCTTACATACCTGACTCGCCAAGGCTTCATGCATCAAAGAGTTATTAAAAATGCCAGGCACTGGTCCTTGAGCTGGAGACAAAGAGGCAGAGCAGCACAGGTGATCTCCGTGCCCTGAGAGCCAGGTCCCCGGTGGGAGGGGAAGACTTTGGCCCTCAATCTGGTCTTCAGTCTGGAGTTAGAGGGTGAAGCTGCCTTGACCCATGTAATGGGATTTCAGGGAGGGCCCCACTCTGGTCAGATATTTTAATCATCTACCCTCTAATACCTGTCATTCTGTAACCAAGATCACGTAACAGAGGCTGGGATGACAGAAGGGCCGTCCACGGTGCTGTTGGTTAACCGTATCCTGTGTCACAGAACTCCAGGTTGTTTGGTAAGAGCCAGGATGTGCAAACAGAGTTCCTTGACACAGCAGGGGTAGGGAGGGCTTCCAGTTCCCCTCTGGAGCAGAAAATCCCTGTTTGATCCTCTTTAGCATCATAAGGCCACCTGCCGTGGGCGTGGATGCTGGGTCCGATTCAGGAAGATCAGAGTTTGGAGGTCTGCACTTGTGTATGAATGAATCTGAGGCTAAACGTTGTATGTTCCCTCCTTACCTCTTGCTGCACAACTTTGATAAGGAGAGTAGAAACTGAGAAAAGAGTTCTGAAAAGTTTTCCTTGGCCTCAAACTCTGGGTTGTTTTGCAACTCATTCCTTGGGAGTTTATATAATTTATTGAAGGCTGGAAAGCCAACCTTGGGTGTACGACGAAGCCTCTCAGAGTGTTGGCTCAGCTTGACGTTTGAGGGCAGAGACTGTCAAAGAGGGCAGCTCTGGTCCAAAATTCTAATTAACGTTTTCTATGGAAACCCTCAGAGAACCTCGACAAGTTTTTCAGACCCCCAGATTGCCTTATGTGGGCCATCGCGCTATTGAGCAATAACTTAGAGTTTACTCTATGAGTTAGAAAGCTATGACTTTCCTTTTAGAGTGTTCTGTTAAAGAACTCCCCACATTTGGCTAAAAAAAACATACACGTTATTGTGTGCATTGCGGAGCATTTATCTGTATAGTTGAGTAAAAATAAAGGCACTTGAACCTACCAAGAGATGAAACCAATTTGTTAACATTTATTAATTATTATTATTTGATCATAAATATATTATCTGCCCAAGACGGCCACTTAATCAGTGACCATCTTGGGGACTAAGGCGTTTTTCTGTGTTTTAGACAGAGTGTCAATGATCCCCGAGTTTTAAATGTCGTCAGGGGGATGGATCTGGCTCAGTTGTGTTGTATGTGTTATTGGTCCTAATTCCACATGTGCGTATATAGTTAGAGTTTTGGTCAGTATTCGTTTTATTTTTGGCCTCCTGTAGCTGGTTTCATGATCCCAAATTTATACTGATGAGCAAATTCTTTCAAACTTTTCCATTCCAGCTCCTATTTAGAAAGTGCCTGTGTGTAATTTTTACTTTGCCTCTGTTGACTGGCTTTTAGGCAGGCATGCTAATTCCCATTTCCCCCGAGCCAAGTTCACGTCTTCCATTTCAGCTGCAAGCTAATAACCTGTCAGGAGTATGGAAATATATATCTGGAGTTTGTGATTCTGCACAGAATCAGGATTTCCAAGCGCGCCTGTGAGAGGAAACTCTGCTCCATGCTTCGCATTTTTAAATGTTGGCTTCTAGGGTGCATTCAGATCAGCTGCAGGAGACCCAGTTTCCTCTGGAAGTTGCTAGCACTATCTTTCGCGTTCTGCAGTCTCACAGGCACAGGCACATACATTCAATGAAACTTATGGAATTCCTTCCTTTTTTTTTTTTTTAAAGATTTTATGTATTTATTTGACAGACAGAGATCACAAGTAGGCAGAGCAGCAGGCAGAGAGAGAGGAGGAAGCAGGCTCCCTGCTGAGCAGAGAGCCCGATGCATGCGGGGCTTGATCCCAGGATCCTGAGATCCATGACCTGAGCCGAAGGCAGAGGCTTAACCCTCTGAGCCACCCAGGCGCCCGAAACTTATGGAATTTCCATGAGTATTTATGTTTTGAAGAGTGCACCCCATAAAATCATGACTACGTTACCGGGGGGGTGGTGGTGTCTGTGGCGCGGTGCTGGGTTCAGGTACCAGCTCTGTCACATGCTGGTTGTGCGGTCTTGGGCAAATCTAACTTTCCATCTTTTGCTTTCCTCATCTGCAAAATGAAGATGGACATTATCTTGCTTTCAGTTCTTCTAGTGGTCCAAGGTGCATGGGTGGAACATGTCCGTGTCTGCTCCAGGAGTTCTACTATTATAAGGACTCCACCAGCCTTATTTTAAGTTTCATGTGGCGTTACTACTCTAAAGCATTCTTTGCGCATAGTAAGCTTCCCATAAGCTTTATTTACCTTTATTACCTTAAGGATCTCAAGAAAATATTAATTCTCTGCCTCTGATGAGAGACAGAGTTCTAATTAAACTAAATGCAGGCCCATTGTGTGAAGTTGTGGGTGTTTTTTTTTTTTCCATTTCTAGAGCAGTAAATACAAGCACATGTTAAAAAACAGTCAGCCAACCAACCAACTACTCAACCAGCCAACCAGAATATCAAATAAGGTTCTAAAGCAGTAGAGTGACACTTAACGAGCCTTCCCACTAACACAGAATTCTTAAACACAAACGTATCAGAGAGTTAATCCCAACTTCCAGGTAATACTCTCCCTTCAAGCAGTATCTGTTGCTCTCATATCCCACGTAAGACAAAATCCACTGCCCAACAGTGGTCTTTGTCAGTCTTTTTAAAGTCAAAAGAAACAAGTATATTTTGGGATGAATAGTACACTAGGTGGCAAGAAATGTCCTCCAGGTACAATTTTTCATTTGTTTCTATGACTTACAGTGTCTTGCATTAAAGAGCACGCATTCTGGTTGTCCCTACATCTGGAGAAAAACAGGCCACAGTTTTTCTCAGGCTTCTATCCCAGAGTTTAATAGCTGTCACTGTTTAAAATCTTAGAGATAATCTACACTGTTCCAATTTAAGACAATTTCTTTTTATCCTGTTTTCCACACCCATCCTTTGAACAAGAGCCAGGTATGGATGTGAACCCCGCAATCCTGTTACACAAAGAACACCAGTGATCTAAACCACTCAGTGTTTTTGTTGCTGGGAGGAGGAACACTTAATCTGGGTTGGTTATTGTCGGTTTTATTCTCTTAGTAGCATTGGGCTTTCTTTGACAGGCAAAACCCAATTGAAGAACTTCTGTTGTTATCTTTTTTTTTTTTTTCAAATTAGAGAGAAGGAGCTAGGGTAGAGGGAGAAGGAAAGAGAATCTTAAGCAGGTTCCATGCCATTGCAGAGCCTGTTTCGTGGCTTGACCTCATGACCCTGAGCTCATGACCTGAGCCAAAGCCAAGAGTCAGATGCTCAACCAACTGAGCCACTCAGGTGCCCCAACTTTCTGGTTATAAGGGAAATCTCAGATTTCCTTTCCCATACCTAGAAATGCATATATTTGGGTTCTCCATATCTCGTTACTTTTATGATCAGAAATTAAGATAGCCAGAAAGTTTGAAAACTTTGAGGCAATTATTCTTTCCTAATCAGATTACTTTCTCATTTAATTATTTCTTTGTATTTAAGTTGTCTTTTGAACTTAGAGTAAGCAGCTTTACGCAGAGGCAGTGTCCTAACCAATGAGGTTTATCTGAGACGTGATTATTGCTAATCGAAATTCGAGTAGTCAACCGTAATTTGCATGTGTTTGTCAAAATTTTAAACTTTCTCAATATATTGTTTTTAGCAATAAATTTTACACCATGGCTCTCTTTTCCCTCCAGATTTATAGGGATATAATGGACATGTAACGTTGTGCAGGCTTCAGGTACAAATGTGATGATTTCATATCCATATATTTTGAAAAGTGATGACCACAATAAGGTTAGCACACCTGTCAACTCAACACCACTTCTTGTGTGTGCGGTGAGAACTTTTAAGATCTGTCCGCTTGGCAACTTTCTAATAAACAATATAATATCACTATCCATAGTCACCATACCGTACCTTCCATCCTCAGAACGTATAACAGGGATGTTTGTACCCTTTGACCACCTTCCCCCATTCCCCCCCACCCTGGCAATCACCAATCTATCTGCTTCTATGAGTTCAGTTTTTTAAAATTTCTTAGAAGTGGGATCGTATCATATTTCCCTTTCTCTGTCTTGCTTCACTCAGCATAACAGCCTCAAGTTTCATCCATTTTGTTGCAACAGGCAGGGTTTCCTATTTTTTTGTGATTGACTAATATTCCGATGTGCGTGTGTCTTTGTGTGTGTGCATGTGTGTGTGTCTGTATGCATGTCTGCGTGTGTTTTCTTGACATTCATCTGTCATTAGTCTCTTAGATTGTTCCCATGTCTTGGCTACTGTAAGCAGCGCTGCAGTGAACATAGGAGTGCAGACACCTCTTCAAGATAGTGATTCATTTCCTTCTAATTAATACCGAGAAGCAGAATTGCTGGATCACATGGTATTTCTGTTTTTAGTTGTTTGAGGAAATGCTATGCTGTTTTCCATAGTGGTTGCACCAGTTTACATTCCCACCAACAGAGTACAAGGGCTCCCTTTTCTCCACATCCTTGCTAGTGCCTTTTAACTCTGGTCTTTTTGATAACAGCAGTTCTACCAGATGCAAGGTAATATCTCATTGTAGTTTTGATTTGCATTTTCCTAATGATTAGTGGGGTTTGTCAAGCAGCTTTCCATGTACGTGTTGGTATTTATATAACTTCTTTGAAAAAAAAAAGTCTGTTTGGGAGAACTTTACTCATTTTCTTAATGGGGCTGGTTGTTCTTTTGGTATTGAGTTTTATGAGTTCCTTACGTATTTTGGATTTTATTTATTTATTTTTTTAAAGAATTTATTTATTTATTTGACAGAGAGAGATCACAATTAGGTAAGAGAGGCAGGCAGAGAGAGAGGAGAAAGCGGGCTCCCCACTGAGCAGAGAGCCCGATGCGGGACTGGATGTCAGGACCTGAGATCATGACCTGAGCCAAAGGCAGAGGCTTAACCCACTGAGCCACCCAGGCACCCCATATTTTGGATTTTAATACATTACTAGATACATAGTTTGCAAGCATTTTCTTTCATTCTGTAGGTTCCCTTTCCATTTTAATTGTGGTTTTGTTGTTGTTGTTGTTTGTTTTGGTTTGTTTGCTGCGCAGAAGTGGTTTAATTTGTTTTATTTCCATTTGTTTATTTTTGCTTCTGTTGCTTATGCTCTTGGTGTCATAACCAAAAAAAATCATTGCCAAGACCAATATAAGGGAACATTGTCCTTGTGTTTTCTTCTAGGAGTTTTATGGTTTTGAGTCTTCTGTTTCAAGTGAATTTTTGTGAGTGTTATAAGACAGGCATCCAGTTTCATACTTGTTTTCTTCTAGGAGTTTTATGGTTTTGAGTCTTCTGTTTCAAGTGAATTTTTGTGAGTGTTATAAGACAGGCATCCAGTTTCATACTTTTGCATGTAAATTTCTAATTATCCCAACACCATTTGTTGAGGGAATTGTCTTTTCCCCATTGAGTATTTTTGACTCCCTTGTTGGCCATGTATTAGTTGACCATATATGCATGGGTTCATTTCTGGGCTCTTGCTTCTGTTCATTTGGCCTATGTGTCTATTTTTATGCCAGTTCCATACTGTTTTGTTTACTATAACTTTATAATATACTTTGAAATCAGGAAGTGTGATGCATCCATCTTTGTGGCTCCCTCCTCCCCTCATCCCTCCCAAAGTTTATTTGGCTCTTCAGGGTATTTTGTAGTTCTGTAAGAGTTTTATGATTGTGTTTTCTATTCCTTTGAAAAATTCTATTGGAATTTTGACAGGGATTTCATTGAATCAACAGACGGTTTTGGGTTGTATGGATATTTTAACAATATTAATTTTCAGGTTTATGATCATGGAGTATCTTTCTGTTTATTTGTGTC
This sequence comes from Meles meles, assembly GCF_922984935.1. NCBI lineage: Eukaryota > Metazoa > Chordata > Mammalia > Carnivora > Mustelidae > Meles > Meles meles. Next base: position 88,786,627 of record NC_060076.1, on the reverse strand, counting down.
TTCTTCAATTTTCTTCATCAGTGTTTAATAGTTTTCAGTATACTTATAGTTTTACTTGGTTAAATTTGGTTCTAAGAATTTTATTATTTTTGATGCTATTATAAATGGAATAATTTTCTTTATTTTTCAAATAGTTTGTTGTTAATGTATAGAAACACAACCGATTTTTGTATGTTAATCTTGTATCCTGCCGTTTTACTGAGTTCATTGATTAGTTTTAATAGTTTTTTGGATTAATAGTTTTTTTTTTTAAGTCTTCAGGGTTTCCTATGTAGAAGATCGTGTTAATCTGTAGAGACAATTTTACTTCTTCCTTTTTTATTTGGATGTCTTTAGTTTCCTTTTCTTGCCTGATGGCTCTAGCTGGGACTTCCAATATTCTGTTGAAGAGGAGTGGTGAGGGTAGGCACCCTTGTTGTATTCCTGATCTTAGAGCAGAAGTTTTCAACAGTTCAGTATTGAGTGTGATGGTAACTGTGGTTTTTCATATATGATCTTTATTATGGTGAGCTATATTTCTTCAATACCCAATTTGTTAAGAGTTTTTATCATGAAAGAATGTTGGGTTTTGCCAAATTCTGCATCTTTTGAGATGTTCGTATTATTTTTATCGTTCATTATACTAGTGTGATGTTATCATATTGATTCATTTGCATATGTTGAGGTTTCTTTGCATCCCAGGGATGAATCCCAGTTGATCAAGGTATATGATCCTTTCAATATGTTGTTGAATTTGGGTTGCTAGCATTTTGTTGGGGATTTTTAATCTGTATTAATTGGAGATATTGGTCTGAGCTTTTATTTCTTGTAGTGTCCTTATCCAGCTTTGGCATCGGGGCACTGTTTGCCTCATAAAATGAGCTTGGAAGTGTTCCCTTCTCTTTAGTTTTTTGGAAGAGTTTGAGAAGGATTGGTATTAATTCTTCTTTAAATATTTGGTGGAATTCACCAGTAAAATCATTTGATCCTGGAATTTCTTTGTTGGGAGGCTTTTGATTAGTGAGTCAAACTCCTTACTTGTTGGTCTATTCACATTTTTTTGTATCTTCATGATTCAGTCTCAGTAGGTTGTGTGTTTCTAGGAGTTTTTCCATTTCTTCTAAGTTGTCCAATTTGCTGGCATAAAGTTGTTCACAGTAGCTTCTTATGATCCTTTGTATTTCTGTGGTATCAGTTGTAATGTCTCTTCTTTCATTTCTGATTTTATTTATTTGAGTCCTCTCTCTTGCTTTCTTGGTGAGTCTAGCTAAAGGCTTGTCAATTTTGTTTATGTGTTCAAGGAACCAACTTTTAGTTTTGCCCATCTTTTCTATTGTTTTCCTGTTGTATATTTCAGTTATTTCTGCTTTAGTCTTTATTATTTCCCTCCTTCTGCTAACTTTGGGTATCATTTGCTCTTCTTTTTCCAGTTCCTTGAGGCATAATGCTAAGTTGTTTAATTGAGAGCTTTCTTCTTTCTCAGTGTGTGCATTTATAACTATATACTTTCCTCTTAGAAATGCTCTTTTGCCTCCCATAACTTTTGTTATGCTTTGTTTCTATTTTTGTTTGTCTCAGACATTTTAAAAAATTTCTTTTGATTTAGTCTTTGATCTAGTGGTTGTTCAAAAGCATGTTTAATTTTCATATATTTAAGAATGTTCCAGCTTCCTTTCTTTTACTCATTTATAATTCCATATCACTGTGGAAAATACACTTGATATAATTTCTGTCTTCTTACATTTGGTTGTACTTGTATTGTGGCCTTACATGATCTGTCTTGGAAAATGTCCTGTGTGTGCTTGAAAATACTATGTATTCTATTGCTGTTGGATCGAATGCTCTGTATATATCTGGTAGGTCCATTTGGTCTATAGTGTTATTCAGATCTGCTGTTTTCATATTGATCTTCACCATGGCTCTTTTAAAGACTATTTTATGTGTATCATACCTGCCTCTTATCCTAGAATATATTAGAGCTTCAAGAAATTTTGTCCTTATGTGACCAAGTTTCAGGGCAGTGTGACATTCAAAGAAACAACAAAAAGCAAATGAAAAGTGGTTCTAAAGTTTGCTTGCAGTCCTAGGAACACATCAAAAGGGATTAATACACAGATCTTAGCCATCTTGCCTAAGATTCTTATTTCCCTACCGCTTTCTCATTGCTGAAGCCCACCTGGAGCTTTTCTTCTCCACTTTCTCTCTTTGACCCCTCCCCAATGCTGTCCACTCTTCTTTCACCTATTGGAGTCAGTCCTTCTAGTCCTACCTCTTTCTTCTTATCCTCCTGATTCTGTGTCACAGGAATTCAGCAATTAAGTTGGCAAGAGACAAAAAATCCCTTTAGAGGGTGGGCAAAGAGGAGACACTAAGCAGGTGGGGACAATATTATCTTTGCTGGGAGCAGAGGACTCAAGTGTTCACAGTGAATCCAGGAATACTCAATGATCAATTTTCTCTGTGTCTCAAAAGCCTTTTTTAAAAAGAACACAAGGATTTAATGCCACTATTAAAGTTCTTGCTTTACTTCGCTTAGGGTGAGCTTTCCAAAAGAGGCGACCCGCCCACAGTTCTCGAGCCCATGGCATTGGAATGCGAGCTTGGAAAAAACTTCAGATAATACACTTAACAATATGCTTCTCAAATTATAACAGACAGAGGGCCAAAATGTACAATGAAGAGTCTAAGCCTATTCCACTCTATGAGGAGGTGGATTTTCTAGGATGTTGCTGTGGTTTTCCAGAATTTCCCCCTAGGAATAGCTAAAGGAGGCAGCTGGTTGGAAAGTAAGTGCTAGGGAGAATGAAAATTGGGTTTGAACAGCATTTTAAGTAAGATGGGGAGAATATCATTTTCCACATCAAAGAGCGGAGGGGTGGTGGTGGCTGCTGGGGATCGCTCAAAACCCAAATCCTCCCCATCCAGTGCTCCCCTGGGAGTTCCCATTGCTCACTTGTGGGCTGTTTGCAGTCCAGGAACCTTTCTTGCATGCGTGGTGCCTAAGGTTATTGGCATACTGCATGGGTTATTTTATTATTCTTGATGGGGTCTTTTTGTTGTGATGCTTTTGTTTTTAAAAAATCCCTTTCTCTCTATAGAACCACTATTAACAGTGGTCTGTGGCCTTTCAAACATTACATACATGCAGAGTTTTAGTTTGTGTTTTTCAACAAACAAAAAATGAGGTCATACTCACTTTGATTTTAAAATTTCTTCTTTTTTCACTTTAGAGTTGTCATGAATATCCATGTCAGAATATTTAAGCATATTGTATTCTTTTAAACAACTGTTTATCTCATTGCATGAAGATAGACTCTTGTACTCAGTAATTCTCCTATTTCTGGATGTGTAGGTTACTTCCAGCTTTTCACTCCCCACGTGATGTCCTGTGCAGTGAGGGCAGTGGAACGGATGATGATCTCTGAGTTCCAGTGGACCAGGAATCTTACATTTACAAATGAATGTTGCCCAGTTTCAGAGGATTGTTTAGGGCTGTTCCAAAGCAGTATAAAAACCTGCTCTTCTAAAGATGGCCAGCAACAAATTAAGTTCTCTTGATTGAGCTTTGATTAATGAACACATCCATTAACTCCCTATGGAAGATTCTTTTGAGACATTTAAACTGTAAATTTTTCTTTTAGGGCTTTTTGAAAGCTGAGAGACACTACTGAACAAGCTTGCATTTGGGCCAGATTTTATTTGTCCAGTTCAAATCGGTTTTGATGCCTGTGTGTTTATGTGTGCCCCGAAACATTCCCCAGTACTTACATAGGGCACGTTTGACCTGTTGGCCAATGTGCAGATTTGGTTTAATCAAGTTCCAAGTTAGATATAGCATTCACGTGATAGTGATCTTTCGTTTAAAGCCTGTGTTTTCCTCACTGAACCTTGGATAAATCAAATGCACAGATAAAATAAAGAGTTTGGGAGAGATGTTGGTTTGGTTTCTTTCATCCTTCTGCTTACTGAAGGCTCAGAGCCAAAAGAAGGAGAAACATAGAGTAATAAGGATTATACTGTTTACTTGCTTAGCTGAATGTGCCTGTAGCTGTCTGGAACCATCCTCTGTAAAATATAGTATTTACCAGCTCTTACGAGTCTCTTAAGGAAACAATCCTGGTTCAACATAGAAAATATTGAATCTGAAATCTATTCAAACCAATGTAGATATGGTTTAGAATATGCATTGGTAGATTACTTTTAGACCCACTATATAAAAGATTATATAGATTATAGATATATAAAGATTATATATATAAATACCTTGCTACTTAGCCAAGGTACAAAACTTGGTGTTAGAATTTTTATCCTTCTGTGATATTGGATCCCAATCAGGGTACATACACATCCAAATAAGTTATTCCCACTCATATGCCAAAGAGTGGTCGTAATTTGATTTTTATAAATGAACGTGAGCCCTAATAGATTTGCCCAAGAATGGACAACCAGCTCAGTGTGGCCTATTCACAGACTGGTCATTATCCTTTGAAATCGAGCAAAAAGCTCTTCACAATCAGGGAATACCAACATTATCAGATGCTTTTCAATAATCTTGAATTTAGTCATTTCAATATGTAAGACTCCTCCTTGAGCAGGAGCAGAACATTGTAGGTCCTGAGGTAGAAGGAATGTGGTGGGGCCATTTATCGTCATGAGTGATTAGAAGTTACATGTAAGCAAGAGTAATGAGAAAGGAGAACCTACAAAGTCAAGTTTAAATGTGCATATCAAATAGAAAATGAGGAAGTCAATGAGAAAGAGAGATGACCAGCCATGACAGACTATATACCCTCCTTGGATTCTGAACAACATATGGTTCTGAAGCCTGGTTGTTCCGTGTTCCCCTAGATTTCTTTTAGGCCTTGGCCTCAAGGTTGAAATTTCCGTGTTCTTATTCTCAAATATACCCTTACGAACTGCAATATCCCACCTAATATTTGAGATAATTTGAGTCAAGACTATGTTCCTTGCAACTGGAAAAGCTAAGTTAAAAACTTGCATTATTAACTGGGAAGAAACCAGGGCTTAAGGTCATATTCTAGTAACTTAGGGGGCTGGAATTCAGATCTATACTTACGTGACTTCAAGGTCCAAACTTTTTAACTCTGTGCCATGCATGATATATTTCCAGACACATTCAGGTGTTTAACTCTGATAGCAATATGCTTTCACCAGTTAAGTGAACCAGTTTGGAACCAAGCGTGAATTAAATGAAATTCCATCTGTATTAATGAGTTTTGTCACTAAAATTAAAATATGGTGTTACTGATAATAATTAAGAACTGGCTTGCATACGAAAATGCTTATAGCATACATTTCACTTTATTAGCCCCATCAGGTCATGTCGCTTTGAAATTAAAGTCAAATGAGGTGTGTCACGTACTCTTCAGTAACCTGCAGATTAAAAATTCTTGGCAACAGAAATTTATCATTATTTTTGAGATGTTTCTCTCTTTTACTAGTTTCCTCCCCTTGTTTCATTTACTCTGGTTCTTGTTGAAAGACGTGGCTGCGATGAAAGATATTATATGTAGGGAACAGGAAGCTTAGCAAGTCCCATGAAATGATATGCCTTAAAAAGTAGGGAGTTCTTAGTAATACCTCAGAACGCCAGCTGTAAAACCTGGACAGGAGTCACAGAACAGCTATTTGAGGACTTTGAAAAGCCAATAGGAACAGATTGGGGAAGAAGACCAGGACTTTAAGTCCCATCAAAGTAGTGGTGAGTTTACCTTTTCTGTGTTTCTGCTGTCGTCCACCTCGACCTCAGTGCAGTCTGAAACCTGGAAGTCAACACCAGCATGGGTAGAATTCCAGGAGAATTTCTCTAGTTTAGAGAGAGAAGGTAAAGAAATTTCCCATTTTTCTTTTCTCTTTTCTTTTTTTCCTTTCTTTTCTTCATCTGTTGTGCCATAGTTCTGAAGCAGTCCCGGGGTAGCAGTGGCAGTGGGAGTAAGATGGCTGGCAGGAACCCCAAACCGGAAGTGGTTCTGAGAGAGTCGGGAAAAACATCACTGCTTCTCTCCCTCCCCTTGTCTTCCCACCACTTGGCTCTCCCTCCTCACGGGAACAGGGACAGGCATGAAGCATATGACCGAATAGAGTAAATAAGACTCCAACTTTCTTGTCAGGGTACCAGAAGAACCGCAGGGAAGCTGGAAAGTATCAAAAGAGAGGATGGGGGGCGCCTGGGTGGCTCAGTGGGTTAAAGCCTCTGCCCTCTGCTCAGGTCATGATCCCAGGGTCCTGGGATCGAGCCCCGCATCAGATTGAGCCCCGCATCAGATCGAGCCCCACATCAGGCTCTCTGCTCGGTGGAGAGCCTGCTTCCCCCTCTCTCTCTGCCTGTGTCTCTGACTACTTGTGATCTCTGTCTGTCAAAAAAAAAAAAATTAAAAAAAAAAAGAGAGGATGGATTCAGGGGAAATTATTAGAGTTATCTATGAACTACTGGGCTCATTCTTTAGCTGAGCATAACGTACATCTGACCCCAAACTGTATACATAGACTTTAAAAACTCAACCGTACTGCAAAGTCTTTGAAAACCGAAATTTTGTTGGCTTAATTTACTAAAAAGACAACACAATCCTGAATGTATATGCTCCTAATAATGGAACTTCAAAGTACATGAAACAAAAATGGATAGAACAGAAAGGAGAAACAGAGAAATCTAGAATTATAGTTGAAGACGTCGTTAATCTCTCAGAAACTTGTAGGACAGACAAAGACAGATGAGACAGAAAATCAGCAAGGGTATGGAAATACTGAAGAAAATTATCTATCAACTGGATCAAATTGACATTTATAGAACACGCTAATCATCAGCAGAATATATATTCTTTTCAAGTGCAGGGAACATTTACCAAGGTAAATCTTATCCTGGGTCATTAAAACAAAAACAACAAAACGTAAAAGAATTTAAACCATGCAAAGTATGTTCCCAGACTATAAAGGAATTAGACTAAAAATTGATTACAGAAAAATAGCAGAAAAAAATCTCTAAACACTTGGAAATTAAACCACATGCTTCTAAGTGATCCATGGGTCAAAAAGAAACTTCCAAGGAAAATTAGAAAATGTTTTGAACTAAATAAAAATGAAAATACAACTCATAAAAAATTGTGGAATGCAGATAAAGCAGTACTGAGGGGGGAAATGGTAGCAGCAAATGCTTATATTAAAAAAGAAGACAGCTTCTGAATTGTAATCTAGGCTTGCACTGCAAGAAACTAGAAAAAAGACAGCAAAGTAAATACAAAGCAAGGAGGAGAGAAAATAAAGATCCCAGTAGAAATCAGTGATATTGAAAACAGTAGAACAAGAAGAAAAATCAATTAACCAAAAGCTAGTTATTTGAAAGATGAATAAAACTGATAATACAGCAAGATCGACAAAGAGAAAAAGAATATACACAAATTATGAATATCAGAGAGGAAAATATCACTACCGATGGGGTGCCTGGGTGGCTCAGTGGGTTAAAGCCTCTGCCTTCGGCTCAGGTCATGATCCCGGGGTCCTGGGATCGAGCCTCGCATCAGGTTCTCTGCTTAGCAGGGAGCCTGCTTCCTCCTCTCTCTCTGCCTGCCTCTCTGCCTACTTGTAATCTCTGTCTCTGTCATATAAATAAATAAAAATTAAAAAAAAGAAAATATCACTACCAAGCTTACAGACATTAAAGTGATGGTACAAACTACTCTTTATGAATAAATTCAACAACTTAGTTGAGATGATTGAGTCCTCAAAAAACAAATTATCAACACTCACCAAAATTAGATAATTTGAACATTTTATGGCTACTACAGAAATTGAATCTGTTGTTTAAAACCTCCCCCAAAATCAACTTGTAAGTGCAGACAGATACACTGATGATTTTTTCCAAATAGCCAACAAATTCTTCACAGTCTCTTCCAGAAAACAGAAAAGGGTGAAATACTTCCAAACTTATTTTATGAGGCCAGAATTATTCTGACACTAAAACCAGACAAATATGGTATAAGAAGAGAAAGATAGAGATCAGTATCCTTCACTAACATATATGAAAAAAATCCTTAACAAAATATTAATGTAACAAATCCAACAATATATAGAAACAAAAATCTGGGGTTTATCCCGAGAATGTGAGGCTGGTTTAATATTCACAAACCAATCAAGGCAATCCACTGTATTAGCAGTTTAAAGAAGACAAACCACACACTCATATCAATTGAGACTGATAATCATTTGACAGAAAGTCAACATCTATTTAAACTAGTTCTTCAGTCTATAAAGGGCTTCTACAAAAAAACATCAGCTAAAATTATTTTTAGTGGTGAAACACCGAATGCTTTCCCCTTATGATCAGGAACAAGAGAAGTTTGTCTACTCTCACTACTACTATTCAACATTATGCTGGGAGTAACTGCCAAAATGATAAGCTGTGAAAAGGAATTAAAAGGCATATAGAGTGAAAAGAAAGAAAGAAGGCCATTTTTATTCACAGATGATATGATTGTCTACATAGAAAATCCTGAGGGATGCCCCCAAAAGTCCTAAAGTTAAGAAAGGAAAATCAGAGAATACAAACTGAACATTTGAACCCCAATTACATTTCCTTTTTTCCCTTTAAGATTTTTAAAATTTGTTTGAGAAAGAGAGAGAGAGAGAGCGTGCGCGCGAGCTCACCATCCAAGTGTAGGGGCAAAGGGAGAGGGAAAAGCAAAGTTCCCCCAATGTGGGACTTGATCCCAGGACCCTGAGGTCATGACCTGAGCTGGAGGCACTTGCTTAACCAACTGAGCCACCCAGGTGCCCCACCTATTGTATTTCTGTATGCCATCACTGTTTAGTTGAAAACTGAAACGCGAAAAAGCAATATTATTTACAGTTGTTGAAAAAAGTGAAAAATTTGGCTATAAACGTAATAAAACATATAGAATCTATATTCTGAAAACATTGTTAAAAAAATATGAAAATCAAGGGATATACCATGTTTCCATGGATTGGAAGACTCAGTGTAGCAAAGGTGTCACTTATCTTCTGATGACGAATGATCCATAGGTTTAATGCATTTCCAATAAACATTTCCACAAGACTTTGGTAGATATAGACAGATCGACTTTCAAACTTATATGGAAAGAAGGAACTAGAACAAGGAAAACAATTTTGAAAAAGAAGATAAAGCTGGAGGAGTCACATTTTTTAATTAGCAGAAAGCAAAAGGCATTGGCTAAGGGATGGACATATAGATCAATGAAACAAAATAGAGAGTCCAGAAATAGACCTGAATAAATATGGCCAGCTAATTTTTGACCAAAGTGCTAACGTAATTCATTGGAGAAACAATAATATTTTCAGCATATTGGAAGAGTTGGAACTGTCAAAACAGTTAAGAATGGGATCTAGAGAGGATTTATGGGTGTCAGATGAGCACATGAAAAGACACCCCACATTATTAGCTCTTAGGAGACGCAAACTCAAACTAGAATGGGACATGACTGTGTAACAATTAGAATGGCTAAAATAGGGGCGCCTGGGTAGCTCAGTGGGTTAAAGCCTCTGCCTTCGGCTCAGCTCATGATCCCAGGGTCCTGGGATCGAGCCCCGCATCGGGCTCTCTGCTCCGCAGGGAGTCTGCTTCCTCCCTCTCTCTGCCTGCCTCTCTGCCTAGTTGTGATTTCTCTCTGTCAAATAAATAAAATATTAAAAAAAAAAGAATGGCTAAAATAACAAATATTGCTGATCCCAAGTGATGAGAGAGATGTCTGTCATTTGAAGCGTCTTACATCCTGCTGGTAGGAATGCAAAATGGGATACAGGGCCACCCTGGAAAACAGGTTTTCAGTTGCTTATTAAGTAGCAAGTAAGATTAACATGTGATTCTGTAGTTCCACTCCTATACATTTACCCTAGAGAATAAAGCCTTATGTTCACACAAAAACCTGGACACAGAGAATTATAACAGCTTTATTCATAACATTGCCCAAACCGGAAACACCCAGTGTCCTTCAACAGGTAATAGATAAATATGTGAATATTTATTATTTGTTATTATGTGTGATATATGTATGCAACGAAATACTACTTGACCATAAACTGGGACTAGTGATATCCACAACAACTTGGATGAATCTCAAGTGATTATTCCGAGTGAAGGGCACCTTTCATATACTGTGTCATTCCATTTATATGGTGCTCAAGAGGACAAAACTCTAGAGAAGAACCCAGAGCAGTAGTTACCAGGGGCTGGGAGTGGGGGACCAATGTGTCTTTGTGAGAGAGTTTCTCGAGGGGGATAGAAATGTTCTGTCTCCTGACTGTGAAGCTAGTTCACATGAATTTATACATAAATGACAATTCATAGAACAGAACACACTCCAAAGTCCCATTTTATTGTAGGTTTAAAAAAAATTAAAATACATTTTTAAAGTTCCACCCTTCATGTTAAGGTGCTGTCTGGGCTATATACCACCTCTCTGGAGCCAACGCCCAACTGGTGGGCCTCTTAAGCAACAGAGTTCTGGAACTCCCCTCCGAAAAGTTAGAACTTACTTTGAAGAAGCACCATAACCAGTAAATAACCTGCAGCAGGAGACAAGCAATGGTTTCAAAGCAAGAGCAGTAGAGAGTCTGAAATTTTGCACTGCCGCCAAGTCAAACAGAAAACACAAATATTTGTATAGCTTTCTAACAAAAGAGCCATATGTGTTTTGGCAGAAAGACCTCTTAATGGCACTCGTGGCTTTACAAGAACCGAGGCTCGCTCCTATTATGTGGAAATTACAGACAGATGTACCGCATGTCAGGGACCATAGGGCTGCCCTGGGGAGAGGACATTAAAGATGAAACCCAGGCTGACAAGGAGGGGAAACTTGTGCAGATGTGGTGAGCCCAATAACTTCTTGGCACTGGACCTTGAGATTGCGTACATTACTTAGAAGCGTCGTTGGATCACTTTGCAGTTGTGGGTTCATGAGTATTTCTGTTTTCAGCTGCCCAGATAGTATCTTAAGCCTTTTAGTTTGGGGATGAGGTGTTTGGGGATCAAAAGGAAAATACTTGGCTTTTTGGAATGAGTAGAGTGGTGGGTATTGACGGAGACTGGGTTTCCAGGAACGTACCCTCCACCCACCTCACTGCAAGGTCAGACAAACTCTGTTTTCAAAAAGGAGACATTTCACCTCAACTTCCCTTTCTCTTGAATTGAACCCAGTGCTTACACATTTATGGTTTGGGATTAAGGAAGCAGAAGTCAAGTAGGGTCCTTGGCATCTAAGTAAAAAGAACCATTTTAGGTTACTGAAAAAGAATGCACTGGAAGGATAAAGGGTAGCTCTCAGAACCAAAGGAAAAGCTAGTCTCAGAAATAATAGGAACCTGGATGGCAGGAATTACGTATGGGCAGTCTCTTCAGACAGTTGCCCTCTGGATCAAGGAAGAAACTCCATCCATTGTCCCCATCTGTGTTCAATCACATGCTTGTTCTTTGGCCCGAGAAGCAGGGATCACCTTGTGTGACATGCTGTGGAGAAGGGTGCAGTTCTGCAAAAGCAAAATCTGTTTCCTTGAAAGGGGGCTGGATATTAGACAGTGAGAAACAACAGTTTCCTGATCATGCCTGGAGAATGTGTGGATGAGCACGGGCGTGGTGCAGGGAGGGCGGCGGGCGTGGGGGGGGGGGTTGGTGGTGGGGGTAGGTGTTGGCTGTGATGGCAGAGCCTAGGGACTGACCCAGAACCAGAAGTCCCAGAGGGCTGCGCTGTCAGCAGGCAGTGAGACACCACGGCAAGTCAGTTACTCTGCCAAGAGCTCTGCTTTGTTTATTTAAAGAATGAAGTGGTTGGACTAACTGTTCCCAAAGATCCCCTTTTGCTACGAATCTCAGGAGAAGTATACTTTGAGATTGTATTTTTTAGTTGGGTATAAGATCGTGTTCAACAGGAATTTTTTTTTTTTTTTTTGAGTGTTTATAACACTGATTCTCAAATGTGCCTGGGAATCTTACAGGGGTTGGGCAGGTGGAGATGTCCTTGTTAAAAAAGGCAGATTCCACAGCTCTATCCCCAGAGATTTGGGTTCAGTTATGCCAAAGGGAGCCCAGGAATCTGCATTTCAAGCAAAATGGCCAGGTAGTTCTGATGCAGGTGGTCCAGCCTATAGACTTGCTTACGTGCTGTTTGGTTCTCAGAAAGGGAACTTCCCCAGTGGAAGCTGCAGGTACCTAAAAATGTGGGATGTCAGGCAACTGGTACGCTTCTAAAAGCCCCCTCTTCAGCCCAGTAGACAGTGTGGGGATGCTGGGGGGACAGTGGAAGCCAGGGTGGCCAGGGGCTTGCTTGCCCGGGTACTGAGACACAAAAACCCTGGGCTGCTGCATCGTCTCCCCGGCCCCTGCTCACTCTTTCTGCCTCAGATGCGGCCACGTGACGATGCTGTGGGGTGGAGAGATGCCTTGTGTAAATCGACGGCTTTCCTTATTGTGTGAGCTGTACAAGGATCTTAAATAGAACATTCTCAGGTGAGGGCATGTACTTGGTATCGGCAGCGTGTGATTCCTAAATTTCTGCTTTAAGAAGTTGACCCTCTGGGCTACGCCTTCTTGTTAAATACATCTCCTTTGGGGAGTGACCTGGAGGGAGGTGTGGTCTGTTGTTTTCTGGAGCGTTGTTATCTGTACTGTGCTTTCTATATGGGAATCTCTAAGTGTATTTTTCTTTTTCTTTTTCTTTTTGAATTTTATTATTATGTTTAAAATTTAAATTCAGTTCATTAACATGTAGTGTATTATTAGTTTCAGAGGTAGAGTCTGGTGATTCATCGGTTGTGTATAACACCCAGTGCTTATTACATCAAGTGCCCTTCTTACTGCCCATCAACCAGTTACCCCATCCCCTTGCCCACCTCCCTCCAGCAACCATCAGTTTGTTTCTTTGAGTTAACAGTCTCTCGTGGTTTGTCTCCATCTCTGAATTCGTCTTACCGCTTTTTTAAAGTACTTGGTTTCGGGGCGCCTGGGTGGCTCATTCATTAAGCATCTGCCTTTGGCTCAGATCATGATCTCAGGGTCCTGGGATTGAGCCCTGCATTGGGAAGCCTGTTTCTCCCTCTTCCACTACCCCGCTTGTGTTCCCTCTCTCGCTGTCTCTCTCTCTCTCTGTGTGTGTCAAGGACATAAATAAAATATTTAAAAAAAAAAAGTACTTGGTTTCAGTCAAGGTGCTCCGTGACACATGCAGTTTGTAGATGGTGAAGGATATGTGTCTATATGATTCGAGCCTGACTCTTTTTTTTTTTTTAAAGATTTTATTTATTTGACAGAGATCACAACTAGGCAGAGGCAGGCAGAGAGAGAGGAGGAAGCAGGCTCCCTGCTGAGTAGAGAGCCCGATGCGGGGCTCGATCCCAGGACCCTGAGATCATGACGCTGAGATCATGACCTGAGCTGAAAGCAGAGGCTTTAACCCATTGAGCCACCCAGGCGCCCCAAGCCTGACTCTTTTTTTACTAGCTTGTACAATGTGCCATTAAAACCTATAGCAGATGCTCAAGCATTCCTTGGCATTCTGAGGCTGGATAGAAGTCCGTCATTTGGACCAGCATGCTCTCCAAATAGATTCAGAGTTCTGACCCAATGATGGTGAATTACAGCAAGGGCAAACAGTTTAAATAGTGACATAAATTATCCTTGGATACATCCAAGGAACAACCATTCTGGGAGGACATTGCCATAGTGCTTACCTCTGGGCACCATATGATTTATGGTGTATAAGGCACTTTTCTCTACATTCCAATCTGATACACCCTCTTGTCTTTGCTGGTTCCAGGCTTAGGACGGAGATTGGATGGGTAAACCTTGATCTTGGCTTCTAACAACATGGCTAAGTCCTTTGATAGGTAGGAGATAGGAACTCATTGTAGCTGACTGGTCCTGTCCTATTTCTGTGTTATGTTTCAAAGAAAATTGTCCTTTCTCTTCAGATGCTTCGTTGGTTGTGTATACGCCGAGTGTGGGGGGTGTGTGTGTGCATGCATGTGTGTGCGTGTGCAGTGGGGAAACAAAGGCCAGGCTAGGAGGGAGAACTGCATGAAGGATAAACTACATGTTTTTCGTCTTGCTTTGCTTTTCTTTCTCTCCGATACATGGGGGGTGGGGCTCTGCATATTCTTTTGGCTTCAAGACTTGTTGAGAGCTCAGAGAGGAACAAAAGTGTTTATTCTTCAGAGTTAAAAAAAAAAAAAAACCCTCAGCAAGTATGCATTCTGTTCCATTTGGTCTTCTACGTCCTTTGCCAGTGAGAAGAGCTTTGTATCCCTCTCGCCGGTGAAACATCCGCACATCTCCTGGTAGACGTTCCTCCAGTCCCATGCTTCATAAATTAGCAGGGAGGGTGCTGTCGTCACACTTGACCATATAAGGGGACGAGAGGCCCCGCCGGGATGGGGTTTTGCCCGCATGTCAGGACTGTATATACACTCGAGGCCTTTTAAGGGAACGTGGTGCGTGCAGGGAAAACATCCCCAGGCAGCCCATCCATTTTCTTCGCTACTGCAGACTCGGTGCCTGCAAGCTGTGTGTCACTAGGAAGCATAAATCACAGGGGGATGCTGGCGCCCAGCTCGAGGGAGGATGCCTCAGGACGGCCCTTGCTGCCGGGAGCTGTTGGCATCTCAGTTTTCGCTAAAAGCCCATCTTACAACTTGGCCTTCTGACTTGCCGTGAGAACCTCACCGCACCTTGGCGTTCACTTGCCCAGCCCCCTCCCGGTTATAAATGGTTACGATGGCGGCAGCAAGGTGACCGTGGTCTCCTGAAGATTCCAGATGCGTCTCGTCTGGCTGTAGCATTTGGCTTGGCACCGTGGGAGGTCTCGAGTCCAGAGAGAGCTGGCTTTCAACCACAGGGCTCTCCCTTCCTCGCTCTGAGATCGTGGACAAGTTACATAAGCTCTCTGAGCCCCAAGGTCTTCCTCCAAAAATGGGGAACATAAATAGGATCAAATTCACTTTAAAGTGCATAGCACAGTACTTGACACGTAGCAAATGCTTACTAAATGTTAGCTGTTGTGCTTATTGCTGTTGCTGCCAGAAGAGACGTATAGTTTTGCTCTTTGCAGCAAGTATTTCAATAATCCCTGCTGCTCTAATACAGTCAGCTTTATGAACGGATTTTCTTTATAGGCCAAACACATCCAGAAGGATCCAGAAGGATCCTTAGAGGTCCCGAAGAATGTCTTGGCACAATTCATTGTAGAGAGAGTGGATTCTGGAATCAGGCAGGTCCGGGCCCGAATTCCTGCCCTGCCACTTACCAGCTTATGGCATTTTGGATGCAGTCTGTGGTCTGGTGATAATGGTAATTGAAAACCAGGCGTTTGGGTTGCCGGGGGTGGCAATGAATCACGTTAGAGCAAAGACAAACCTGTAGAGATTCTACAGAAATAACCTGTGGTTCTGAGGGCACCTCAGTGCCCTCAGCGAGTGACATAGTGACCCCCGTGCTCTCTCAGGTCTGGTGCAGCTCAGTATCCCTAGTGGACACGTCGTCTCACCTTCAGATCACCCCTGTAGTGGAGCCTCTGGGCTGGGGCACTTTCCTTGGATGGGCAACAAGGGCTAGAGCCCTGGGAGGATTATAATAAAGCTGACCTGGTGGGGAGGGGGGTGGCCGGGAGGTATTAATGTGGGGAAACACCCAGTCCAGTGCCTGGTACTAGGTATAGGTACCAAAAGTTGTCTCCTCTGATGACAGCTAATCCTACCCACTCCCTTCCCTGAGTTCTACCTTCTTGAGCTTCGTTTCCCAGTAAACACAACAGAAGTCCTGCACAACAGGTCAAGATGTGTGTGTGCCCTTCCAATGCCCACCCTTCTGTTCTGACCAGTCCAGCTGTAGCCATGCAACCGAATCATCCAGGCCGAGGGGACGTTGGGGGAGACCCTTAGGGAAGCCTGTGTGTGACCTTCCTTGAAGCCTCCACGCCTTCAGGCAGAGCCCTGGTCTCGCCCACCAGCTTCTTCCCAGCACCCAGGAGCCTCACGGTGATTTCATAAACAAACCCGCGTTGGTTGGGATTTCCCTCTTTTTCCCAGTAAGCTCAGGGGTTCTCGAAATGGTTTTCTGTTCATAGGCTCACTCCATGAGGAGCACCTGTTGTTGCCTGTGGTGATTCTCAAAGTAGGTGGGGTTCTGCCTATGAGAATCTGCCCGCCTCTGGGTTTCTGATAATCGGATGTGGTCCTATGCTGGGTGTTGATATTAGGGAAGGACACAGCCCTTGTCTGTGGAGGAGATGGACGAGGACAGCAGTGTGGGAAGGTTTGTGGTGGAGGTGCTGCCTGGCAGAAGAGGGCTCCTGGGCTGGGTGCTTGTGTCACCTTCAAGGAAAGACAGGAGGGGTCTTTTCTCATCCTGGGGCTCTCTGCATGTGCTTCCCAGGAGCTGAGACTTGAAGGACCATTAAGAGTCAGCTGGCCAAAGGGAGGGAAGCCATGTCATTGAGTCATGGAAGGCAGAAAGCTTGGCTTGTCTGGGAGCTGCAAGCCTTCGGAGTCCTGGAACATAAAGATGGGGAGTAATTCTTCACGGGAGGATAGACTTTGTCCCTCAATGTCAAGTTCAGCGATGAGTGCCCTCTGCCGGGGCCCCCAAGGTCACAGCTCTTGCAGCTCATGGAGCACCTCCCAAGGAGAAAATCTGGCCCGTCCGCATGGCTGGCAAGGAGTGGGGTGCTGACGGGTATTATAACTACTCCATTATCTGAGATGTGGAAACCCTAGATAAGAAACGATAAGTGCTGGCCTATGATCGTCACAGACTTAAACGCGTAAGAGCTATGCTTTGAACCCAGGCTTGGAAGAATTCAAAGCCAGTGTGATACTTACAGAGTAAGTAAGGGTCTCCTACAAATAAGAAACACTACTTCCTGGAATATAGACACGCGGGCCCTAAGCAAGACCTCTACTTCAAGACATCCTAGCAGAGGGGGCCTGGAGATTTGTATCTTTCATAAGTACTTCAGGTGACTGGTGTTATCAAGAAAATGTGGGAAATTCTAGCCTCTTTGGAGAAGCTGAGTAGTTCAGCACGATCAGCCGGGCAAAAGTAGAGGGAAACTTGTCCAAGCTTGTGTACTAGGTTAGACTTCAAGGGCAGAATCTGGGCACCCCACAGGTGTTGTCTTCCTGCAAGTTTATAAACATTCATACCACATGGGGTCATTTTACTACTTCTGTTCGGATTGAAAACGCACATTTGGTTTCATCAGGATAACCCACCCCCCAACTGTCCTATTTATCCAGCTAGACAATTTGTTACAGGTGAACAATCATTTCTTTTTCTGACCCTTGGAACATTGCATTGAGATTTTCTGGGAAACTCAGCTGGCAACCTGGTGATCAGTGAGTGAGCTGGGCGTGCGGGCATCCAGATCTGGTTCTCCACGTGGGCGTGTGTATGGGCAGCGGTAACGTGAGCTAGCTGAGAGCTGGGGATGGAATGTTCCGAGATACATTTGTAGGACCCTCTGACAATGAGTATGGTAGAGGCAGAATGTTGTCGGGAGAGAGGAGAAGAGAAGATGAAGTGTTGTGCAGGAAACTACCTATGTTTGTGATGCGTTACACCACCCTCCCTTACCCCCCAAGCACACACACACGTGCATACACCCACAGGCTCACACACACAGTACACATACATAGACATCTACGTACACACACATGCCCACTCACCCATGCACACACACACACACACACACACACAAGCACACACGTCAACACGTGTCCATGGGTCCCAGGGTCATGTCATCCCTTCTTAGCATTCCCAATTCCAAGCCCTGGGCCTTCAGCCTTCGTGGACTTAAAGTTACAGGCCAGAAAACAATTACTACCTCCAAAATAAAGAAAACTGTGACATCAGTGATTAGCTGCCTATTTTAATGAGTATGAAATACAACGTATTGTCACTTTGTCATCAAATTCAGTATCCAAGAAGCCATCCCAATGCTTAAAAATCATCTGTGGAGTGTATCTTCTCATTTTGAAAGCCTTCCAGAGTGTGTATGATCAATGAGAAATTAATTAATTAAAGTTATACTTATGGTATATTGTTAATTAGGTTATATAAATAAATACAGATGTACACAAAGTTATATAGTTGTATAGGTAATTAAAGGAGTGACTCGTTGCCTCATCATTGAAAAAACAAAATTAGAAAAGCCCTTTCAAAATTCTTTGGGATCAAAAAGTAGATTTCTATATGTGATGTGGCTGCATTTTAATACGTTTGGTGTGATATAGGGTGAGGACTCACACACACATGTACGCTCCCAGAGTTCCCCACCACCAACTGCTATCAGGCAGGCTATATGGTTGGAGAAAAATAAAATGTGCCATTCGAAGCTGTGTCTTCAACTACTCCAAGACTGTGAAAGGCTTTTAGGCTTACTGCCAGTCTTATGACCATTGAGAAGGGTATGATCTACCCCCTGCTACACCAGGAATGTGGTTAGGGGACTTAACAGCAATTGCTTCTATGCTGTCTAAATTCAGGTGAGGTTGATGGACAGCTGTGGCATACAGTTGCACAGGATGTATACTATGTAAGGACACCACCATCCAAGGGAGCAGTGTTCATATTGAGGATACCTACATTTGAATATATATTATGACAGTATTTCAGCAGATGGTATAAAAGTGCTCTTGTCTAAGAAAAGCGGTGTGCCACCATACTTTTGACAGCTGGAAATGACTGGATTTTAAAGAAAGTGTGCCTTGAAGCAAAAAGGCTCTTCTTGGGCTTTAGCCCTGGGCTGACACCCAGAATGGTGCTGCTCTTGCTCCATTCATCTTTATCATCCCTTCACTGTAGGTTGTGGGATCTTGACCTAAAGAGAGTTGCTCCTTTCACACAAGATTGTACCCCTGCAAGGGTTCCAGTGCCTGGAAGCCATTCTGTCTTCTCTTTACCCTGCCCTTCCTCTGTGATGAAGTTTCCCCTAAGGCCCCCAGTGGCCTTCATACAGAATGGATCCACACACACATAAACACTAAATATTCCCGTGACTCGAACTCTGAGAAGGGGGACAAGGCAGTTGAGTGGCTTTCTTCTTTCCCTGAGGCGTCTCTGCTTTTCCAATTAATTTCAGGAACTGTGTGTTCTCGCCAACCTATTTTGGTTCTCCATTCCCCAGAGACAACTAGGGAGAGACTCTCCGAGGGAGAGTTCATCTCGGCTACGGCCAGCACTCTAGGGGTCACCCTGAATGCAAGCAGCTGCTTTTCCTTCCTCCTTCCTCTTTCCCCACTGGCTCTCGGGGGCTGAACCCCAGGACCAGATGGCTCAAAGGAAGGGCACGTGACTCGCTCAGATACCACAGAGCCCTGCTGTCTACCACTCACCAGCCATGCCCCCACTGCCTCTCTCTGCTGAGCTCAGAGCTTTTTGCAATCCAGGACATAGAGCACCTAGAGGAGGAGTGTCTCTGCTTCCTTGGATGTCCTTTCCAACGTCTAGTCTCTCAGGCCTCTTTGGGAATGGCATCTTGCTGTGAGTCCCTGATGTGACTTAAGGCTGTTTGACATGTTCCTTCTCCCCTACTCTTCCAAAGTGTTCCATGGGAGTAAATGCTTTTGAAGGACACCCCTGCAAACAGTCATGTAAGGGATATATTTCTTGGTTCATCTCAACAAGTGTTTTCCAGCAGATACTAGATGAAATGTCAGCTCCAAGAGGGGATCCTTATAAATAGGAGAAATGGGTATCCTACTTGCTCTTTGAAGTCTTACAGTGAACTAAGTCTTTAGTTCTGAGAAATCCCATGAAAGGAAAGAGAGGCCAGTTCTACCATCTTCTCTACCTGCTCACAATAAACTTAGAGCACTGGACTTGGTAAGCTAACAGACACTTATTTAGAAGTAATCAGTCTCTTTTCAGCCAACCCTTTTATGCAATTCCCTTTGGAAATTTGTCTGCCATAACTTAATCTTATCCTGAGCTTTCAATGATCTCATGCCCTTGGTTCCATTGATATTTGAGAGCCTTGGTTTTGGAATGTAAATTACATTTTATATCCATCTAAGGGGAGGAGTCTCTGTGCTGGCCTCATGCCTCTTCTGAAGGTCATCGCTCCCACCAGACAGCCCTGTCCACCCAGCTCTGTCTCTGGGTCTCTGGATTCCAGGACTGAATCAGAGGGTAGGGTAATGCCAGCTCTATGGCACTCGCTCTGGGGTACTGTCCTGTTCCTTATGTTCCCCCTCCCCACTGTCCACACCTGTGTGAATAGTTCCTGTATTCAGTGCTCCTCAAATGACTCAGTGTGAGTGGGTCCTCTATTCCTGTTGGGACTCTGACCAACACTGGTTTTGGTGTTTGGGGCTTTCCCAAGCATCACCCCATTTAGTCTTCGCTGAGTAAGGAGTTTCACTGTTAATCCCATTACACAGGTGAAGGAGCTGGTCTTGTTGTCTCAGGAAGTTCACTGTGGTCACAGGGCCAAGAATGGTGGAGCTGGATGGGGACTCAGTCATAATTCAGAGTCCATCCTCTCATCCCTACGAAGGTGTATGGACTTGACCCCTCAGGCAGTGCATGTTTGCCTACCTTTGCTGTCCACTCAGCTTTACCTTGTGCCATGAAACTCATTTCCCACAAAAGGACATCAACTTTTTCAATAGTTTCTTTCTTCATGACCGTGTCTCATTAAACAAAAAGGTTTTTTTTTTTTAAAGATTTTATTTATTTATTTGACAGACAGAGATCACAAATAGGCAGAGAGAGAGGAGGAAGCAGGCTCCCTGCTGAGCAGAGAGCCCGATGCGGGGCTTGATCCCAATCCCTGAGATCATGAGCTGAGCTGAAGGCAGAGGCTTAACCCACTGAGCCACCCAGGCACCCCCAACAAAAAGTTTTTAAGACAAATTGATGTTAGAGCAGAATTAATGTGGCATAGACTTTCCTTATACTTATTGGCAAAATTAAGCTCACTGCTGAATAGAGGATGGAAATCCTGGAAAGATAAGAGCATTCTTGAATACAGGGTCCTTGTTAGGTGGGTGTCTGCCTACGTGTCCTTTGATGAATGCTTATTTTCTCAGAGTCCATTTAGAGAGAGTTGCCTGATGACTTGTTCTGGCTTCCTAGGAAACAGCAACCCGGCTCAGCCATTAGGCCACAGGGCAGAGTTCCCCATGAGATGAAACACCAGAGGAATGACTTGTGTGGTCTCTTGTATTCCAAAACCAGCATGGGCAGCTGCTGCTCACATTCCCAGAGGGAACCCCTCCAAATATAAAAGCCTTTGTATCTCTGAACAGGCATCTCCTCCTGAAATTTTGAGTGCTTTGGTCCAGAAGGTTCTTTGTCTTCCTTCTGTCAAAGAACAAAGAACTTCCTTCTGTCAAAGAACCAAGAGCTAACTCCCTAAAGTGAGCTGAAATGACAATCTCTATTAAGAACCATGTGCAGAACTGGTGAATTCTTCTCTGTGATGTTGATGGATGGGTTAGCAAGAGAAAAGGGAGGGGGAAGTGCTTATACTACACAGAGTATAAGCACCATCTCTTAATTAAGAAGGAAGGGAAGGGAAGGGACAGGACGGTCGGGAAGGGAGGGAGGGAGGGGGAGGGAAGAGAGAAGGGAGGTCAGCTGGTTTTAAGTTCTATCCATGCAGGTGGAAAGCCCTGGCTAAGAATCTTGGGAAATGCCCAGGTCAATTAATTATGGCACGCTCCAGCTAGTGCACATGGACTTGCTCTCTGAATTCAGAGGCTTAGCTATAGGACAAGGACGATCTTCCTAGTTCCCTTGTGCTCTGGTGGCACTTGCAGGTTCTGGATGGTTGTCTGAACCTGATGGTATGTATAGGGCCTCTTCATTTAGTTTTTTAGTTATTTAGTCCCAATAATTCTTCAGAGTTATAAATGTCTGAAACTTCTTATTAGAAGTAGGAATGATATCCTGCTAGGTTTTCAATGTGAACTAGTGAGAAATAGTAATTGGAATACTAGGGATCTAAGATAATATTTCAAGACAGAAATACACTTAATACACACTTAATTTCTTCTTTGTGTATGGCTTTTTTGTTGTTTGTTTTCTGTTTTGTTTGTTTCTACAATCTATGCATTGGGGCCCTTGAATCACAGCTGCTTATTTGCCACTATATAAACAAACCACAGTTTGTCAAGTCCTCTACTGATGGACCATTAAGTTGCTTCTGGCTTAGCTCTTTTTCTCTCTCACCAAGAGTGCTGTAATAGACATCCTTGAACCATGTCTCCTTGCACACACTTACACTAGTTTCTCTAAAATAAATACCAAGAGGTGGGCTTGCTGGGTCATAGAGTATGATTAACTCC
Organism: Meles meles; assembly: GCF_922984935.1. Classification (NCBI taxonomy): domain Eukaryota; kingdom Metazoa; phylum Chordata; class Mammalia; order Carnivora; family Mustelidae; genus Meles; species Meles meles. The sequence goes on along the minus strand of NC_060076.1, from coordinate 88,764,319 downwards.
ACTAGGATTTCTCAAATTATCCTGTAAAGTGAGTGTACTAATTTATAATTCTGCCACCAGTGTTTGGGTTTCCATTTTCCTATGACATTCCCACCAACACTTGGTACTATTAGATTTTTTTTTTCTTTCCTTTTTCACACAATGAGAATGACATTATGTTTGGCTGTTTTAAAATTTTCATTTCCCTGATTTACTGTGTATTTTCATATTGGCCAATTAATCTTCCTTTCTTGTGAATTGCTTAGGTCAGTTGAGATATTCATATTGGTTTACGGGACTTCTTTGTTTAGGTTGGCTACTAATCCTTCAGTTTTATGTATTGCAAATATCTTATCTCAGTCTATGGCTTATCTCCTTTTTTTGGTGTCTTTGAATAATAGAAGTTTTTATAAATTTTAATGCAATTAAATTTATCAATCTTTTTCTTTTATTTAGACCCAACGTGTGGAATATTCTGTTCACTGTTCTTTTCCTCCCCTCTCTCACATTACCTATGGAGATAGATTGCCAAACTGTTCTGTCATATTTAGACTGAAAAGATTTAAATTAATCATTTTAGGGTCAAACTTAGGCTCATAGAAACATTGGGGACAAACACTGAGGTCCCGTGGCATGCTAAAACTGAATCCAGCATGAAACACCAGAGAAAGGAACAGATGTATGCTTTGGGAAAATCGATAATGCTTTCCTATTTCAATGTTTATATCTGCTCATGGTATCATCCACAGAATGGTGATGCAGCATTATACCCTGAGCTTTGTTCTCCCTTTGGAATGAGTATCCATTTAGAGTCAGTGTGTATTTATTTAATATCTAAAGCCCAGATGTCCCTTCTCTTTTTTACGACCTAGGATCCATAAGATTTGTATAATACCCTCCAGGAAAAGATGCTAATTGAATCCAGAAGAGAAAAAAAGAAAAGGTTTTAAGAAAGAGAAGTTTTGTTTGCTGAGATACGTTATCTCCTGGGCTTGAACTGTCCATCATTTCTTATTACTGTTTGTCTATAGGAGCGAGTGAACTGATTCTAAATCTTCCAGTGTAATATATAGGCATTTAAAAAAATCTTAAGTAAGGTGTCTACATGATCAAAAATTCAAAGGAAAACCAAAAGACAAGAGGATAATTCACTTTTTGTTGTTGGGGGAGCAATCTCATGGGAATCTGAAGGACCACTGACAACTATTTTTTTTATCCCTCAGCTTAGCTGGAACTCTTAGGGCTGAAAATTCACCAGCCCCAGTCTTTCAACAATTTTTCTTCTTTGAATATAATTAGAACCAGAAAGAGTTTACATCAAAGTGCTTAAACATCAAGATTGTAAACAGACACTTGTTAATTCCCAGACATAGGGTTCCAGATAATTTCCTCTGGAGAAGTAAACCTGTGATTGTTTCAGTTTTACATATTTTTCTCTTGGAGCTCTGGTCAATTTCCCAAAGCCAAACTTTTTTCTTTTAAATGATGTCAGGATCCTCAGAAATATGCCTGCCTTATGTTTCCTAACAAAACTTAAAATCTAATAAAGAAGAATCCTATTTTTCTGCCATAACCCTACCTAAAATGAAAGTGCAGAAGCTTCTAGATAAAGCAGCAAAAGCCCTTGGGTTTGGGGCCCACCTTTGTTCATTTTACAGTTGGCCAAATGTGGAAGTTTGAAGGGAACACGAGACATGCAGTCATCTTTTGTATTTTTTTTCCTGTAAATACTCTTTAATTAAGTGAAAGTAAGTGAAATAAGTAATTATTACCCTTTTAATTAAGTGAAAGATCCAATACAAAGGACAGTGGTCATGGGGTAGCTCTGTAGGACACTTTATAGTTGTTAGAGCCCTTTCTTTTCATTATACACTACCTTATTTGATCTTTACAACTTCCCTTATAGGGCAGGCAAGGAAGGCGTTATTTAATATGTAAATTTTGAGGTCTAGACCAGGCTGTGATATTGTAAGGCTCAGGAACAAAGAGCTCTTTGCTCAAGTTTATATATATGGTTGAAAAACTTCTGTGATCATCTTATTTTGACAGCCTCGCATTTTATATTTATTTTACCTGCAAGTATGAGTTGCTCCATCCAAAAGATGAGTTTAAAAGTAGACATTCATGCCCATGAGTTTAAGCCCTCTTCCCAGAGGGGCCTTTAACCAATAGCTCCAAGTCAGAGTTTGAAAGACCAGCTAGCTTGTCACAGATCAGGACAATTCTGAGGCAAGGCTCACCATCCAGAGTCCCACGGAAAGGTCTGGCAGAAGCTACTCTCTGCACAGTCTTGCCTGAGATCACACTATTGCTTGGCTTTCTCCCCTTCTCTGTCCTTCTTCCCCACCCCTTACCCATGTCTCCTTGATAAATCTCTAGGGGAATCTTTGTCTCAGGGCCTACCTCTAGGGAACCCCATCTAAGACACCTAGATTTTCCAACCGCTGAGAGTCTTTCCTTCATAGAACAATCTAGTAACAATTTTATATATTTTGGTTAGTCTTTGACCATTACCACATAAGGCAGGGACTACGTGTGTTTGAGTTATTATTGTATCCCCAGAGCTTGGCACTGCAGCTCAAGAACAGCCGATAAAGATTTACTTAATGGGAGAGAAAAAAAAAGCAGACTTTAAGATGACTATTAGAAAATAAGGCCGAGGGGCGCCTGGGTGGTTCAGTGGGTTAAAGCCTCTGCCTTCGGCTCCGGTCATGATCCCAGGGTCCTGGGATTGAGCCCTGCATTGGGCTCTCTGCTCAGCGGGGAGCCTGCTTCCCCCTCTCTCTCTGCCTGCCTCTTTGCCTACTTGTGATCTCTGTCAAATAAATAAATAAAATCTTTAAAGAAAGAAAGAAAGAAAAGATAATAAGGCCGAGATGAATGTTGCCTATTTCATATTTGTGAGTTGAGTAGGTTGCCTTAGAAATGCTTTTAAAGTACAAACTCACACAAGACTTTGACCTCAGAGCAGCTCCGGCTGGCCATGCCAGACATCAAGGAAGGGATCTGGAAGTGAATTCATGGATGTGAAAATACCGAAGGGGTAGTTCGAGGTCAGTTTCGTGAGATGTCCGCTAGACATTGACTAGCATATCCAAAACGCTGCTAAACTCCATCTTCAGCAGTTTATTTCTTGGGATTACGTAAACACAGCCAATTCACATACACATGTGCTTAGTCACAAATACTACAGGGGGCTTTTCTTTTGAATAAATGTTTGTTGAGTATAATATGTATTTTTTAAAAAGGACAACTCTTAAGTCCCTCAAGGACTTTTCACAAAGGGCACGTTCGCATGTAACTAACATGGGGATCAAGTAACAAAACAGCCTTCCTGAAGATCCCCTGTTCTCCATTTCATTTACTCCTTCCTCTCTCCCTTCCCAGAGATAACCGTGACCCTGATCGCCAATAATTATCACACATGGTATCACAGTCAAGTTAATTAAGACATTCATCACAGCACATACTTTTTTATGAGAATGTTCTCGGCAAGTTTCAAGTATACAACATGTATTGCTAACTATAGTCACCAGGCTGTGTGTTAGATCCTCAGAATTTACTCATCTTGTGCCCTTGTACCAATGCCTTCCCATTTCCCCATCCCCTAGGTCCTGGCAACTACCCATCTATTCTCTGTTTCTATGAGCTGGACTTTTTTTTAGACTCTGCATAGAAGGGGTACTGTAGGGTGTTTTTTGTTCTCTGCCTGGCTTATTTCACTTAACAGAATGCCCTCCAGGTTCATCCATGATGTTGCAAGTGGCAGGATTTCCTTCTTTTTTATGACAGAATTATATTCATTGTATATACACACACCACATCTTTATGCATTCATCTGTTGACAGACATGTAGGCTGTTTCCATATCTTGTATAATTGTAAACAATTATGCAATGAACATGGACATGCAGATATCTTTTTGAGATCCTGTTTTCATTTCCTTTGCGTATATACCCAGAAGTCAGATTGTTGGATCATATGGCAGCTATTTTTTAAAATTTTTTTGAGGAACTTCCGTACTATTTTCAGTAGTGGCCATGCCAGTTTACACTCCCATCAATGGTGCACAAGGGTTCACTTCTCTCTACATCCTTACCAGCTCTTATCTATTGTCTTTTTAGTAACAGCCATTCTAACAGGTGTGAGGTGATATCTCATTGTGGTTTTCATTTGCATTTCCCTCATGATTAGTAACATTGAACATCTTTTCATATATATTTGTTGGCCATTCGTATGTGTTCTTCAGAAAAATGCCTATTCAGATCCTTCACTTGTTTCCTTTTTTTTTTTTTAATTAGATTGTTTTCTTGTCTTTGGGTTGTTGGCGTTCCTTACATATTTTAGATATTAACTTCTTATTGGATATAGGGTTTGCAAATATTTTTTCCTGTTTTGTAGGTTGTCCTTTCATTTTTTTGGTAGTTTCCCTTGCTATTTAGTGACTTTTTGGTTCATGTTGTCACACTAGTTTACTTTTGCTTTTATTGCCTGTGCTTTCAGTGTCCTACCCCCAAAATAATTGCCTAGACCAATGTCAGTGATTAGTTTTATTTACTTTGAACTGTGTGTAAGTGGAATCATACAGTATATATTCCTCTATGCTGACTTCTTTAATCCAATATTATACTTATGTGACACATTCATGTCTTTCTATGTAGTGGTAGCTTGTTCATTTTCTCTCTTCTGTGCTACTCCTTTGTGTAAATATGTCAAATAAATAAATATGCCACAGTCAGTACTGATTTTCTTTCCTTTAGCAATTCATGAATTCCCTTCCTTCACCTGCACTTGGCAGTACCACTCTTTTCAGCTAGTCTTGTGGGGGTGTAGTTTGATCTCATTGTGATTTTAGTTTGCAGTTATATTATCTTTACTGATATTGGGCATCTTTTCATATGCCAAGGAGTCAATTGAATATCCTTTTTTATAAAGTGCCTGTTCAAGACTTTTGCCCAACTTTAAAAAAAAACTTATCTGTCCTTTTTACTGATGTACAAGAGAGTTTTAAAAAGATTTTATTTATTTATTTGACAGAGAGAGAGAGCAAGAGAGCATAAGCAGGGGGCGTGGCAGGCAGAGGGAGAGGGAAAAGCAGACGCCCTGCAGAGTAGGGGGATCCTGATGAGGGGCTCGATCCCAGGACCCTGGGATTATGACCTGAGCTGAAGGCAGTTGCTTAACCAACTGAGTCATCCAAGCACCCTGTTGTAGAGCTTTAAAATGTGAACTGCATATAAGTCTTTTGTTGGATATATGTGATGCAGGTTCTTCTACTCTATGCTCTTGGGGGCTTTTAAAAAATGGGGATAAGTGTTCAGTGTGTAGATAATAGAGTCATGAGCCCTGCTTGGGCTTCAAGAAAGTGGACATTTGAAGGTAAATCAAAAGAAGCGAAACCTGGATCTTGTTCTCTTTAAGTCTGCAGTTTTGTTGAAGTAGGATTCCAAGAGCAGCTGGGTATGCTTCATATTCTTGATAGAACCAATCATTTTTTATTTGGTTATTGTCTCACATGCTGAAAGAGAGTCATTAATCATTGATATCCCAGTAGAGTCTATCCCACAAAATGATGTAGTACTGTATAATTAGGTCACTAGATATTTGAATAACGACTGTGGCTGTGTACTGTGCTGGAGGCACAAAGATGGGTATGTCAGTGCCCCTTAATTATGGGAGCTTTTAGGGCACTGTTGGGATGCTTTAGTATCTGTATCTTGTTTGATCGCCTGAGGGTATGGTGATGGCCAGACTGGTAAAATAGAAAAATGAGTTTTCCTGCTCCTGAAACCTTTGATTTTCAGTTAGTCATTGCCCTAAATCTATGAGATCTTTATTTCCAAGAAATGCCTTTCTCTCATCCTGATAACCCCACTAATTAACATCTTGTGAAATTCTCTTTCTCAAAATGATGAATTTAAATAAAACGTGGTGGGGCCTCTGGGTGGCTCAGTTGGTTAAGTGTCTGACTCTTGATTTTGGCTCAGGTCATGATCTCAGGGTTGTGAGACTGAGCGTGGGACTCCACACTCAGCACAGAGTCTGCTTGGGGTTCTCTCTCCCTCTCTCCCTGTCCTTCCTCTCATTCACTTTCTCCCTTTCAAGTAAGTGAATAAATAATCTTTTAAAGTAAATAAATAAATAAATAAAACATGCAGAAATGACTTAGTTATAGTTTTAAGATACTACAAGAGAAAAGGGCCATAAAATAAAGATTCTTTTCTCCCTGCTATACGATAACACCCTTAAAGATTCAGTATTAGTCAACCGAAATCATGCCGAATTTATTAAGGGCAAATCTGACAAATCTGAAGAGCTATAAAAAGTCTATAAGATCCTGCTTATAGTATATATAGTATATATATATTATATATATATATATAAATATATTTATGTAAGTATATATATATATATATATATATATATATATATATATATATATATATACTTATAGTATATAGTATATATAGTTCCTGCTTCAAAGAACTTCTAATACACTGGTCATGATAGCAGTGTGCATCTGTGTGTGGAAGAAAAGTGTTAAGGGTGTGACAACATCAGCAATGACAACGTGAACATAAAGACCTAAACCAAGTGAGAGGAAGGGGTACTTTGGTTTGATTATAATGATGAGAAAGGGTTATACTGATTAAGATAATGGAGCTGTTACTACAAAACAATATTCTCAGTCATCAAAAGCTAAAGACAGGTGTTCCTGATTGGTGGTTGATTCTCCTCCAAATGGCAAATTAGAGTCCAAGATCCTTCCATACTATGGGTCTACCATCTTCAATGTATAGCTTCCATGTTTGCTCGGCTTGTCTGCTATAAGTTGGCAGAAGGAGAAAGAACATGGAGGATGGGAAGGTTTAATAGCTAGATCTGCAAAGGGTATATGTCCTTTCCACTCAAGTTCCATTGGCTCGAACTCCACCATGTGACCACAGCTAAATGGGAGGGAGGTTGGGAAGTATAGTCCAGCTGTGTGTCCAGGAGAAGAGATGGATTTGTTGGTCACCTAACAGCCTTTGCCACCGGCTTCATGGTGACAGGGCATTTAAAATAGGTCTTGAAGCAACGTGAAGGATTTTGACAGAGATTGGAAGTATTAATCTTCATGAAAAGCATGAAGAATGACTCAGGAGTAGCCAACAACAGCAAAAATGAAAGAGCATATTTGGAAAATAAGAAATGGCCTAGTTATTAGGAGCTTATAGTGACTTCCATGAGAGAAACTATTGGAAAAGTAGGTTGAGGCTGTTTCCAATCTGAAACCACATTTTTAGAGGTTTATAAATCACACTGAGAAGGTTACATCCACCATGGTTCGTTTTATTTCTTTTCTTTCTTTCTTTCTTTTAAGATTTACTTATTTGAGACAGAGAGAGAGCACGAGGAGGGGGTGGGGCGAGGGAGGGGGGAGGGAAAGAGAACCTTAAGCAGACTCCATGCTGGTTGTGGAGACTGACACAGGGCTTGATCTCAGAACTCTGAGATCACAACCTTACAAAACCAAGAGTCAGAGACTTAACTGACTGCGCCACTCAGGCGTCCCTGTTTTTGTTTTTTTAACTACCAGAACTCAACTCCCACTTGTGGGAAAATTGTGGTTGAGACTCATTTTCTTTCTTTTTTCTTCATACTCCAGTCTTTCCTAGGAAGTGAGTTCTTAACGTTGGTCTCTAGCACATGGTGGCAGTGGTCAAGCGGGGTGAAGACCCCCAGCATAAGCAGCTTGGTTTTAAGCTTTCAGAAAATCCCCAGGGGGTCTGCTGCCAAAAACCAGTCTAGAGAATGGTATCTGCTGAATGCTGTGTTTGGGATGGATCCCAAGTTCAGTAGAGGGAGGAGGGAGAGGAATTCCTTTCTGACTCTAGGGCACAATCAGCTCATGCTCAGGATCCCGGAATTTAATTACCCATGTTGTTATCTTAGCTTGCATAGCTGCAACTATGCCTTAGCGTTATAGAAGTATCCGGTCCTTTAAAATCCAGCCTCAGCACTCAGCCTGGTGACCTCCTGACAGTGATTCATTGGGAAGGGTGGGAGCAAGGGAAATCCTTTCCCCTCCCTTCAGATCTGCCAACTTGACTCTGAACCAACAAGAATGTTTTAGCCAGAAAATATATGTCCCCAAACTCTCTACCCTTTTTCTTACCCTTACATCTACTCCATGTTGCACTTTCTCTTTGGTAATCATACGCATTCATATTTGTGAAATTAACTTGGACCTAGGCTTTACTGTGTGCCAACTCTGGGAAGCTTCTCTGAATTACTCCTCTTTCCTTCTGCTTCTGACTATGAAAATTTACCTTGGATCTACAGTTGGGGGAGGATTTATTTCATTGTTCCTACCAAGATACAAGTGTAATTGTATATGTTTCTTAGCCCATTAAAACAACAGAACATTTGATGTAATACCCGAGCATCTAAAAAGTACTTTTCAAAACAAGCTTGAGGGTGATTTAGCACATAATTTTTCAAGGTCCTGAACACATCAGTTACACTTGTATGTTATGGAAAGGAAGGTGTTCCCTTTCCTCTGGAAAGAGTTTCTAGATTTTTTTCTTCTTTAGCTGGCCATAAAACAAACCTAAAGAAATCATTATTACATCATGTCCTTTGTCCTCTGTGCACCTTTCTTCCTCTTCTTCACCAAGATGCTCTCACTGGTTCCTCTCCCTGACTACCTCCTGCATTTTAAGCCTCTGAGAAACCAAATCTTGCTGGTGGCAGGTATTTGGTGTTTTTGTTTTTTTTGGTTGCTTGCATGTGGGGAAGATGAAACTCTTTAGGTCGATGGTACAGTACCAGATTATTCCCCAACATTTTCTGAGATCTACATACCTCTTAAATCATTTGGGCAGACACCACAATATAATGAAATGGAATGTGAGCAGAAATGAAGCAGACTTGAGTCCAAATTCTAGCTTTGCCTCTTACCTCTGTGAAACCTTCCACAAAACACTTGACCTCTCTGATCCCCTAAACCTGCATTGTGATAGCACTGTTTAGTTTTAGCTGTTCTTGAAGTTTATCTACATGGAACAGTACAGTATGTATTTTCTTGTTCCCAGTTTCTTTTACTTGATATGATGTTTGTGAGTTTCATCCAAGTTGTTGCAGGTAGCAATAGTTTGTTCCACGAAATCTATGGTAGCGCATTATATATCACAAGTCATCTGTCCATCCTACTCAATGGACACTGGGTTTGTTCAGTTCTTGTGAATTGTGATTCTATGATCATTTTTGTAAAATCTTGTGTATATATTCTGTTGAGTAATGTGACACACTGGTTCCCCAGGTGGCACCCCTGAAAGATTTGCTTGCAAGAAGTTTATTCCTTTCTGCCATCAAGGTCAAAGTTGGCTTTAAGATCAGAACCTGTGGGGGAGTTGGGGCGCCTGGGTGGCTCAGTGGTTTAAGCCGCTGCCTTTGGCTCAGGTCATGATCTCAAGGTCCTAGGATCGAGTCCCGCATTGGGCTCTCTGCTCGGCAGGGAGCCTGCTTCCCTCTCACTCTCTCTGCCTGCCTCTTTGCCTACTTGTGATCTCTCTCTGTCAAATAAATAAATAAAATCTTAAAAAAAAAAAAAAAGAACCTGTAGGGGAGCAAGGAAGGCGAATTGGACACCGAGAGACAAGTTGGACTACAGTGTAGTCACAGAAAAGGCCTCAGCCAACCTATGGAAAGCTCTAGAGCTGAAATGGTCCCACCGAGTTGTGCCAAATAGGGGCAAGGAAACTAGACCTTTATCCATCCTCATTTACCAGTCATTGTACATCGACTGACCCGGGGAGGGAAGCATGATTTTGAATGTGACATCTGTCTTTGACAGAGAGTGGGGGCCACATCTGTGAGCCATTAGCCATCAACATTTCTAGGAGCTGGTAGAATGAGCTTCCCAATCCTAAAAGTCCTAGCGTGTGTGTGGGTGGGGGGTTGGTAGTGGATCACAGCTGTATGCCACAAGTGTCCACTACATGTCTAATTTCTAAGAGTTGACTTGCTGGTTCATAGGGTATGGGTATATTCATCTTTAGTAGATACTGTCAACAATATTCCAAAGTGTTTGTACCCAAACTCCCTCTTAATTTGGATTCTGAGATCCCCAAGTGGATCTGGATATCCACGTGGATAAAGGAACATTTTTAGAAGGAAAACATAAATGTGAGAATATCCTACACATTAACTTAATATTTTCTATATTATGGGAAAGCAAAACTGAGAACCCTTGGAATATGCTATTTATCATTTTCTACCTTATGGCTTAACATCCTGAAAAATGTCAACACAGTCTGGAATGTTCTGAAATCTAGTTATTAGAGATAATAAATTCTAAAGACTTTCTTCTGTGCTAAGAAAAGAAAGGAGAAGAGATATATGAATTGACTGTTGCCTTGAATTTAATTTTTCAGAGTGGCCAAATCAATGAAGGTCCCTGTATATGAGACCCCAGCGGGATGGAGATTCTTCTCCAATCTGATGGACTCGGGACGGTGCTCTCTGTGCGGAGAAGAGAGCTTTGGCACTGGTAGGTTTTGCTGGGGTGATGTCACCGGAGAGGGTGGCTATGGCTGTAGCAGTTCTACACAAACTGTGTGACTCCGGTTTGGAGATGTGTGAACCCATTGTGAACCATAGGAAGAGATAATTAGAGGGAAAAAATCAGAGAAGACTGGTGGGATATGTGTTATGATACACTCATCTCTTCCATTTTTTTCTCTTTAAAAAAAAATCCATTTTTGGATCATATGGTAATTCTATTTTTAATTTTGTGACAAACCCCCACACTGTTTTCCACCGTGGCTGTACCAGTTTGCCTTTCCAGGAGCAGTGCACGAGGGTTCCCCTTTCTCCCCATTCTCACCAACACCTGTTGTTTCTACTGTTCTTGATTTTAGCCATTCTGACAGGTGGGAGGTGACATCTCATTGTGGTTTTGATTTGCATTTCCCTGATAATTAGTGATGTTGAGTATCCTTTCATGTGTCTGTTGGCCATCTGTATGTCTTCTTTGGAAAAAGTCTATTTGGGTCCTTTGCCCATTTTTAAATTAGATTGTTTAGGTTTTTTTGGTGTTGAGTTGCGTAAGTTCTTTATATATTTTGGATATTAACCCCTTATCAGATACATTATTTGCAAATGTCTTCTACCATTCAGTTGGTTGCCTTTTTCGTTTTGTTGATGCCTGCCTTTCCTGTACAAAAGCTTTTTATTCTGATGTAATCTTAATAGCTTATGTTTGCTTTTGCTACCCTTGCATTAGGAGACATATCTAGAAAAATGTTGCGGTCAATGTCTGAGATATTATTGCCTATTTTCTCTTCTAGGATTTTTATGGTTTCAGGTCTCACACTTAAGACTTTATTTCATTTGGGATTTATTTTTGTGTATGGTGGGTATTTACCCTAAGAAGATGAAAACACTAATTTGAAAAGATAATGCACCTCTATGTTCTTTGCAGCATTATTTACAATAACCAAGATATGGAAGGAACCTAATTGTCCATCCTTGGCAGATGAATGGATAAGGAAGATGTGTGTGTGTGTGTGTGTGTGTGTGTGTGAGAGAGAGAGAGAGAGAGAGAGATGGAATATTACACAGCCATAAAAAGATGAAATTGTTCCATTTGCAACAACATGGATAGACCAAGAGAGCATTACACCAAGTGAAATGTCAGACTGAGAAACAAATAGTATATGATTTCATTCTTATGTGGAATCTAAAATTTCTTGGCCTTTTGGCTAAGATCAAGTATGGAATCTAAAACACAAAATAAATGAAAAAAAAACACCAAAAAACAAAAAGCAAAATTACTATGTGTCTATCCATAGATAAATTGATAAAGAAAATGTGGAATATATATACAGTGGAATATTATTCAGCCATAAAAATGAGATCTTGCCATTTGTGGCAACATGGATGGACCTAAAGTACTGTACGATTTCATTCATATGTGTAATTTGAGAAACAAAACAAATGAATAACCAAAAAAGGAGACCCAAAAAACAAAACAGAGAACAGGGTTCTTAAATACAGAGAACAAACTGGTGGTTGCCAGAGGGGAAGGGGAGTGGAGGATCCAGATTTCCAGTTATGGAATGAATAAGTCATGTGAATGAAAGGCACAACATAGGAAATATAGTCAATGGTATTATGATAGTGTTGTATGGTGATAAATTTTATCTATACTTGTGAGCATAGCATAGTGTATGGAGAAGTTGAATCACTATGTTGTGTACCTGAAACTAATGTAACATTGTGTGTCAAACTGTACCCAAATAAAAAAATGCTTTAAATTTTCCATTTCTCACCAAAATTTTCTATTATGGCAATTTAAAAAATTTTATGAGAGTAGAGAGACTATCACTGAATTCTCTGCTTATCACCTACTTTCTATCATCATCAACTCATGGTTGATCTTGGTTTGATGGTTGATGAGCCAGTCATCATCTTGGTTTATCTCTACCTTCATCTACAAGGTGAGCTCTCCTCTCTGATTAGTGTGAAATAATCCCTAGTGTGAATCTTTAAGTATAAAAGCTGTTGAGAAAAAATATATAATACCACAGTACCATTGTCACACCTAAAATGTTAAAATTTCATTTCTTTATTTCAGTATTTTGAAGATGTTACTTCATTGTCTTCTGGCTTGCATACTTTCCAAGAAGAGTGCTTCGGTCCTTGTCTCTGTTCCTCTGTGTTTAAACTCTCGCCAATCCTTATTACCTCTGGTTGCCCTCAATGTTTTCTTTATATGTTTTGTTTTCAAAAGGTTGACTACAATATTTCTAGGCATTTTTAAAAATCATCTTGATATTTTGGGGATTCTTGGATCTGTTCCTTATTGTCTTTCATGAATTTTAGAAAATTCTCAGTCATTATTTTTTAAATATTTCTCCTTCCCAATTCTGTCTCTTCTGGGGTTCTGATGACACATGATTTGTGACCATATGTTGTCTCAGAGCTCTTCACACATACTGTTTGGTTTTGTTTACTTTTATCTTTTGTGTTTCAGTTTAAATTCTTTCTATTGTCATTATCTTTAAGTCATTGATTCTTTCCTTCACTGTGTCCAATCTTCTGATGAGCCTAGTGAAGGAATTCATCTCTGATACTGTTTTTTATTTCTAGCATTTTTCTTTGACTCATCTATAATTTTCATCTTGGTGAGAAAATTCCCCATCTGTTTAATATGTTGCTTATCTTTTCCATTAGATCATTTAACATATCCAACATCATTATTCCAAACTCCCTGTCTGTTATTTCTAATATCTGGTTTATCTCTGAATCTGGTTCTCTTGATTGTTTTATCTCTCTGGATAAAGTAGTGGTTTAGTCTTTCTTGCTTTTTGTGTATCTTGTAATTTTTCACTGAATGCTGGACAGTAAGTATATAAGAACACTAGAGACTCAGGTAAACAATGTTTATACACAGAAGGGGGCATACCTCTTCTTTTATCTGGCCCTTACTGGAAAGTGTAAATTGATCTAGTCAGGAGTTGAGCTGGATTTGGATTTTATTGTTTCTATTATAGTTTTTAGTGTTGCATAGTGTTCTAATTCTTCCAGAAGTGGGATATTTTTACTGTGTGCCAAAGCAAGGATGCTGTATTGGAGGAGATTTTTTAGTGTTTCTGTTTCGTTTGCAGATTTCCATAGTGCCCGCATGTCTATGATACAAGACAGATCTATATTGTCAGGTGCTTGACCCTTCTCCAGTGACAGCAGACCTCTCCTTAGTATTGGAGTAAGGTTACAGGCCCCAAAAGGTTTCCTACCCTTTCTCCAAGGGCAGAGGGTTGTTACTTCAATCCCTATTCCAGTAATAATGGATTTTTGCATGGGTTCTTAGGATGAGAAAATTTGCAACTCACATACCCAAAAGTTTAAGCCTTTTGTTTCCTATGAAAGGTAGGTTTGGGGAACTAGAAGGGCTTCATGGTTGTCTCTCAGCAGCTGATCATTGCCCACATGTGAACACTATCAGGACTCCCTCTCTGTCTCCAGTCTTTTCTGTGAACAGCCAGTGAAGGTTTGTGGGAATTAACTTGCAAATTTATCTCTGATATCTGGGACTCCAAGCAATTTTAAACTAACATGATGGGCTATACTTGGCCTTTAAGAATTTTTGGAACTCTTAAATAACTTCTTATTTTTCACTTGTATGGAAGCATCCTCTTTTTCCTGTGACCTGCCAAAAGGAAATGGTTTTGTGTCCTATTTCTCCTTGAAGGGGCTTGTCACTTTTTGGATTTCACTTACTCTATGGCCTTATGGCCTCATATTTCTAAGGAGTTCAAGAAAAGTTATGATTTTGAAGGTTTCCTGGCCTTTTCATATTACTGGGATAGGAGTGACATTCTTTTATAGAGTTCTGCATCCTAAACAGACATGTAGAAGTGGAATGCCAAAAGTAATTTCTTAATAACCTCTCCTTTTCTCACCTCTTCCTTAATAGTTTTTTCTTTTTCTAATTGAGATCCAAAAGATATTACTTTGTAACTATTTGATATCTATTAAGCATCTTTTAATCTGCATATCCCTTTCAGGTATTCTCTTTCTAATTTATTAATTGAAGAGACTGGGTCATATGTCCTATAGAGCTTTTAACAGCTTTGATTTTAATGTTGACATCCTCATTTTTATAATTTCTTTGGTGCTTATATAAGGAGAGGCTATTGATTAATACCTTTTTTTCTCTTCTTTGCAACCATCTTAGCACATTCTAATATTAATTACAGCATTTTCTTTTCTAAAAACTCTATAATCTCTTGTGATTTTAAAAAGGCATACAGTCATATAATCTATGATTAAAATATTTTTATGTTTCCTTTTCTAATATTTTTACCCTGTATGTCATATTCTTATTGTATTAGGTACAATCTTCAGAATTATGTTAAATAATAATTGTGATAATTCATTATTTTAATGGAAATGGATTTAACATTTACCTTCTGTTTTGGTTATTGCTTTTTAAAACTTTAAAAAAAGATTTTATTTATTCATTTGGTGGGGAAGGGCAAAGGAAAAAGGAGAGGGAATCTCAAGCAGACTCTGTGCTGAGTGTAGAGCCCTATGCATTGCTCAGTCTCACGACCCTGAGATCATGACCTGAGCGGAAATCAAGAGTCAGATGCTCAACCAACTGAGCCACTCAGGCACCCCAGTGATTACTTTTTAATGTTGGTAAAATCTCTATCATGTCCATGTAGATATTTTTTCCTATTTTTATTTTACTTAGAACCTTGTAGAAACAGCTGCTGGATTTATCAGGTGTCTTTTCAGAATCTAGTGATATACAAGTACTTTTTTCTTTTTTATTATGATGTAATGAAATAGTATGATTGATTTGCTGATGTCAAACCATCTTTGAATTCCTGAGAATATGTCCTCTTTGGTCATGCTTAAACACATTGCAGTAAAACCACTGGAACTGGTTATAATGATAACATTTGAGGATATGTTGGGATTCCTGAAGAAGTTTCATTCTGGGGAATTTTCTTCTCTTACCCACTCTAGTGGCATTACCATTAATG
The DNA here is from genome assembly GCF_922984935.1 of Meles meles. Classification (NCBI taxonomy): domain Eukaryota; kingdom Metazoa; phylum Chordata; class Mammalia; order Carnivora; family Mustelidae; genus Meles; species Meles meles. Next base: position 88,748,799 of record NC_060076.1, on the reverse strand, counting down.
GTCTGGGAGGGATGGTGTGCATTTTTGTGTCTTTGGGAAGGGAGAGACCGTATCAAGCTCTCTCAAGTGCTACTCTTTGGATTCAGAATATATGGCTGGTACTTGTGCTTAGGTCAGTCCAAGCTGTGATACCTTCTTTAACAACACAAATCGAGCAACTGGAACGGAAACTGGCAAGCCCAGATTATCCTTCCCTCTCTGTCTTTATAAGCATTTATTGAGCACTTACAATATACCATATATTTACAGGCTTTAACTTTGCAGGATAAGATATCATGTGCATAAACCATATTATATCCTCAGTAACAAATATTTGCTTACTTCAGTTCAGTACTTACGGAGTATGAGGCACTGTCCTGCATGGTATTTAGAATACAAACTGCTTAGGACCATACCCTTAAGGAACTCAAGATCTTTGGGTACATCATTAGAAACATGCACAGATTACTAGATGACTGTTCTACAATGCAGAAACTTTAAATTTCTAAAATAGGGGAAGAGAAAAAATGTGGTGGGAAATGAGAGAATGCTTTGGGACTGGAGGTTCAAAGCAGACTTCGGGAAAGGGATGGAAACTGGGCTGGTTCTTAAAGAATGGGAAGGATTTGTATACATAGAGATGAAAGGACTGGACCATGCCAGATGGAGAGAGCAGTGCCAAGAAAGAAACAGAGGTTGGGAGAGCAGGGGACATGTGTTGCAAGTAGCCAGTTCACTTTGTCTAAAGCAGTGTTTTCCAAATATGAATCAAGACTCATCTGAGATCAGGAAATTAATAAAATGTCATGACAGATTTTGAGAAAAAAATGAGTAGACTGGAAACTTCTTAGAATGCATTGTGTTTAGTAAAGGTAAATATTACTCTGGGAAATATGTATATATAAATACACACATAAGTATCTATGTGTATAGTAGGTCTCATTGTCAAGTGTGCTTATTGTGGGTCATGGCCAAAAATGTCTGAAAAGGACTGGCTATAGTGGGGGTCATCACACTTTTTCTGTAAAGGGTTGGATAATAAATGCTTTGGGTTTTGCAGACTAAGAGGATACGTATTGTCCCTTTCACACTTGGCTCAGCCACACTGGCACAAATACAGCCGTCAGTGATACATCAATGAATGAGAATGGCTCTGTTTCAGTAAACATTTATTTACAAAAATAGACCGAAGTCTGAATTTTGGCCCGTGGGCCGAAGTTCACTAACCTGTGACATCTAGGGTAGGTTGGAGGAAAGATTATCAAGAAGCAGTGCCAGAAATACAAGCGAGGAGGGGAGAATGTGTGAAGCCCTTCACCTGCCTGGCTTAGACACGGACACATGATTCAGCCGGAACTCGGGAACCATGGTCAGCACCGGAAGGAGGTCGCTTCTAGACACCTTTCAGCAAACTTTGCTTTCACTGATGCTGACTGCAACGTGTAGGCTGGCCTAGGAGGGAATTTGAAAAGTCTCTTGTTGTTATTCTTGTTTATCATGTTCCATTTAAGGAGCCCAAGGACCCTTCCTCAGGTTCAAGTGACATTTGCCTCATGAGCCTGATTTGACAGAGGAAATTCCTGAGCCCAGGAAGGAGTTGAGTGACTCACCCAGGGCCCCAGGGCTTGGAAAAGGTCCCCACCTGAATTACATTGCAGTTGAACTAAGATTGATCTCGTGCCTTACACTGTGTGCTGCTTTCCACCACGGTGATCAGACTTTCTGACGAAAGCAGTGACTAATTCCATCCTGCGGGCACGCAACAGTGAGGGACTGTTAGAAGGCCTGAGGAGCGGGACCACTCAGCCTTGTAGGGGGAAAGTAGCTTCATTCTGCTCTTATGGGTTTTATTAATGCCAGTTCCTGAGTAGCCCTGAGCTGCTACGTCAGAATCTCCTGGGAAACTTGCTAAAAATACATATGTTCTATCCTACTCTTCCTTGGAGTCTCTGGAAGTGGGGGGTTGCTGAGGACCTGCATTTTATTTATTTTATTTTATTATTTTATTTTTTAAATTATGTCATGTTAGAATCTGCATTTTAAGTAAGTATCCTGACATTTTTTAAAGAAGGTTTATTTATTTCAGAGAGAGAGAGAGAGCGAGCAAGTGAGCAAGTGTGGGAAGGGGCAGAAGGAGGGGGAGAGAGAAGCTTTGGCAGAGCTTGGAGCCATGCGGGGCTCCATCTCACAACTCTGAGATCATGACCCAAGCCGAAACCAAGAATCGGATGCTCAACTGCCTGTGTTACCCATGTACAATCAGGAGCAGGAAATATTGCTGTAGTGAAAACGAGTTTTTTTCCCACCTGGATGCAGAGAAAGAGTATCGTTGAGGTGCCACAGGGTATGGTGCAGGGAGTCCAGTGGCCCAGAAATGGGACACTGACAAGTACATTTAAGACTCTTACCTGCAAGTTACAACAAGCCTTATGGCCTCTCTGACCCTTAGTTCCAATCTGTAAAAGTTAGCTGGACACAAGAGATCCTTATCCACCTTAAGATATAGTTTCCAGGAGCAAGTGAGCTAACTAAGGGAGGAAACGGTGGACAGATGGAAGGGTTTTAGATCTGCGGCTGGGGAGGTGCTCCGAAAATGTACCCAGGCTTTCTCAAGTGGAGGCCTTTTCATGTGTCCCTGGAGCATGGAGCTGTGTACCAATTAGGAATGCATTGTTCGGTGCCAAGAAAGCTTGAAAATATGGATTTGACTCAGGCTCAAGAATGTCAAGCTTTTTTTCCAAGACGAGCAAGATATATTGTGAGTGGAAGTTTCCTTTGCTAGCTTCTTGAGCTCCTAGAAATTTCCAAGGTACCAAGCCGGTGATAGGATTGGAGCTCAGGCTTCTCTCCTACGGAAAGGTCCAAGTCCTGGACAATAGGAAACCTGTATTTCTGACTCTGCCAAAGAACCAAAGTCCCTTAAGAAGCCAGATCACCTTTTGTGCTGGGACCAGATACTCACCCACCTCCTGGGAAGAGGCTTGGAAAACTCCTTTACAGAGAGAAAGAAGAATGTATTAAAAATTCTCAGATTTAAAGAGAAGAAAACTGTTCATCTAGATGACATTCTGGGTACTTTTCTAAAGTTCCAATTTGAAGGAATCTGGACTTGTCCCCGTACACAAAAGGGGATATATGAAACAACTAAACCTAAGATCTATAAAACCAAAAATTTTGAAGTTTTGTTTTGTTTTTGTTTTGGCATTGGTTGATGATGTCCTTCTCGTTTCCATCTTTGACAGCAGTTTTCTAAGAAGTTACACTATTTTGGGAATGTATGAAGGGTCACAGCCCAAAGCTTTTTCCTTTACAGGTAACACTGAAGAATGGCTGTGTTTGGGAAAACCTGGATGAGCTCTGAATTTGAACATCACCTTGAATATGACTATTACCTTGATCACATATTCTTAAAAAGCTAAGCTAATGTCGTTAGCCATGTGACTGTGTGTTGTTTTCAAGAAAGTGCTCTCTGTTGAGTTTTCCTTAATAATAATAATCTCTTTGAATGGACACTTAGTATACGCCCGGGCATTGCTAAACCTCCTGTATGCATCCATCTCTCTCTCCCTGAAGATTTGGAATTGAATCCAGGTCTCCTGGCACCGACAGGGCTTGTCCACTGTTATCACACCAGTTTTTTCCACTGTGAACTTTGGAGTACAGCCTGGTTCTCTTGAAGTAGGCTATTTTTATATCTGCCCGGTTTCTAGCACAAAAGGGAGAGACCAAGCCTATGTGTACATTCCATGTCACAAGTAATTTCAAATTTTTAAGATTGGTTAGATCTTTCTGCTTGCTGTGCAGAAATCATAAATGCCCTGAGGACAGGGGCCATGACTATTTTGTTCAGCTCTATTTCTTTGATATATGGCAGGTCTTGAGTAATTGTTTGCACGATGGATGGAAGGAGAGAAGGAGGGATGGCAGAATGGAAGGAAGTTAAGGTAGAAAGAGGAAATAAAGGAAAGAAGGCTGGAAAGATGGATGGAAAGTAGACAGGTAGAAGGAAAGAAATAAGGAAGAAACAAAGGATTTCCGTGTTGGTATTTCTTCTTTGTCTTATCAGTAGTTATATTTTTAGCAGTTTTGAGTGAATATATTTCTGGAGATCTGGGCACTTCTATCCCAAGATTTGGGAGGATTTATAAAGACAAAACAACACAAATATAGACCAGTTGGAAGGGAGAGAGGAGGGATGTTGCAAATTATAGTAAAGTCAGAGTTATATAATTTTGAAACTAAAATTTTGATATTTTCAGTCATCATGTAATTATCAGCACAAATTAATAACTAACAAAGTGCTTCTAGGAGGACTTTTTCCCAAAACCTGTGTTAATGAATAGAGTTTAAATTTTAAGTATTATCAAGCATTTGTAATTTGTTTTATTTACCTGTTTATTTCCTATGTGTGTGGTTGGCTGACAATTACCTGTGAAAAGCCTCATGTACAATGGTGGGCTGAGTTCTAGCTTTAGAGATCTTTTATGTGTCCTAAATTCTTACAGCCTTCAACACAGACGTTCTCTATAGTCTGTGTAGTCTCATGGTTTATATTGTTGACTTATTCTCCAGTTGCTTTATGAAAAGACATTTTATTTCCCCTAATAGTTATGTAATTTATAGTTCAGGGCCATGCCTTCTCCTTTGTTTATGTTTCACACATGACCTGGGTGCATCCTAACTCAAGATTGGGTTCGCAGTATTGCTGTTGAACAAGTACTGCATAGACTTAACTGTGCCGTATTTATACGGTGATTTCACTTAATAGTGTACCTTTTTAAACAGGTAAAATAAAGGATCACTTTAGTTCATTCCTTATCTAGATGATCACTAATAGTACACTTGGCTCTTTCCATATCGGTTCAGTCTCTAGGGCAAAGAGAGAAGCCTGTGAATTTCAGATTATTGACGTCCTACCCCATTTCCTTCTCCTATTCATGGCCAATTTGTGTATCCGTCTGGATAGCAGATGTGACGTGAGAAGGCCGTGGTGACAGCATTATCAGTGCTGGGAGAGCAGTTCCTCTGCGGGCTAGTTGGGACAGGCTGCATGCACATGTGCGATGTAGGCTAGGTCAGAGCACGAGGCGCCAAAATTGACATCCCCAAGAGCCTCCTCCTAACGCCCAAAAACCAAAACTCCCTTTTGGACCCTGCATAAACTCCCTACCCTGTGCTGGGACCCAAAGCTCCACCTGGAGTGGGAAGAATATCTCCATCACATAAAATCCTGTTCTTGGGGTCTCCCCGGTTCCAGTTGCCTTCACCCTTCAACTCATCCTCCAAGCTGTTGAAAAGTGGTGAGGGAGGGTGTGTGTGACGTCTGAGTGTGGAATGAAAACAAAAGAGTGGACCTCAGAGGCTGTGTCTACACCTAACAGGGCACTCTGGGACTGAGAATCCTGGGAAATCATGGTCCTTAGCCACAGACAGGGATCCCAGCCAGACTAAGGGTTTCTTTGTCTACAGCGTCGACTAAGGGACTTCTAACGAGGAGGCCCATCCCTTGGTATTTAAGACGGAGTTCCTAAAATGGCACTTGCAGGCTTCCCCACCTGCTCTCTGCTAGTTGCTAGGTGACCCCAGGAGAACAAAGCGTAATGACTACAGAGTGACAGGTCCTCAGCCATGTGGTGCAGATCGTAAATCCACTGGAATGATTGCCGGTTCAGCTTATGACCTGTCAAGGAGTAGTTCTCAGGGAATCGTGTTGTTTTCCTCCACTCGGGTGACAAAGAAATGCGGTGGGATGTATGAGTTAGGAGGTTCCACTCTCCCTTACCTACCAGTACCGGTGTGCTCATGAGGGAGAGTTGTGTTAGCTGGCTGGCCTCCTCCAGGACGGATGGCTTGACTGCCTTGGGGCACATGTTGATGAAATCGTGCTAATATGTCTGATTTATCGAGCCCCTCCTAAGTGACAGATACCATGCTTAGGGCCTCCTATACATTGTTTCATGGAGATGTCTCAACGCTGAAGTGAATTAGAAACTGTAATGGCCCCTCATTTTCCAGATAAGGTCATGGAGGCTTAGGGAAGAAGGTCAAGCCAATGGTCAAGGCCACTGGCGGAGTCAGGATCAAACCCAATCTCACTGGCTCCACAGTGCCCTGCTGCCCCCGCTTAAGGCCAGGCCGAAGGGTCTTTTACTCCCCTGTGGTGATTCTTTTAGATGAGGGTGGAGAGGACGGCAGGGGACTTGGGAGAATGGTGTCATGTAAATAGCACAGCACCAGGATTTGATAGACTTGGCTCCAATCTTGACTCCCCCTCTATGCGGCTGAACCACCTTGCAGAGATTGCTCATCTTCTCTGGGCCTCAGTTTCCTCGTCTGTAAGGTGAATATTCAGTTGGATGATCTGTAATGTTTTTTCCAATGTAACATTCCAGGTGACGTCTAGCCAGCTAGCTACTTTCATGAGGAGTGAGTCCAGTGAATTAGATCAAGCTACATACAAGAGTTTCACTCCGTCATTGATTTCATGTCATCATTCAGTGAATATTTACTGCACACCTTCTACGAACCAGGGCCAAGAAAGAGTGATGAGTAATTTCAGACGCCGTTCTTTCCCTCATGGAGGTTATTGGGTGTTGCCATATTAGCCATATCCTCTGCAGGATATTGGTGTCAAGCACCATCATCATCATCATCATCGTCGTCGTCGTTATCATCATCAATGTCCTCATGAAATTTATTGCCACGTAGTATTATTCACTGGGATCCACGATGGCCACAGTGCCAGTCATTGGTCAGTTGCTGCCATCTTACCTTTCTGAGCTGACAGCTGTCTCTTATACATCAGTTACATAGACCTGACCTGCTGATACACGGAATAAATTTGTTCTCCAATTCGTGAAAGTTTTAGGGCATTTGTTTTTTGTGGGGTTTTTAAAATAATTTTTTATTTTTTTATTAACATATAATGTATTATTAGCCCCAGGGGTACAGGTCTGTGAATCACCAGGTTTACACACTTCATAGCACTCACCATAGCACATACATTCCCCAATGTCCATAACCCTACTCCCCCTCTCCCTAACCCCCCTACCCCCAGAAACCCTCAGTTTGTTTGGGGAGATTAAGAATCTCTTGTGGTTTGTCTTCCTCCCGATCCCATCTTGTTTCATTTATTCTTTTCCTATCCCTCAAACCCCCCACGTTGCCTCTCAACTTCCTCGTATGAGGGAGATCATATAATTGTCTTTCTCTGATTGACTTATTTCGCTCAGCATAATACGCTCTAGTTCCATCCATGTCATCGCAAATGGCAAGATTTCATTTCTTTTAATGACTAGGGCATTTGTTTTTAAAAAACTTAATTTTTAAGCATGGAAAAGTGTCAGTCTTTCCATGCACCTTGCTTTTGGGCAAGATTTCAAAAGCTGAACGTAAGCGATTTGAGGCATGAAAAACACAAAACCCCCAAACCAACCTGTCACAATTCTATAACATGTTTTCAGATCTCCGAGTCACCTGAAAGGAGTGTCTCCCACTTTTCCCTTCGAACTCCACTATTTAAAAAGACAAATCCTTGTCTTGAGTGGACGAAAAGAGGATGGGGAGACTTTCAGTGCAGACTAGTAGGAACTGTATTTGTAATTGACCTGAGGTTGAATTGATCTGAGAAGAGAAGCAAAGGGAAATCGACAACTTTTCTGACTATCTTGTGTGCGAAGGAGGAAGAGTGCCTTTTGTGACCCACATCTTTAGGAGGGTTGCCTCGGCTCTGTCATCCTTGCAGGCCCTGAGGACCACTGTGGTTCCTGGGCTTGCTGGAAGTAGCAAAGTTCATCCATGTGAGCGCCAAAGTGCCCAGGTTCGAAGCCTGTTTTCACCACTTCATGGCTGTGTGACCTCATACGAATGGTCTAGCCACAGTCTCTTTTTTGTCAAAAGAGCTATACTGTTGTGTACATTGGGTGATTGAATACACGGATGTGTGAGATACTGAGTCTAGTGTCTGGTACCTTCCTGCTTGTCTTCTAAGAATGGAATTTATCTCACTTTGTAATCCTCCTCCGAGAGCAAGTACATATAGCTCCTGTGACTTCCAGTTCCGGGAACGGTGGTGCTACTGTGTGCGTTGAACATGCATGAGTCCTAAAAACCATCAGGGACCGATTTGAGGGAGTGGCCCTTCTTTTTAGATGATCACCCATCCTGGCGTGCTGGGGACAGAGAGGTTTTCTTGACGGGGGGGACATTTACTGCTATAATTGGGAAGGTCCCGGGCTAAGTTGGTTAAATCCTCCCAAGTTTTCCAGACAGAAAGGACAGGGAGAGAGCATAATCCTGACACCGGCTCCAGCAGGAGCCACCTGCACAAGCAGGGCTTGTGGCATCCACTGAACTGGAGACTAGTGGCCACTTCCATTTAGCACCAAATTTGGACAAAAAGAAGAGGCATAATTTGCTACCCCAAGCCATCTGCCCCCAACATGGACCTATTTTGATTAGTCTTTTCCTAATGCAGTGGCTCTCAGCCCCAGCAGCCCATGAGAATCACTAGTAAAAAACAAACAAACAAAAAACAAAACCAATGCCCGGATCCCATTGCCAAAAATTCTCATTTTAATGGTCAGGAACAAGGCCTTGCATTGATATTTGGAATTTTTATAAGTTCTTTAGGTGACTCTGATATGCAGCCTGGATTGAGAATCATAATTCTTGTTCCAGCTTGGGGCCTGCAAAAGGTGCACAGTGACGTCTGTTTTCCTAATTGACAAGTTCAGACGTTCCTGATCTGAGTCTCCACTGAGATGACTTGATTGTGTTCATGTTTAATTGAGTTGATTTGCCCATGCTTGGATTTCCATGAGAAGAAAATCACTTTGAGCCTGAGTACACTCTTTATTTCCCCCTTATCTTCCATGAGGCCAGTGTTCTTACTGGAGTAAGTAGTCTGGATAAGGCATAACTGAAGATGGCAGAAAGATTAGTAGTTTGCCATGTTTGTCCAAATCCTTGACTGCACACCAAGCGGGAACCCTAGCATAAACTATGGGCTTCAGGTGAAAATCGTGTGTCATTGTAGGTTCAACACTTAGAATAAATGTGCTCCTGCACTGGGAACTGTTAATAGTGGGGGGAAGTTGTCTTTGTGTGAGGACAAGGAGTAGAGGGGACTCCCCATACTTTTTAATCCATTTTGCTGTGAAGCTAAAGGTAGGCTACAAAAATAAGCTTCCCCAGCTTCTTCCAAGGCCAATGCTGACAGCTCAGCTGCATGCCTTCTTCCCTATCCTCAACTTCTGTTAGTCTGTAAAACCTTCCAGGATATTCCTGATCCTAATCCCAAGACCTGTGAGACCCACAGGGAGGGGGGTCATATTCAGTCTCTATGGGATGATTGATAGGTTCAACGTCCATCACCCATTCATAGGTGGTAGCGATCTATTTACTATCCCAACCAGCTTTTTGGTAAATGGAGTTGAATGTCCTCAAATGTGACTTTCTACTCACCACTGAAGACTTTCATGAAAAAAATACATCTTTCTTCTGGAAGTAGGGCAGGAAAAGAAAACACCTGCGATTCTACCATTTCCGAGATATTGTTAAGGGCGGTCCTCCTGTTGTTTATCTGCGCACATACATATAGACGTATCTACCTATAGTTTGCTCCAAAAATATACTGAATATACTTCCTTGGTAAGCTGAGTTGTTCCATTTATGAAAACATCTAAACAAGCTTTTGGATGGATTTTCCACAATTATCCTGATGTGTAACAATTGGCATTTATTTGTCCAATTTTCTTCTCTTCTTTTAGCTACTTTAGTAAAATGTCCTTAGGCTAAAGGTTAAAAATTAGGATAGCTTGGTCCAAACCTGGGTGATACTTTAAGACTATTGATTATTTGTGCCAAATTATGGTATCAAACTACACATTTATACTAACACTGGTACTCGGTAGTCCCCTACCCCTGACCTCTGCTAATTGGCAGTTTCCAAGTATCATCCCATTTAATGGACTTGACCGCAGTGAGACCGAACATTTGTTCAAATGTTTTGAACTATTAATATTTTTCTCTTGCGAAATTGCTCATTTCTGCCCTCCCGCAGCCCTCTATCGGGGTATCTCTTTTTTTCATTAACTCATAAAATATTTATAAATATGTCGTGTGTTAGCCTTATAATCTATAATGTGAATAGCGCTTCCCTCTGTTTTTACTCTGTTTATGGTGGGGTTTCAGAAAACCATTTAATACCTTTGTATTTTCTGCATTTCTTATTTAATGTACCTGTCACTGATATGGCATGAGAGTTCATTTGCTTTAGAGAATTATTAAAAGGAAGGTTGTATCCCCAAAACCCTCTCCAAAGCATCCCATGAGCATCCAGGGGAAACATGTGTATAAATGCAACATCCCTCAGTGTCTCCATCCCACCTCAGAAAGCTGTAAAGAGCACAATTCATTTTACTAGATCATTTCCCCTTATGAATTGGCAGATAGTTTAACTTGTAGGCAAGTATATCCAAACCAACTTCACAATCTACTGGTGACAAATGGGCGAGGTGTTTGGTTTTGTTTTGTTTTTTTTTTTTAATCTTGCTACAAGAACTTTATGTCTCTTCTCCCACTAAATTATGCCATCTTCCTTCACAGAGTTAATAAGCTCTAATGGTTCTATCTCCAGGTAATGTAATCCAGCTGGAAATGCAAGGTATGCAAAGCCCATGTTTTAAAACAAAAGAGTATTTTTCTCTAGCCAGTAAATAAAAGTGATTTTTCAGCTATAAAAGGACAAAAGGTTTTGAAATTATCCCACTGGGCAGGGTTTCCTAGACTTGTTATTTTGGCACTCAGCCATGGAGCCAGCCCAGCATCTTCCAAACTTCTTCCATTTTTGTAGCCGTGTGAAGAGTTCGCTGGATAAGACAAGAGTCACCCCGTGGTGTGATGATTAACGTCTGGGGTCCTCTCGACCTGGAGGCAGCGGCAACCAGACGTCTGAAAGTGTCATCAGCGCCTCATTGATCAGTGTAGAAGGAGAACCAAACACTGATTGTTTTTCCTTTTAAATATCTTCACTGCCCTCTCAAGGTTGTATGTTTTCCTTTTCAAGGAAAAGCATTTAACATTTAACACCATAAATGTAACAGTAAGTGGCTCGTAGCTTCATTGAGAAGTTGTCAAAAATATTTAACTTAACTAAAGTATTATTTCATCCCGTTTTCGAGGTTTCAATAGCTTTGAGACATCGGGTCTCTCTTTTCGATTCTCTATGTATGTTTCATAGCCCTGAAACCAAAGAGTCCTCTTGTCCATTCTCACTGCTCTATTGCAAGAAGCGATGGTCCAGCCCCTGATCCCAGTCGCCTTTCTTATGATATGGTTATTGCTAGTGTCAGAGGATAACATTATAGGAATAACTGAGAACAATCTGCCTTAAAGGGTGTCTTAAGGAATCAGCACCATGTTGGTGCATTGTGTGAATTACCAGTATATCCTGACAGTGACTCCATGGGGTGGGAACCATCCTTGTCCCTGTGTTGCAGACGAGAACAACCAGTCCCACGAAGAGAAGCGTTGAGCCAGCTCTTGAATGTGAGCAACCTGACCCAAGAGCCTGCCCTCTGGCCTTGACTAAATTGATAGGACAGCCCCACGAGATTGGTGTTGGTGTCCTCATTGTACAGATGAGAAGTTGAGGCTCAGAAAGCTTAATAACTGTGCAGCAACTTGTCACACATGCAAGAGGTAGCAAGAGTTTGGTTTCAGACCCTCATTCCAAAGCCTTCGCATGCTTTTCCCGTCACCGTGTTCCTTACTCTGTTACAAGTGCCTTGGATTCGGGGCCTTCTTCACTTCGGAGAGAGCTTAGAGCCGGCCAGGAGACAGGTGCTTAAGTGGGCCTCTCGCATTTCCTTCTGGTTCTTTTTTGCACAGAAACCTACCTGTTCAGCGGGCTTTTGGCGTTCCTGTGAATGCCACGATATGAACTGCCTGTCTTAATACAGAGCTGCTGTAGGGTTGAGTTACCCGGTTCGTTCCTGGGTGGGGGACTTTGTGGTCGCTGTCCCTTGGTTTGGGAATGCTTTGTGCCCACATCTCAGCGTGGCCGACTCCTTCCCACATGGCAGCTCAGACGTCATCATCTCAGCGGAGCTGACCGTGACAACCTGTACTCACTTCCTAAGGCTGCCACAACAAATCGCTGTAAACCTGGGGTCGGGGGGTCTTAAAACAACAGGAATTTATTCCACAAATCCAAAACCAAGGTGTTGACAGTGTCATCCTTCCTCTGAAGGCTCTAGGGGAGAGCCCTTCCTTGCCTCTTTCCACTTTTGATGGCTCCCTGTGTTCCCCCACTGGTGACAGCAATGCCAGTCTCTGTCTCTGTCTTTATGTCACCTGTTTCTTTATATTGCTCCTCTCTGTGTCTTCTCCTCTCCTTTGAGGAACACTTGTCATTGGATTTAAGGTCTGCCTGGGTAACCCAGGATGATCTCATCTCAAGATCCTTAATTGTATCTGCCAGACTGTTTCCTCAGCTAAGGTCACGGTCACGGGTGCTGTGTGAACATGTCTTTTGGGAAAGCCACCACTAGCCCTTCTGTAGACAAACTATACTACTCTAGGTAATATAGTTTTTTTTTTTATTCGTTTGTTTATTTACAGCATAACAGTGTTCATTGGGTAATATAGTTTTTGCTTCTGTCATACTCTGTGACTTTTCATAGCCCTTGTCCTTATTTAATGCATCTTGTTCTCTCGCCTACTTTTCTGTTGCCCGTCTCTACCTCCTCGAGTTCAAGCTTCATGAATGAAGAGTTGTCTTATTCAGTGCTCTATCCCTAGCACCTTGACCAGAACTTGGTATACTGTAAGGGTCAAAAATTATTGACTGAATGAATGATAACATTGGGCAAATGCGATGTCAGCTTAGCTCTTTGGAACTTTCAATAGATTCCAGGATTGTATTTTATTTTTTGATGTTATTTTATGTTACTTGAATTTCAGTTGGATTTTTTTTCGAAAATGCAAGTATACTATGGGACATGTATTTATCACAATATGTAAATAGAGGCAACCATTTCAACATTCAGTTGCTAACTGGTCTTCATGGTTCATTTGGCTTTTACTTCCCCCTCCCCGCCAGGAACAATTCCTCAGCAGAATTCTTCTTTCTTCTTTAGGCTCTGATCACCTCCGGGAAAAGGATGGCCTCTGGGCTGTCTTGGTCTGGCTTTCCATTCTGGCTGCCCGAAAGCAGAGTGTGGAGGAAATCGTCCGAGATCACTGGGCCAAATTTGGTCGCCACTATTATTGCAGGTGAGGAGTGAGGGGACCCTGGGGAACTGCTCTTAGAGAAAAGTGGTGGGCTAGAACCTTAAGAAGGAGGCAGCTTTCAGGATGATCTGAGGAACACAGGGGCTGGAGCTTCTGATAGGCATTGGGGCGACCTGTCAAGGGCATCCGAACCGGAAGGCAGGAAGTTCCCCTCCCCTAGAGACTTTCCTCTGTAATCTTTTCACCCATGCCTGTAAGATGGGCATCCATTCCAAGAGGGACTCTGAACTGCAGAACCTTAAAAGTTCTTTGTTGCCCAGGAGAGTTGTATCGTCTAATCAGGGGCTCTCCTTGTTAGTCCTCCATCCATAATTATCAAGGAATGGAAGCAGAGACAAAACTGATAGGTCGGATTGCTTTTGTAATCCTCTCTTCCCTCTGTCTTACTTGCCCACTAAGGGTCCAGTAATGTCTAAGGTGTCCTCTGAAGGGGCCACATGGTTCAAGAGCCCCAGATTTGGCTAAAGTTTTGTCCCTGTGAAAGGAGATACAGAAGAGGAAACTCTTACCCTGGGAGGGAACAAGGGCAAAGGTCAGTGGCTACGAGCTCAGGGTTGGGGGTCTATCTATGTCGCTTTCCTGTTTGTGAAGTAAGTGAGAGCACGGAGTCTTCTGGCTGCCTGGTTGCCTGCTGGATATGTGTACCTAGGTATGCTAAGTTTGTGTTCCAAGTACCAAGCCACGGATTTGGGGGAGCAATGGTGGGCAAGGACGTTAACTATGGAGAACCTGGGGTTGGGGCAAGGGAATCTTTGGGTAGCCTCAGAGACTCTCTATGTCTGCAAAACAGAAATGGTGGCTTCTTTGCTTTGTTTATGAATAGTTAACTACTTTGGATGTTTGGTTATGTTTCAAGAGCTTAAGGAACAGAAAGAAAGCTTTAGACTTCCCTTATAAGGTGATTGTTTCTTCTCTTAAGAAGTCATTTACTTAGATAAATATCAGAGAATAAGAAAGCCTGTGAGAGGCCTCATTACTGTCAAAAAGATTACAGGGCTCTGGGAAATGTTGACATGGCCATAATAGTCTTTTTTCCTGTTTAGTCAAAGAAGACGGAGGTTGCAGTTCCCTGAAAACCACCTCAAATGGTCCCTTGTTTCATAAACAAGGCAGTTACTCTCAAGGCAGGTTGGGCATTTGTTATACTTACTAGTATTTCTCACAAGTGCCCCCAAAAATCCTGATTCTCGTGGGCCTTTTTTTGGCGTACCTGAGAAGTAATTCCATTGCATGAAGCTGTTTCAAAAAAAAGTCCAACCTGATAAAAATATGTTATGATCACCAACCTCTGGCTTAGTGAGATCCCTTTGAGTTAAGGATGTGCTCCTCATAATTTGTGCAATGATTATCTAACTTTCTGCCAGTGTTTTGAGGACATGGTGTTACGATGACTGTATTTAGAATATAGTTCATTTTTTTTTTGTGGCCAAGAGCTTAGAGGAAATTACTTTTTTCATAGCAAATACCGTATTAGAGAATATAACGCAATGGCAATTTAAATTCTTGTAGAACATTGACTTACGTTTCAGATTTCTGTCCAAAAAGATCACAGAGATAAAGAAAGAAGGAGGAGGGAGTAGGTAGAATGAAAGGTTAACACTTTTTCAGCCTCCAGCAGATACAGGTTGAGAGATCCTTGTGAAATAAAAAGACTTCTAGCCTGTTCTTTGTGGTGGGGAGGAGATAATCCAACAGTTTTCGTTTAACTGTTTCTGAACCTGAAGTTGTATCTGGGAACCCAGATGATTTTCCTTGTGTGTGGACCCCAGAAGGAACTCCCCATTGAAAAATTTCCTCCCTTGTATGTGCTATGGTGAGTGCTGTGAAACGTGTAAGCCTGACGATTCACTGTATCCCTGGGGCAAATAATACATTATATGTTAATAAAAGTAATTAATTTTAAAAAAAAGAAAGATTTCCTCCCGTGAAAGTGTGGGTTGTGGTGGTCAGAGGGGGTGGTTTGCGAAGCGGGGGCTGTGCCAGAGTCTGCTTGTGGATGAAGATAAGCATTTGGGCAGCCTTGCCCATAGACTGAATATATCTGTCCTGTCAGTCAGTTTCCCCAACTTCTGCATCTCTTTCACTGCCCCCTTTGTATCCTAATAAACCCTCTTATCCCATCCTTCTACCCTTCTCTGCTTGGTTGGGTCTCGATCTTCCCCCCAAAGACTATCTTTAAAGAGATTCTAGGCTCAGAACTCATCCACTTCCTCCAGTATTCTGAAAGAGTTCCCAGTTGTTTTGTTTCTGAGGCTGGGGAGGGCACATCTGTGTTGGAGAGAGAGTTTACAAGACAGAGATACAGGGACAGGGAACCCACTAGTAGAAATGGCATCATTCCATGTTTTCCATTTTGGCTAATACCCTGATGTTTACTCAAAGTCTTAAAAGATCTTGGGTGAAGAAGAAGTAGCATTGATTCAAGTCTTCCTTCTTTCAGCAGGCTGGGAGCCCACATCTTGTCCCTGTGTCACACAGAGCCCAGTGTGAGATCTCACCACAGCCATGTGCGCCCCGCTGCCCCTCAAGGGCTTCCTTCTTTAACAGCGCCCCCGGGAGGGCGCCTGGGTGGCTCAGTGGGTTAAAGCCTCTGCCTTCCGCTCAGGTCATGATCCCAGGGTCCTGGGATGATCCTCGGGGGTTCTCTGCTCAGCAGGGAGCCTGCTTCCTCCTCTCCCTCTGCCTGTCTCTCTGCCTACTTGTGATCTCTGTCTGTCAAATAAATAAATAAAATCTTTAAAAAAAAAAAACAAAAACACAGCGCCCCCCCTGGGCTTGCCATTTGGTCTTGGTTGATACTATCTGACACAGGGGAAGACTCCAGTTTCTTTGTGATAGTGACTAAGAATAAAATCCATTAATAATTTTAAGCAATGGTGTCTGGCATCACTTGATATGCATTATGGTATTTAAGCCCAACAACAACAAATGAGATAGGTGTTATTTTTAGTCTTTTTTTTCTAATCACCTCCCAGCCCCATTGTTACATTTGATGTTCTTGGCTAGGAGGACTTTTTTTTTTAATGGAACAATTGGGGTATTTGTTCCAAGTTTCCAAGAGAGTTTTATGGTACGTTGAGGCCCCTTCCTCCTTCTCTCTTCACCTCCCTTGATTCCTCTTTCTCCTTCCTTCCTCCCTCTGTTCCCTTCCTCCCATCTTTCATCCCACTGCTTAGTAAACACTTACTAGAAGCAGCAGAGAACAAAACAGAGAAGGTCTCTGGCCTCCCGGAGCTTGTGGTTCATGGGGGCAAAGGCAGATAAGAAATAAATGAACAAATACACAAACAAGTCAGTACAGATTGGGGTAAGTACCACAAGAAAATTTCAAGAGTGATGTGAGAGCGGGAGAGATAGAAGGAAAAAGCTTGAATTAGACGATCAGAGAAGGTCACTTTCTGGAGGTAACTCTAAGCTGGCAAAGGGACAGAAGAGAACGTGCCAGGTACGTGAGGGGTCATGGGGAAGAATATACCAGACTGAGTCCTGGGATGGATCCCCATCCCGGGCTCCCTGCTCAGCGGGAAGCCTGCTTCTCCCCCTGCAACCTGCCACTCACCTCACAGTGCTCTCTCTTTCTCAAATAAATAAATAAAATCTTAAAAAAATATATACCATGTTGAAGGAACAGACAGCAATGGCAAAGTCCCAAAGGCAGGGCAGGGCAGGGCAAAGTGTCTCTGAGGACCCGAGAGGAAGCCCGTGTGGCTGGAGCATAGGGAACAAGGGCGAGAGTGGGACAAAGTCAAGGGTGGGTGGGGTCGGATCTCACAGCGGCTTATGGTCTGTGACGAGAGTCTTGTTCTCAACTGATGGGCACTTGGGGAAGGATTTAAAATAAAGGACATGACTCCATGTGCTTTTTACAAGATCATTTGGGCTCCTACGGGGCCAGGGTTCTGTGGTTCAGGTAAGAGAGCATGGGGCCAACTGGAATGCTTCTCTGTGCTCTTCTTTCAGGAAAACAAAACCAAGGATCAGATGACCTTGAGTGGTCCACCCTGTTGCTGGCTCTCTGACTAGGTTTGTCTTCACCCTGTGTCCTGCCTTCCCTCTCCAGGTTTGACTATGAGGGGTTAGAGCCCAAGACGACGTATTACATCATGAGGGACCTGGAGGCCCTGGTCACAGATAAGTCCTTCGTCGGCCAGCAGTTTGCAGTGGGCAACCACGTCTACAGTGTGGCAAAGACAGACTGCTTTGAATATGTGGACCCCGTGGACGGCACAGTGACCAAGAAACAGGTACTTGCTAGGAAATCACCAGAAAGGGCAAAGCCAGGGGCCAGAGTGTCTAACAGCTGGAATGGTCTGTAGGGCTGGTCTACTGTGAGCGCTTCATGGTTAGATGAGAGCCTGCAGCCGGGAGAGAAGAAAGGCCTCAGTGAAGTTTACCTACCTGGTTAATTCCTGGTAGAGGACACATTTGAACACAGAGCCCTGACTGTCCAGTATTCTTTCTGCTTGTAACTGACAGGCCAATACTATACATGGATAGAAACCCAGTATTTCCTTCTGAAATGTTTGCAGCCTGTGGGCTCATCACAGATTCGGAAAAAGGTTCCCAGGGCAAAATATTCTTTTTCCTTAGCATCCCCGTCAAGTGCAGTTTCCCTTTTATGACCTTATGTCATTGAGAATAATAGGAGCTTAGCCAGATGGGCTTATAGGGGAAGAAACGATGGGAAAACTTGTCCCACAAAACCCAAAAGGAAGATCTATGGTGGAGAATGATTACAAAAGGTCAGTGACAAAATCAACAACTTCTGCCATGGTCTCGTCTTTGTGAATTGTGTAATGGAAGTTGAAAGCTATTACAAAGTGTGTTTCTTCTTGATTTTGTGTATTTATTGGCTATGGCAAGAACTGACCAGTCTAGGAGCACATTTCAATATTTACAGTTCAAATAAGACACCGAGTAATGTTAAGAAAAGTTCCATTCTAAAATCTCCAAATTCATATCTTCTGGTACACTGTTCACCAAGAATAGACAACAAAATAAATCAGAAGCTGTCGGATCTGGGGAACTAGATGTAACAGAAGTTACTGATCTTTTTATTTCGACTAATATTTCACACATAGTCCTTCTCTTAGGGTTCTGGACTTGCATATGTTCCAAAGCCTGAGGCCCTCCTATTATTTGGTTGGTATCCTCCTCTGGTCTGTGGTGTTTCCTGGTGGTCTTTCATTCATCTCTGTTGGAAAGTCCTTAGTCTTTCATTCTAGAAGGCCTTCCATGGCTGGGGAAATTGATGACCGCTTTACTTTGGCAAGCTGTAGGGTAGTGGAGATAAGAGTGGTTGAGAAGTTTGAAAGTTTGAAGACCCAGGGGTATCTGGGTGGCTCAGTCAGTTCAGTGCTTGCCTTTAGCTCAGGCCATGCTCTCAAGGTCCTGGGATGGAGTCCTGCATCCTTCTCCTTGCTTCTCCTTCTGCCCCTCCCCCTGCTTGCACTCTCTCTCTCTTTCTGTATCTCTCTCGTTCTCTCAAATAACAAATAAATAGTCTTTTTAAAAAGTTAAAGAAGAAGAAGCACATCCTCCCCCTGCCCCACTAACTAGTTATATGACTTCAGGAAAGAGGTCCGATTTCTTTGAGCCACGGTTCCTTCCTCCTTGGTAACACATCGACCTCACAGAGCTGTTTTAGAAAGCCAACGAATAAGACACAAAAGCTCCCAGTGATCCTTCACACAAGGAGTATATCATCCATTTTTTGTAGTTGTGTTTTGTTTCCCATGAGGATGCGTCTTCATAGAGGAGACCGACTCCTTCCAGAATAACGCTAGTGAATCTCCAGACACGTGAAGCCAGGAGCTCCCCACATGGCGTCTCAGAGCCGTGTTGCCTCAGATGAATCCTTTCCAATTCTGTACCATATCCCTACTTCCATTTTGCAAAGGAGCCTCAGAGCAAACATTTTGTAAATCCAGGGCTCCTAAAATACGTGCTTTCTAAATTATTCGTGGGAGGTTTTTGTTCCCTGGTGAGGAAGTCTTGAAATCCATTCCCTGAAAAGATTATCTAGTCAGTGCTAGGTTCTGGACTCTGTCTGCTCCTGAGAAGCTTGTCTGTGAAGCTAATTTGTTTTGCTGTTAAATCCACTAACGCTCTACCTTGTTTCTTCCCCAGTGCACTCACCATCCGTATCCTCTTTTCTTGGCTCTTTGAACAGTTCACATCAGGCTAATTCTGCAGCTAGATCTCAAGTTCAGACTCTATTTATTCCACGTCCCCTCCCCTGCAACCCTGAATATTGGTTTCCATTTTTACTCTGGAACTTGTTTTTTTTTTCTTTCCATACTCTTTCATATTAGCTCAAATGTGGCCATAAATAGTAAATGCTACCAGGAGCTGCTCTGGGGAGTTCCTCTAGCAACAAAGGAAGGTTGTTGTTCACCTTCTCAGAAACCCAAGTGGTGGTTTACCAGCTGGCGGTCCTCAGTCACCCTGGAGTTTCTCCGCTGCTCTGGGTTTGGCTCACGGAGAGTTTGGGGGGACACTTAACCCTCAGTGCCATCCTCATCGTCAGCAAGTTACACATGGTTCTTGCTGTTGGTCCTGTTGGCACGGAGGGGGAGTTCCAGCAATGGGGGTGTGTTGGTAAACTTCCTTCATCAAGGCGACATCTCAGCTCCTGAGAAGTCAGGGCATCAGCAGTCGCTTCCAGGGATGGTCGAGTCTGGGCACACTTCCTGTGACATTGTTGCAAAGCAGGCACCATCTATCTACTCCTAAAAGATATATTTGAATTTAAGGAACGTGTATTATTTTTAAAACCCATAAAGCACTTCGGTGCCTTCATTCAAGAGATATTTCTGGAGAGCCTACCAAATGCATACTAACTGCATTTGTCATGGGGGGCATTTGTATTTTTTAGAGAGGAAGAAGTTGGGGGGGGCAAGAGGCAGAGGGAGAGGGAAAATCCTTTTTTTTTTTTTTTGAAGATTTTATTTATTTATTTGACACACAGAGATCACAAGTAGGCAGAGAGGCAGGCAGAGAGAGAGGAGAAAGCAGGCTCCCTGCTGAGCAGAGAGCCTGATGCGGGGCTCCATCCCAGGACCCTGAGATCATGACCTGAACCGAAGGTAAAGGCTTTAACCCACTGAGCCACCCAGGTACCCCGGGAGAGGGAAAATCTTAAGCAGACTTCACGTGCAGCACGGAGTCCGATGTAAGGCTGGTCTCACGACCTTGAAATCATGACCTGGGTTGAATTCGTGAGTTGGGCTCTTAATTGATTGAGCCACCCAGGCACCCCTGGAGCAGATTTTTAATATAAATGTGTATCAGCTTTATCGAGATACCATTCACACACCATCCAATTTACCCATGCCAAGTGTACACTTCGGTGGTTTCTAGCATATTCAGGCAGTTGTGCCATCATCACCATGGTCAGTTGTAGAACATTTTTGTCATCCCCAAAAGCAACGTGTACTTGTTAGCTGGAATCTCCATTTCCAACCCTGGCAGTCCCTGACCTACTTTCTGTCTCTCTGGATTTGCCTATTCTGGATATTTCACTCAAAGGGAACCATTGTGTGGATAGACTGATTTTTGTTTGTCCATTCTTCAGTTGATGGATGCTTGGACTCCTTCCACTTAAAAAAAATATGTATTTATTTATCTTGGAGAAAGAGAGTGTCCATGAGTGGGGGTAGGGACAGAAGGAAAGGGAAGGAGAATCCTGAAGCAGACTCCCCGCTGAGCATGGAGCCCTACACGGCGCTCCATCCCGGAACCCTGAGATCATGACCTGAGCCGAAACCAAGAGTCGGCCTCTTAACCGACTGAGCCACCCAGGCACCCTAGGCTGTTTCCACTCTTTGACTATTATGAAGGGTGCTGCTGTGAATATTCACATAAAGTTTCTGAGCAGACATTGATTTTTAATTATCGTAGGTGTGTTGCTAAGTGTGGAATTGCTAGGTTAGTGGTAACTCTAGGTCTAACCTTTAAAGCAACAGCCATATGGTCTTCAAGAACGATTTCTCTGCTTCCCATTCTCCCCAGCAGTATATGAGGCTTCCAATTTCTGCATGCTTTTGCCAACCTTTGTTATTATCTGTCTTTTTGGTGAGAGAATACTGTAATTTAAAATAATCTATTAAATAATGTATTATTTTAAAATTAAGTTGGAAGAGACTTGATCTATAAGGACAAACACAGTATGCCTCGCCTAGTAAAACCCAAAGGAAACATAATAATGCAACATCTCCGTTTGCTGTGGGAAGCAGATTGCTATGGCCTCTCCAGGGTTGTATTATGTTGGAGTCAAGCAGACATAGGTTTGAAGTCTTTCTTCCCTGCCTCGATTTGTGGCTTTGGGTACATTATTTAATTCTTTCTTTTCTCAACTTGTTGGGCCAGGCAGATGGCCTGTTGGTAATAATTATCATATAGGTTATAGAGAAGGTGTGAGAAGAAAGTTCTATAAAGCCCCAGGCTCAGTGGCTGGTATCCATTTGATATTCCAGAATTATCAGTTGCTTCCTCCTTTCAGAATCTTCAGCGTGACTGCATATCAGTTCGAGGAAAGGGTGTGGGAGGCGTTTAAGTGCAGATGCTTGAGATCAGCAAGTCTGGAGGTTGATTCAGTTCTACCGCCTCCTTGCTGGGTGATCTTAGGAAGTTACTCAACCTCCCTGTGCCTTTCCTTATCTGTGAAAATAGGAATTGTGGCTTCTTCATACAGCCCTTGGGAGAATTCGATAATACATGGGAAGTCCTGACATGTAATAACCACTAATAAATGGTTAACTAGAAGAGGTTAGGTTAAAAGAGCATCCTTGGGAAAGAAGGATTTTGACATTTACTGACCATATATGATGAGAAAAACAGGGACAACAACACTGAACAAAATACAGCTTTGCAGGGTGTCATGTGAAGACATTGGGAAGGCCTCCTCAGTTTCTGAGTCATCTGTGAATTGATTCAAAGTCACAGTTCTTTGCCTTCCCTGAGTCCACTCCTCCCCCATCTCCTCCAACCCACTTTGCTCTAGAAAGGGAAAGGTTTTTTAAGGCAGCTCAGTCTCCTTTTTGTCCTCGATTTGGGGTTAGAGTCAGGAAAGGGACTGTGAAAAAAAAGCGGTTTCACATATATCTCCAGAGATAAAGAAGAAATGTTCCTCCATCCAAAATGAAATTAAAATCCTGTTCTAGTGATAAGCCCTGCCCTCCATCCACTTCACAGCTGTGGGAATATTCAGCAAAATCTGTCCTCTCTGTGAGACCCTGTGGGTCATTTAAGGAGCAAGAAGGAAACCCCTGAAGTATTCAACCCCTGACTTGAATTCCCAGGGACCCCATTGGCCTACCCACGACCTATCCAGGTCACATGGAATTTACTGTGGCTGCCTCCAAGCGGCTGACCATTTTGTGATGTTGGGTGCCAAGAGGAAAGCTGATGTGGTTTTCCATTAAGTGGGACCCACAAGGAATTCTGATTTAGAAATAGCAATTTAATGAGGCATGGCTCAACACCTGTGGGTTCATTCTCTCTTGTCCCATGAGAGTATGTCACTATTTATTTTCAGGTAAAATCTAGTCACATGAATGAATGATGATGGTTTCTTCAAATAAGAGTGGGAAAAGTAAGCCAGTAACTCCTATCAAGATGTTCCCACTTTATGCCTTGAAAAAAGATGAGAAAGATGAGAGAAAGGCAGGCAGCTCCTTAAGTCTTGATGCGTGGCCCACTCTTTCCTCAAGGATGAGTTCCTTGCATGAACATCAAGATTTCCCATGGTGCTAGGTGCTCTCTCTCTCTTCCTTAACCATCAACAACCCAAGGAATAGCAGCAGCAGCAGATTACCTCTTACCATTATCCTCCCCATCTTCTCCTTGTAGCCCAAATCTCTCGGGGTCGCCACTCAATGTTTCATGGCCATGAGACTCTTCCAGCCCCAATGGAAGGAATACTCCAGTCCTGGTGGTATGAAAGATGGACAGTGTGACAGACGTGCCAACATCAAGTACTTCTAGGCTGGGCATCGAT
Source organism: Meles meles (assembly GCF_922984935.1). Lineage (NCBI taxonomy): Eukaryota > Metazoa > Chordata > Mammalia > Carnivora > Mustelidae > Meles > Meles meles. Next base: position 88,725,524 of record NC_060076.1, on the reverse strand, counting down.
GCCAGAACCATGACCTGTATTTTGACAATTAGCTTTGTAGAGAGCAATCTTGACACCAGCAGCAGAATTTAAGCAACTGAGTCTCTCCTCATGACTCGTCCCGTGCCTGTATTTCTATTTAACAAATCAAAAATCATGAAATTCCACCAGTGCTGAAGTCATTTGCCAGTAACAGTTCAGATGATATTAAAAAACCTGATGTAAATAAAAGCATACCAGTTAGCTGATGTGGAAAACCAAATCCAATTCGATTATGTCAGGCCAGCTCTCAGCTTGTTAATACCTCTTCAAGTTATGCATGCTGTGTGGAAACATTTTGATGTTGTCCTCAACCTGGAGAAAAGGACCATTTGAGATTAGTTCAGAGAAAAAGCGTACTTTGAAGACTGACTGCAAAGTTAATTCGCTTTTAGAGTTGTTTCAATACGCGGGAAGGTGTCTGCACTTTTTAATTTCAGTATTTAGAAATAATGAAGCAAGTAAATTGGCAATCTTGAAATCATGTCTTAGTCTGGCCTTTGGCATGTTAATATATACTGAGATTCTACTAACCCTTGGTTAGCAGAGAGAGAGAAATTTACCATAGCCTTGTTTCTGGAGGCATCATACGAAGGCAACTGATTGGGGAATCTAGGTGCCAAGGACTGAGTTCTCAATTTAGAGTTAACTGGTCAACCTTCAACTTTCATCACATTCTAATTGTGAACCAAGCGAGAGACCGTTGTGAACAACTTATCCCTGTACGATGCCGCTTGCCGGAGTGTGCTCTGCGCATCTCAAAGAGGAATTTAAGAAATCATTTTAGTCATGCTGATGATCCCACCTATAGAGTTCAGTTGAATCCGAAAGTCAGTACTTAGAAATAGTCTTCCTCTGTGGAGTGACAGAAGTGTTTTGGGAGGGAGGTGTTGTCATTACATGTATATTGTGATGAAATCTGGGTGAAAAAATCCTTTTTCTGTTGCAAGTTGTGAGGTTAAAAAAAAATCCTCATAATAAATATATATCCCTTTCCTACTTTAGTACAATACAGTGAAGACAGCGGAAGCATGATTCATTCATGCCTTCTATCATTCACTGAGTATTAACCAAACACCTACTATGTGCCAGTCAGCTTGCTGGGCGCTGAGGCTACGCCGGCACATAGGAGAATCTAGTAGGGAAGACAAACTGACATTAAATTTGTAATCACTATAGAGTTCACTGAACAGTATTACAGAGGACGAACCTATTTGGGAGTGCAGAGCAGGGGGAGCTCACCTCAAGTAGGGCTCTGGGGAGGTGAGATTTAAGCTGTGCCCTGAAGAATGAGTGGGAGCTGGCCCAGGGAAAACCATATTGTCAGACTAAATGTCTTTCTTTCATCTAATGTCGTTAAACCGTTGTTTGCCTTTCCAGATAAAGAACTGGGATTTCCTGGGGCACCTGGGTGGCTCAGTGGGTTAAAGCCTCTGCCTTCGGCTCAGGTCATGATCTCAGAGTCCTGGGATCGAGCCCCGTGTCAGGCTCTGCCCTCAGTGGGAGTCTATATAGATTCTCTCCCTCTCTCCCTCTTTCAGTATGTCTTTTTTTTTTTTTAAGATTTTTATTTAAATATTTGACAGACAGATCACAATTAGGCAGAGAGGCAGGCGGGTGGGGGGGGAGCAGGCTCCCCGCTGAGCAGAGAGCCCAATGTGTGTCCTGATCCCAGGGTCCTGGGATCAGGACCCAAGCTGAAGGCAGAGGCTTTAACCCATTGAGCCACCCAGGCGCCCCCAGTGTGTCTTTTAAATAAATAAATAAATCTTAAAAAAAAAAAAAAGAAAACCATGTATTTAAAAAAATTTTTTTGTTTAATAATAGCTACTTTTCCTGCGATTTTGCTATTCATCTTCCAAAGACCAAACACATATTCATTGCTTCATAAAGACCTATTGGCTGAGTAGGAAGGAAGGAGAGGGAAACCGTGTTTCTGATTCGTTGGTAAATTCTTACTACTTTGCTTCTGATTCACTGGAGTTTTGTCATAACGAAGCACCTCCCCCTGACATAAGTTGATTGCTTTAGGACTGTCTTCTAAAATGCTGGTAGTCTAATCCTGCTAAGATGTGTGATAAGAATCTAAGTATTCTGGAATGAATGACATCATAATTACTTCCTACCAAACTACTAATTCTGTGTATAGTTAGGAGGGTAACCGTTACCAGGAAACATAAATATTAAAAGGAAAAAAACTGTGGACTATCACAGGAACTGAGAGAGGAAGCTACCTCTGTTGTCTGGGTAAAGTATGTCTGATTCCAAAATATCCCAGAACTGGGGCTGGTGTTGAGTGAATGGGGATCAGCAGCCATTTTGGCCAATGATGAGGGGAAATGGAACATGTGTGACCTCGTTCCATTGTTCCAAATCTGATAGTTGGAATCTGGATAGTCTTCAGGTCTTCTCTCTCCCAGTAGTGCTCTCCTCACCTAATGCAGTTTTTGCTGGGCATATGTTTTAAAAGAGCACTTAGGAAGTCATTTGGCCTTGATTTCCCCCAAATAATTTTTTGCAGTTATTGGTCTCCAAGAGAGCTGGGTTGGTGGTGAAAAGGACTAGATGAGAATTTGCTCCCCAAAGTCGGGCACTTAGGTATGGCTGTGCAGTTAGTGCACTGCAAAAAGGCACCCGGGCTAGTGGGGGAAGGAGAAGCTGAAGCCCAGGCCAGCCAAGAGGAAAGAGACTTCTCTAATTTGTCTTCCTGTTTGTCATCTCTCTGAGGGCACAGTATGGACGAGCTGCTGCCCTGCTCAACCCCTTCCAAACTCACACTTGCAGCTAACTCTGACTTCAACAAAGAAAAATGGGTAATTCTAGTTAATTTTTTTCATGGAGAGAGATGTCTCTCCAATCTAAATCTTCTGCTTTAGAAGCTGCATGCTTTCTTCTGCAAAATATGGTTCAGATGTTACACAGCAGTATTTTCACCTTGAGGCTTTCCAGACCAATCTCTGGGATCCCCCGTGGGAGACAACATGTGAATTAGGCTTCGAGTCTCTCTCTTCCACGCCTGTCTTGTCTCCAGGTTCACGTGCCTGGTGTGGCCAACTGACTGTATATGTGACGTTGTCCTGGCTTTCAGGGCCATGTGCTCTTTTCCCCTGGAATCCGTCCTGCGTTCTATTTGACGGGGTCGGATACTGCCAAGTAACTGTTGGTAATGTACAACTCCTCCTTCCCCGCCTGGCTCCAACATGTTCTGTAGTCTCCAAACGAACATCTGGCAGCTCTGTGTATGTGTTTAGCAACTTGCACATCTCTCTGCATTGATTTACATGAGGGCTTAAAAAAAATCAACATTTATTTATCCAGCATTTATCAGATACTTGCTCTACATAAGGCTCTGGGCTCTTTTGGGAGTTGGTAGAAAACATACGAGATATTGTTTGGATATGTCACGAGAAGCAATGTGTGGCTCTCAGCCCTCTCTTATGCTTCAACCTCAAAGTAGAAGCCAGGGTCAGAAGACCTAAAGTTCCGGCTCCTCTCTTGACCAGCTGTTACCTGAAGCAGTATTTAACTTCCCCTTTCTTTCCAGGGAAGGGAGGAAGTGGCCCTGATGACTCCGAGATCCTTGTTTCAGGAGCCTAATGGTCTAAATAGATCAACTTAGAAGGGAAATTTTATGGTCAAAGAAGTCAGTTCGGTGGGAGGGATGATAAGATGGAAGATAAGATGGAAGGGAAGAGAAGATAAATGGTAACAGATCTGCGAGTTTAGTAGTGATTTCAGAGAACATGGCACAGTCCTTAAAATAAAATTAATCTTAATGCTGCCTAATTTAAAAATAAATGTGCCATAAGCCATCACCATTCAAGCTTCATTTGGCAATCTTCTGCAAAGTCTGGAAGCCTGGATGACTAAGAGCATAGTACCATTTTCATTAAAAGCTTAACATAAGAATAGTATTTATAGACTGATTTATAATTTTCAAAGCACTCTTCACATATATTCTCTGATCTGATGCTACAGCAACCGAGGAAGTCAGGCCGTATTGTCTTTCATCCATCTTTAGGAAACTAAGTCTTGTAGAGCTTCAGGTGACTTGCTCAAGACCACTAGCTGATAAGCCAAGCCAGAATTCCATGGCTTCATCATTTCCAAACTTGACTCTCCGTGAGCAGCAAACCAAAGAGGGGCAAGTATGGAGAGAAAAACAGAAGCTCTAGTGGTCCCTGGGAGCACATTGGAAGATTTTGGGGTGGAGAAACTTGCAGGAAAGCATGGCCCTTTAACAGTGCTGGGACAAAGCGAAGGTGGGCAAAACCCCACTTTTGTCACCGAGGCATTTCGCTGCAGGCACTCAACGGGAAGAAAATGTTGGGCTGGTACAGACAGGGCCCCTTGGATACCCTGCTCTGTAATTAACATGATCTTAACATGGAAAACGGCATCTCTTCCCTTTCTTTGAGCTTGGGGCCGTTGTGTCATCCTGGATGTTCTGGCCACTGTTGTTGCTATGACTACAGAGGTGTCATGGGTTCCTTCACTGTTGCTTTAGGAATCCCTGAGGAGATCGTGCTGAAAGTTCTAAGTGTCAGATGGCTCAAGGGAGATTCTTGTAATGGTTCCGCTATTGGCAAGGCATTAGGAGGAGGCTCTCAGGACACCGCAGCAAGACGTTTTATTAGCACTCCTGAGATTCCGGTCCCTTGGGAGTACACAGCCGAAACCTGAGATCTTAAAGGGATCCTCCTGAAAACGGGTGGGTGCTCTAGTCAGTCACTTGATCCATGAGGCAGGTGACCCAACAAAAGTGACTACTACTGGCATGCCTACATTTGCCTATGCAGTAGGATCACCCAGAGAGCTTTTGCTATCCCGGCGCCTAAGTGATAACTTACTCATTAAATTACAGTGTCTAGGGTAAAAGCCAGATAGCAATATTTTTCAAAGACCCCAGCCAATTCCAGTGTGCAGCAAATTTTGCAATCCATGGCTTTATGATTTGTCTAACATCACACAAGTGGGGACAAGAACCTACCATGTTTCAACTCCATTGTCTTAACCCCAATTGGACCCTTAAAAATGAAGGTTAAGTAGATACAGCATTACTCGTGACTACCCTTCCAGGTAAATATGTTTATGATGGAGAACATAAGTGTGTTTTCATTTGGCCTGTGAGCCCTCCTTAAATGTGGAAGGAGACACTCCAGTGGTACTCACCCCAGCTGTCAAACGATCAGTGACACACACTGAAATGTTTGCAAAGGGCCTACTATGTGCCAGCCCTTGTCCTGGACTGTGGGGATAAATGGCGAACAAGGAACATAAGGCTTTGCCCTACCAGAGCTCATAAGCTTGATGAAGGACCCAAAGACCTATTTCAGCAATTCCAACTCTTTAGGGTTAAGGCTGAGATGGGAACTTCTTGTATTTATTTCTAGCTGGGCCTTGTTTCTTCAAGGGGATTTGTGGCAGCAAAAACATGCATAACGAAGTTGTTAGGATGTAAATAAGAAACAGAAATCAAGACTAGGGAAAATAGAAATAAGAATGGAGAGTCAAGAACAGAAGAAAAATTCATAGTTATGCAAGTCCTAAGGATCTGCTCGGGCTGAACCTCAAATTTGGCATTAAGTATTCTGGCAGCCATATTGAAAAGGGAACTATGGTGAGTTATTATTGTCAGAAAGACAAAAAAATACCAGTTCCTCAGGGAAGGAAAGGCTTTCCCAACACTTGGCTCTTGAGGAAATGTCTCATGTGGAATTTTATACAATCTCCAAGAATATTCCTAGAGTGACTGCAAACATGAGTTTTATGAGGCAGGACCCTGTAGACCCTGCAAGGAAAGAGAGGATGAGAAATGAAAATGAATTTAATAAATCCATTTTTGTCATGAGTAGTCAGTCAGAAGTAAGTTGATTCAAGTCAAAACACATCTAGACAAATCTATGGCTAGAATACCTGTGGAAATGCGCAGATTGGACACCCTTCATACTTTTTCTGTCTTGGGATTTTGATAAGGCACATAGATAAAATCGCTTTCAGGGGTAGAGCTGAAGTGTAAGTTTTTCACTTTGTGGATAATGTAGTGGTTTATATCAGGGGTTGGCAAACATTTTCTATAAAAGACGGTAAATATTTTAGCCCCTGTGGACCAGACAGTCTCTGTCCTAACGATTCAGCTCTGCAGTTGTAACACAAAAGCAGCCTTAGAGAATACAAAAGGACTGGATGTGTTCCAGTGAAACCCGATTTATACAACTAGGTGGTTCGTCCAGTTTGGCTGACAAACTATATTGCCAACCCCTGGTTTAAGCTGCAAATTAAAAAAAGCAAAATGTATGATGGGTATGCTTTTGTTGGAATCGTGGAACATTTAGAAACTTGGCAAGTCTTGTGTAGTGGTGACTCTGGCCTCATAATTTAACTGAAAGTAGGTGATGATGCATACTGGAGAGGACATGGCTTGTGTTTAGAATGCACATTCATTAAGTTCGCTGAAAGAACGTGGAGACACCCAAGCACGCCAGGGCAGCTTCCCACATCAAAGTGACACTTGGCAGACGGGGATCTGGGGTTTCTGCAGCCCAGAATTGGGCTGAGTCTAGAACTTCTTTCCCGTGATGTGGAGGAGGAGAACTGTGATGTTCCCCACTTGGAGGTCTCACAGGGCAACAGGGGTTCTCTGGCAAGATCTCATGGCTGGGTCCTTAGGAAAGAGAGAAGGCTGGGCAGTCAGGAGTACCTCATGCACACCTTTGTCTTTGTTTCAAATGCAAAATCTACTCCAGGCTAGCCGGTGTAGATTCTAACCAGCCTTCTGGAAGAACAGCCAAAGATAGGGCGACCCACAAGGAAAAAAAAGTAACATCAATTCACTGTAAAAAAGCTTAGTTGTGAGTTGATAATGCATGTTGATGGTTTGCTATGGCCTGAGTTTCTGAATACCTCCCACTGGCTATGTAAGACTCTGGGGTTATTAATGAATTATTGGTCCATTACATTAATGGTGTCATGGGAGCTACAGGAAAGGATTGAGTTTGGGTGGTCATCAGAAGAGGGGGCCTTAAGTGGTTTGGAATCTATAAAAACAGGGGACTTAGGGCTTCGACCTTAAATATTGCTTTAACCAACTTAGGCATAACCCATAGTCTTGAGCGACTAGTTATCTACTCATGTGTCCCATATATGGTGACAAGGGGAGTGCAAGCTTATAAAGAAATGACAGCTTCAAAGGAGTTTGTAGAAACACGACCATGGATGCAGTCTTGGAACCTTGGGGCCTCGTTGTCTGAACATAATTTGGTCTAGAACACTTACCAGGTAGTAGGGAATTGGTGCATTTGCTCCATTTGGAACGTCCTAACTATTCACTCCTCCCGCGCTGAAGGTGGTTGGGAAGATGGTCGCCGCTCCTTATACTACAGTTGTGGTGACTAGTCCAGGCTTACGGAGAGCAAGGACGGTATCTTTCTCTTCATATCCCCAGGGCTTAGCCCAGGACCGGGTCCCCCAGGAGCTACTGTAGAATGTTTGCCCAGCAAATGAATCCTGGTCAGTATCATCCTGTTTGCAAAGCTAGTATCAGAGAGAGATGAGTTGCCAGAAAGGGAGCTGGCTCCTTTTTATCACACACATCGTGGCAAACAGTGAATCGCTCCAAATGAGGCTAAGGCTGTTGTTTGGGGACAGGAACAAAATATGCCCAAAACTTAAAAAAGCAGAAAACCATGCAGATGGAATCAGAGTGGTTCCTACCCTCCCTCCGACCCCAGCAGATATGGGGGTAGGGTCAGGGATTGGCAGTTGAATCTATATGTCAGGTATATATATATATTTTTTTTTTTAAAGATTTTATTTATTTATTTGACAGACAGATCACAAGTAGGGAGAGAGGCAGGCAGAGAGAGAGGAGGAAGCAGGCTCACTGCTGAGTAGAGAGCCCGATGCAGGGCTTGATCCCAGGACTCTGGGATCATGACCTGAGCCGAAGGCAGAGGCTTAACCCACTGAGCCACCCAGGCGCCCCTATGTCAGGTATATTTTTAATCATAACTTATTCTTAACAACCATGATTTAAGGCCAGACGCGTTTCAAGGGCCAATTTCTTAGGAAAAATGTCTGATGTCCAAGTTGCCTGAGACTTCTCCTTTTTCAGAAATAACAAGCAGCCAGACTAATTATTTTGTTTCCTCCTCTTCTTTCCTCTGGCCCCTGCCGATATGCTTATTTATAACAAGGGCATTATCAGTCGTCTTAAGAAAACAAATTTCCTTCAACAAATGTTCCAATATGAACTTCCGGTTCTATTTTTCAAATATCCCTGCCACTAATGAAAACAGGGGCATGGAAAATGGAAGCATTCTGAGCCAAAAGCAAATTAATAGTGCTTCAGCTCTTACCCCCCATGCCACCCTGGTGGCCGGGTCGGAGAGTAAGAAGGAAGAACAGAGCCAGGGGGATGAGTTTGTGTGCAGGAACTGCAGGACCCAGCTGAGGTTCCAGACCTGAGCACGTCACTGTAGGCTTCGAGTGCAACCAAGGGGAATGTGGGCACAAGGAATAAATCGAAAGAAATGAACTTAAAGCAAAGCCTATTAGTACGCGGGGTGGGCTTAACACAGGCAGTTTGCTTTACTGTAATAGACAAATTGCCTCCTCCCACTGCATTCAGCAGTTTCTAAGGGACGAACTTTGGGCCCAGGGACATTTATTAAATATCACCCCCGCCTTGTCCCTCTGCCTCTTTCTGGCTCCCACAACTCCCAACCAAAGGAACTCGAGCATCTGTTCGTAGGTATGCCCCTAAGTCTCCCCCAACATTAACCACATGTAGGTATTCATTGTTTCTACCTGTGTCTCCCGTGATTCACTGATCCCTTCTGGCTGTTCTTGTCTCAGGGCCTGAGGATCATTTTCTCAGATGCGTCAAGGCTCATCTTCCGGCTCAGTTCCTCTAGTGGCGTGCGGGCCACCATCAGACTGTACGCGGAGAGCTACGAGAGGGACCCCAGCGGTCACGACCAGGAGCCCCAGGTACCCTCAGCACCGTGTGTCTCATCATTCCTGGAAAATTTAGGGAACTCTTGGGGGCCTTTAGTCGGGGTGATTTTACTTTCTAGATGGGTAGATCCTGCTGAAGGACAAGCTGACAGTAAGTAACTCCAGGCAAATTCCAGTCATTCATGACAGTGTTTGGAACAGAAAATTGGGGCTTTAGTCTCTGTGATGAGTTTAGACCAGCATTTCCCAGATGCCTTGCCTTTCTTGATTGTTCTGCAGTTTGTTAAATTGGGATGACATCAAGAAACACTACGTTGTATAGAGAAATTTTTAGTTAGAGTCAAACTGGTCCAACTCCTCAGAGCCTTGACTCTGCGTATGTAAATAATGAATCTCCAGGTGTTTGGCAAACTCTGGGGTGGGTCATGACCTTGAGGTGCGGGTGCGGATGCCTCCTGTCTGAGATCGATGCAGAGCGCAGTTTCTCTTAAGAGGGGCGAGGGCTGGTCTGCATTTAAAGTTAAGGGGGGGCTAAGCTAGACGAGCCAAGGCTGGGCCACTGTGTGTTTGGCAAAGCCCCTTCATGTTGTCAACAGGAGAGTTAATGAAGAACCCAGAAAAAATCATAAATAGCCCAAATGTAAGCATCTCCACTCTTATATTCATTGAAGCTGCAGGCAACATTAATTAATAGCAGAAAGGACCTCCTACAACACTGGATACTTCCAGCTCCACCGCTCGCTGTCCCTTACCCCCTTGGTCTTTACGTCACTCTGGGTATGGACGAGGTGATTCCTTGGGATGAAACCACGGGTTTCGGCAACACTTCCTTCGCAGAGAAGTAGAGAAGCAAAGAAAATCTCACGACTTTTCATTTTAGAGTTACTCCGAGTTTCCAATGATCATTTGCCAAAGTTATGCCCCAACATGAGACCAGAAAGGGATTTCTTTCTTTGCTAGTGGTTTAGTGTGTTTTTCTTTTTTTTTTTTTTAATATTTTATTTATTTGACAGAGAGAAATCACAACTAGGCAGAGAGGCAGGCAGAGAGAGAGGAGGAAGCAGGCTCCCCGCTAAGCAGAGAGCCCGATGCGGGGCTCGATCCCAGAACCCTGGGATCATGACCTGAGCTGAAGGCAGAGGCTTTAACCCACTGAGCCACCCAGGTGCCCCTAGTGTGTTTTTCTTAAAATGGTATCTTTCCTGGGTGAGTCTCAAAGAACTTGACAGATGCGGTGCCATAGATCCCCACAGCTCACGACAGAACCAGATCTGTCTGGGGGCAGATCAGCTCAGATGGGGAAGGAGGGACCTCAGAGGCTGGGAGCTGAGAGGATGAAGCTAGTATAAGGCCCTCGGGCCTTCCTGTCAGGGTCACAGGCTTTCCATGCAAGGTCGGGCCACGCCCTGCCAGCATAATTTGTCTGTGAGTACATTTCACCCAAGATAGTACCAAATCATGCAAGAATTGGAGACTTACCCTCTCTTTCCATATAAACCCTGTCTACTTCTCATGTTGGGAAAAGAGATTAAAACAAGGGCCTAAAAACCCAGAGCTACATACAGGGTGAGGAATGACATTCCTGGCCTCACCAACTCTGACTCACTCTGACTCAAGGCTATTTTTTCTCAACATACTTTTCCCTATTTGCACAGGCTAACTAGTTATGATAGTTGCTTATTTGTATTTACCTTCCACACTGACTGCAGGAGTGTGACGCCTAGGCTTTTAGACATGTGCGGAAACAATCCTGTGCCCAAGTGAGTCTCTCTCTGAGATGTTCCACCAAAGCCAAGGGGCACCATTTTTTTTTTCCCCAGCGCTTCCTTTGATGCTGAAAACCTCCAATAGGCCTGCTGCTAGAGTTTGGTTGGGGACTCCTTTTGTTGATGTTGTTCTTCTGATCAATAATCTGCCTTCCCTTTTTAATCCTGAGTCAGGGTCTTCCCAAACCTGGCTCGGGGGGGCCTCACCATATTTACCTCAGGATCCAGCCCAAAATTTCACCTTAAAATAGAATTCCTTATTAAAATACCTGATATCATTGGCTCACCGACGGAAGCCCTATTCCATAACACATGCAAGTCAGGGTGTAGTTTAGAATAAGGTTTGAAAAGGCATGGACACCCATAAGGAAGAGGAAGAAGATTCTGAGCAGACTCGCGGTCCCAACACTGCCGAACCACACCCAGGCACTTACGTTTGACTGTTTGAGGCCTCCTGACAGTGTTGCCTCCCAGGACCCCATCTTCTGCCTTTGTGGCGCTCTGGAAGGAAATGCCTTTGGTCAACCGTTAACAGAGATCCAAGATAAGGCATGCTCCTCGGGTTATCACTGATCTGAGGCCTGATGGGCAAAGACCAGCTGTACCGCTTCCTCTGCTGAAGACACCTCCTGCCGTGTTCCAGCTTATTCCGATTTGCAGCCCAGGAAAGGAAACAGATGTCCCCTTCCCCCAATGCTCAGACCCCCAGTAAAGTGCCTCTCGAATGTCTAGGGATTCCATGGATCAATTGTCTGGTTCAGCAGGTACTCTTGTTTTACCTGCCTTAACTCAGTACCCACCTACACTCCAGTTAATAACAAAAGGACTAGAGAGTTCTCTTCCACTGGCTTCCCAGTATCTGGTTATTGTACTTTGCATGGATAGTTTCTTGTCCATACATCTTTGTTAAAGTTGCTATTTACGTTCCTGTTAGTTAGCACAGTGTGGTACTGGTTTCAGGTGTACAATGTAGTGATTCAGCCAATCCATGGGATCATCACAAGTGCCCCCCTTCATCCCCGTCACCCATTTCCCCCATCCCTCTACCTTCTGGTAACCCATCAATGTGTCTTTATAGTTAAAAGTCTATTTCTTCATTTGCCTCTCTCTCTCTTTTTTTTTTTTTTGGTACTTTTGCTGCTTTGTTTTGTTTCTTAAATTTTATATATGAGTGAAACCATATGATATTTGTCTTTCTCTGGCTGACTTAATTCATTTAGCATGCTACTCTCTAACTCCGTATATGCCATTGCCAATGGCAAGATTTCATTTTTTTTATGGCTGAGTAATATTCCTGTGTGTGTGTGTGTGTGTACCACATCTTCTTTATCCACTCATCAATCAATGGACACTTCAGTCCAGACATTTTAAACACATGGAAACAGAACGTGTTTTAAACATTAATACTGTGGTTGCCTCAAAAAAAAGCATCTGTAACCATCCCAGGGATGCAGCTAGGAAAATCTGTCATGTAGTCTGTATGCTCAAGAGTCCCTTCTCCTGCCTATAGATTTATTTGGGTATATTTTTACAACAGCTACTATGGTATTTATTTTAAGTGATTTAAACTAATTTCATTACCTCAAAAAATAATTTTAAAGAATTCTATCCACCTACCTCTAGGAATGGGTGGTGAGGGGAGGAAGAAGATGAGGGGCACTGGAGAAAGGACAAGGTGCTTGCCTTGCCCTTGCTCTGTGTCCTTGGTTAATCAGGAAGGAAAGCCTCCAAGGCCTATTTCTGGAAGATCACATAGTTTTGAAAATGCAAGGGTAATTTTACCAGCAATCGGTAGGCTTTCAACAAGACCTCAAACCAGCTGGTAATGATTTGGAAAAAGGGATGAGCCAAGAGGATTTAAGTTCACAGGTGACCAGAAACAGCCCCGTTATTTTCCACTTTCTTTCCCACCAAGCTTATTAGTGGAAGTGCTCAATTAACTTTTTATTTACCTTCTCTCTTTTCCCCTTTGAACCTGAGGGTGGAGTAGCTCCATGAACAATAAAAATCCAAAGGGAAAAGGAAGGAGAAGTTTTTTTTAAGGGCTAGATAATCACATCCTGATAATCAGTTGCAGGTCATCAACAGTTGACCGTACCCTATCCCACCCCAAGTTTTGGACTGAGACCAGTTTTCCCCAACCCTCCTTACAGTTGACGGGAATTGATGTATTTCTGATATGCTGGATATAGACTACTTTAAGAACCAATATCTAAGCACCGGGAGTCATATAAGGAATTCATCTGTCCAACCAAGAGCTGGCGGCCATTTTGTTCTACTTGTTCTTATGAGGACTTTATCATCGAGAAATATTAAGTATGGAGCCATTTTGTGTTACATTGGGAGAACATAATTTCTCATCTAAACCAGGATCCACTTGAGAGTGAAAGGAGGCACTAATAATTATGTTGAGACTGACCCCAATAAACTGGAACATGGGGTTATTCTAATTACATGCCTTCATGCTACCCTAGATCTGGCCATCTCTTTAGAGTGGGCTTCTGAGGGCACTAGCCCATAAGCCTAGTAGTGCAGAGGAAATGTTCCAGGAACAAAGAGTTGGATCTGGGATTCTAACCCAGGCTACACACCAGGACCACTTGGGGGCTTTGGTAAAGATGCCTGGGCCTCATTCCCAGAGATTCTACCTTAATTTTTCTAGGGTGGGGACTGCGCTTTTGAACAGTTTCCCAAATGGTTCAAATTAGGTGAGTGTTCTCAAACTTTAGTGTATATTTACGTCATTTGGGAATCTTGCTAAAAATGCAGATTCTGACTCGAACTGAGAAAGGCCAGAGAGTCTGCATTTCTGCAAACTCCTAGGCAATATTGTGCTACTGGTCCAGGAGCCACACTTTTAATAATAAACAGATGAACTCCTAAGCCCTATAGACAAATCATTGAATTTTTTAACATTGCAAGAAGAGCAACACCTGTTGTTAGTGCCCTTATGTGCATGGGCCCCTATCCTTGGGATTTCTCTCTCAGGTAGCCCACCCAACTTGACTTAAGCAATAGTGACCTCCAACAGCACACTCTACCAATGTGACCTTCAAAGCACAACCAGAGTCTGGCCCTGCCTTGCCACGTCTACCATTTCTGTCCAGGGACAGGCTAGTGTTCTGGCCTCTAGATTATTGCATATCTCTCCCACCTGGTCTCCCTCCTTCTGCCCTTGCCTAGTCCCCACCCACACCCTAGTCTTAGCACAGCAACCAGAATGATTAAAAAAAAAAAATTAAGTCCCCTCATTGCTCTGCAAAAATCCTTTAGCGTCGCCCCATCTCCCTCAGAGAAGAACCAGAACCCTTACCATGGTCTCAGAACTCCTCCTGGAAATGGCCCCTCCTCCCTCTGACTGCATCTCCTGCCACCTGTCCTGTTTCTGTGCTCCAGCTGTTGTTCTGTGCACATGCCAAGAATTCTGTGCCTCAGGACACTTACAACGGCTGTCTCCCCAGCCTGGAATGCCTTCCCTCCAGTATCTGCATGACTGGTCCTCCCCCTTCTCCATGAGGACTCCCCTGGCCACCCTGCATAAAATCACCTGATGCTCGAGTACCACTGAGCTTTCTCACCCCACTTTACTTCCCCTCTTTAGCACTTACCTCCATCTCACATCCACATTTACTTGTTTTATTGTGTCTCTCCCAAGAGAATATAAACCCCAAGAGGCTGGGACTTTGTCAGTTGTCTTCACTGTCTCCCCAGTGCATTCACGGCTACCTGGCAGATGGTACATGCCCAGTAGGATTTTGCCAAAGGAATGCAATATTCAGTGTTAATTACTTTGGAATATCTCAGACTGATGATATCACACGGGAGACTGAAATATTCTGTACTCAGTATGAACCTTGGTGCTATCCTTAGTCTTCTCCTATGCTTGAAAGTTGGAATACAATCAGTTATTTTTAAGGTCCCTACAATGAGCCAGGCACGTTCTAGATATGTCGGGTACATGCATTACTGTGTTAATAGTTCCAGAACCACCCCTTCCCTGAGTAGAGTTATCATCCTGCTTTGGCGGGTGAGTAAACTGATTCAGGGAGCCATTAATATTCAAGGAGCAGGTAATTTCTGGATTAGAGAGTCAAACTAGGTCTTAGTGAAACCTGCTACTCTTTGAGGTCCACGGAGGAAGGAGTCCCTCTTACAAGGCTGTACCTGGAGCCTTAGTTCAGTGTTTACCTATTGAGGGGTGTGTGTGTGTGTGTGTGTGTGTGTGTGTGTGTGTGTGTGTGTGTGTGTGTGTGTTTCCTCACACCAACCGAGGCCCTTATTCTTAGATGCCACTGGGTACCCAACAATTAAATTCAGTTCTGACACTAATTACGTGGAGTTAGCCCAGGCCCCACAGAGGAAAGGCTCAGCCTCACAAGACTGCCCCCACTTAAGATACCAGCAGAAAATGGGGTAGCCAAGCTCCCCACATTTTTGCCCATTAGAATACAAATTCAGGGGTTCCTGTGATCTGCTCCTCAAGATTGGTAATTTGCTAGAATGGCTCAGGGCATCCAAAAAGCACTTTACTTAGTATTGGTGGTTTACTGTAAAAGATACAACTCGAGAATGGCCAGATGGAAGAGGGCCATAGCGCAAAGTATGGAGAGAAGGGTGCCAAAGCTTCCATGGCTTCTCCTGGCATGCTACCCTTCCAGCACCTGGAGGTCTTCACCAACTCAGAAGCTCTCTGAATGCTGTTAAGGAGTTTTCTAAAGAGGTTTCACTGCATAGATATGATTGATTAAATCACTGGGCATTGATGATGGAACTCAACCTCTAGCCCTTCTCCCTTCCTGGGAGGTGGGGGTTTCCATCCCCCTAATCCCCTGATTGGTTCCTCAGGTTACAGCCCTCATTCTGAAGCTGTCCTGGAGTCCACAAGACTCACCTCATCAGCATAAACTCAGGTGTGGTCGAAAGCAACTTAACCATGATTAACAAATCCACTCTTATCACTTAGGAAGTTCAAAGGATTTGGGGAGCTCTGTGCCTGGAACCAGAGAGAATGACCAAATATATTTTATTGGTGGTTTTTAGACCACACGTATGGATGTGGATATGTGTGAGCACTTTGAAAACAACCAGTTCTCTCTCTCTTAATTTGAATTAACAATGAATAGATTTTTCAAAAATTATTTAAATAACAACATTCTACATACGTACTTGTCAGGATTTATACTCAACAGGGGATCCATAGTGAATGGTTAAAAACTAGGAGAATGAAATTAGAAATTGAAATAATATGATATATATTATAAATAATATATATATATATAATAGCAGAGCTAGGGACAATGGAATTCTGAAAAGGCACATAATGGATACCCAGATATTCAATTCTCAGGACGAGATGAACATATATATATATGTATGTGTATATATGTGTATGCTTATGGATGTACATGTGTCTATGCTTGTAAATATATATACATATATGCACACATGTATATACGATTTTGGGTTCATACTTAATATGCATCAAAAACATTATGTTGTTATTTATTTTTTTATTTTTTTAAAGATTTTATTTATTTATCTGACAGAGATCACAAGTAGGCAGAGAGAGAGGAGAAAGCAGGCTCCCCGTGGAGCAGAGAGCCCCATGTGGGGCTCGATCCCAGGACCCCGGGATCATGACCTGAGCTGAAGGCAGAGGCTTGTAACCCACTGAGCCACCAAGGCGCCCCTATGTTGTTATTTAAAAAGAAAATTTGCCCAGAGATTTATTCCTAGCCACACATGAAGAGAAAGATGAGGAAATATTTCATTCTCTTTTTTGCCTTTTAGTTGAGTCTGTATTTGCTGTCATTTGAAAATATGGAGGAGGGTGGAGTGATGTAGAGAGAGTTTAGAAAAGAAACACGTGCTTAAAAGAAAACGTGCGCTCTGTGGCCAAGTGGAAGAGGGGCTCATTTTGCTTGCCAGAGAGGCATGACCTGGAGGTCTTCAGGAATTTAAAGACTAACATGATGCAGAGAAAGATGACCAGCTGTTCTCCATAACTACTGAATATGTAATTTGATGAAATAAACTCAAGCTGAACTTTTTAAGAGATTCCCATCGACAGAGCAATTTCTCCACTGTGAGGGTGCCCGCCCCGTGAAGATGGCTAGTCTGTGCTCTTCTTCACGTCTCCAGGACGGCGTAGGGTCAGGTAACTTTTAAACGTAGGCAGGCGTGGAAAGGAGGGAACAACGTAATGTCTCAACATTTCCTAGAACCTTAAACTTGTGGTCCTGTGATAATTATTTTTTAATAAAGAAAAGAAACGAAACAAGGTCTGGTCAGATGGGTTAGATTTCCCTCTAGTGGCGTAGAGAGGAATTTCGTATAGCTACGCCGTCACAAATCAGCGTCTCTTGGAGCTGAATGAAATTTGAGAAGGAAGCAAAGATGTATGGGTTTTCTTTATTTCACTCACTTAGGTGAAGAGCCTCCTAAAAAGGGTGGGCGAAACAGTCCTCCTTTTCTCCCTTAGATATTGCAATCTGGACTCCTGCTCTGCTATTATTATGGATTGTTTTCCTTGGAACTGAGAACTGGGAATGATCATCTGCTGGTGTGTGAAAAATTCCCTTGGACTGGGAGCTTGGCAGGTGTTTCGCAGGGCTAGTGTCTGTCATGGTACAGGGGTGATTAGGGCTTTGATGACAATGGGCTTTTCCCTGCCTCTGCTGGGATTAGAACTCCGTTCACGGTCCTGAGTGGGTGTTCTACCATGTGTGGGAAAGTGTGTGTCCTGATGAGCTCGGACTGCCGCTGTGAACCACTCCTGTTGAGTCCACAGGCAGAGTCTAGCTCAAACCCCCCACCCTTTTGGCAGTAAGCACAAAAGAGACCCTTATTTTAACTCTTTTAAGGCTATCTGACATTTCTGATTTATCCCAAGAGCCAGTGGCCTTAAGAAGCAGAAGAACTGAAAGTCGTGCCTTGATCCTGACTTTGAGTCATTTTTAAATGAAGGTTTAGTGATCCAAAGCTCTGCAAAAAAAAAAATTTCCCCTCCCTACTTCCCCATACTTAATTCAAAATTAAAACAAAATTAACTTTGAATGTAAATGTAAGGAAAATTTAAAAATTTGGGTCCCCCCTGCCTTGTGAAGCTGTTTATTTTGGTGTCTCTGCTTTGCTGTGCCCAGAGCACATACCTAACCAGCTACTGGTTAACCTGGCACTGTTTATGTCCACAAATCACAGTTTTTGCTGGATCTTGTTTACTCAGCCTGAAAAGGGAGCATGAATGAATTTGCCTTGGTCACACAAGTACAGAGGGTCATTGGCCATAACTCCTCGCACCAGATGAATGGGTTTGACAACTGTGGGCAGCACAATCTGGCTTTCCCAGCATCCTCTTTGTTCCAGCCCAGATACACAACACAATCAACTTTCCGTGCCCTTTAGCAGAAAGCTACCCAAAGCTCATCAGCTGGCAGAGATTCAGGGTTTCTTTGAAGTGGTGCCCTTCTTTGGTGGAGGGTAAATCATTTGCTTTGCTCCTAAATAAGAGTGTATTTTGGTGAATGAATACTGATGGTGAAGGTGGAGATTGCCTGCGACCTTCAGGAGAAGGCTCTGACCAGACCGTGCACTCAAGCAGCATCAGGAGGAGGCATTGCCTGGGCTCGCCACCATGGTCACACATGTTTCCTGGGGAACATATGATCTGGGTGGCTGAGGGGAGGAATGTGTCTGTTTTAGCTCTCCTGTCTGATTTTAGGTTTGGCATCCCAATCCCCAGAAGAGAAACCCTGTTTAAGACGCGGGCAAGGGAGCTCCCCTTTTTCCTTTGTTTTCGCCTCCCAGGAAAGCGAGCTTGTATGAAAAACTCCAGAAGGGCAGCATTTTCCTACCATAATGCTTAGGTCTTAGGAAAGAAAACAGGAAAGGTTTTTGTGAAATTCTTCCTTTATGGGTTTTTGTTTGCTTGTTTGCTTTTGCTTTTGGTTTTATTTCCAGGCATTTTGGTTCGTAGAAACTATCATGTGATGTATTGTTTGTAGGTTGGGGCCTGTGTATTCTAGACTGAATAGGGGTGTGGGAAGTAATGAAACTATGAGAGTGTTTTAATATATAGGTTTTATTATTATTCAGGTATGGTGAAGCCAACAGATCAGGAGACAATTGCCATTGAGAAGATAACTTCTTAGTCACCCTTCCCAAGGGAAGGGGCATGCCACTCCATGCAGGGCCGTAGGGGGAAACACCATGGTCAGTTATGAGGCAGAAGGAGTGGAAGGAAGTATGGGTGAAGAACTTTTATTGTGGTTTCTATAGAAAGGAACAGACAAGGCAGTGTAAGCAAGCTTAGGATTGGCTAGTTTGAAGATTTTCAGCAGGCTCTGGGGAAGGTGGGTGTCTCTGGTTGTCTGACACCTCGCCCATGGTTGATGAGGGCTGGTGGAGAGTGACGCAGAATGTGAGAGCCCCATTGGGAGATGACTGGAGATAGGACTTTGGTTGGTCTGCAAATGGAAGGTGTGTAACGAGGGCACCTATTTGTTATCTCTAGAAATCAGCTGACTCTGGAAAGGGCAGTCCCTTGCAGTATCAGCAAGGCCCCAAGATGTCAAAGCATCCCAATAAAAGTCATGCACAATATGGAGAGGAATAGATAAAACCACAGTCTCTTTTGCGGGTAGATAAAATTGCTTGGGGGCACCAAGATTTTGGCCTGATGTCCCATTGTTCAAAGGTTGGGCTTTAGAATCCTGCATCCTCAGTCTTGTGCCCCACATGGGCCATTTTCCAGTTCTGTGACCTCGGGCAACTTACCTTCTGTAAGTTTCAGTTACTTTTCAGTTATATGGGGATCAAAATACTGTTTATTTCATAGGGTTCTTGTGATGATTAAATGGGATCATTCATACACGGTGTTTTGGATGATGCCTGGCACATAGAAAGTACTCAGTAATGTTAGTGATTATGATCCTTGTGAATGCCATTTTTATTACTAGCAGTGTTGACTGGTTTTCTGATCACATGAAGATCAAAGAGCCTCAGACTAATTAGTAACTTGTTTTAAAACGGAATTAACCTGTCTCGTCCTATCATCTTTTCCCTTTAAATTCTCTGAAGGCTACCTCGATCTATGGGAGATGATGTCTTAATAGAAATGGCAGCTTCTAAGTATCTTGATCTTATAGGAGGGTGCCTGGGCCCTTGTGACTTGGTGTGTTAGATATACTATACTGTTGAGAAAGCTTCAAAAATGAAGTTGAGATTGTCTACCTGTCTTTCTGTTCTTCCCTCTCACTCCTCCCATCCTTTAGAATCCCTACATAGATGGGCTTGTGCAACAAATTTGCTGCCCTCCTGGCTTGAAGCAAGAGTTGCTGAGTTGAGGTTGTTCAATAATCCTCTTTATCCAAGATGGCGTACCATTGATTCGTTATTCCCAGCTCACTGGCAGAGATAATTGATTTTTTTTTTTTATTATGTTCAATTAGCCAGCATACGGAATTTTGCTGGTTGTATTAGTTTGCTAGGGCTGACATTACCAAGTATCACAGACTGCGTGGTTTATACACTAGAAATTGACTGTCTCCCATTTCTGGAGGCTAGAAGTCCAAGGCATTAATGGGGTTAATTCCTTCTAAGGGCTGTGAAGGAAAGATCTGTACTTCACCTTTCTTGGTTTGAGGATACCGTTCTTCTCTCTCTGTCCCTTCACTTCATCTTCCCTCTATGTGTGTCTGTGTCCAAATTTTTCCTTCTTAGAAGGATACCAGTCATATTGGATGAGGGTCCACTCCGTTGACCTCACTTTAACCATATTGCCTCTGTAAAGACCTTGTCTCCAAACAGGATCACTCTTGAGGGATTGGAGGGTCAGGACTCCAACCTAGGAATTTCAGGAGGGGGACACACTCAACCCATCACATTAACCCTGCGGCGTTGTGACTCCTCAACTGCCATTGCAGCAAGAAAGCAGCCCCAGAAAATGCATAAGTCATCGAACAAATTTATTTATAGACACCAAAATTGGAATTTCTTTTTTTTTTCCCCTTAAGATTTCATTTATTTATTTATTTATTTATTTGTCAGAGAGAGAGAGAGAGAGAGCACAAGCAGGCAGAGTGACAGGCAGAGGCAGAGAGGGAAGCAGGCTCCCCGCTGAAAAGGGAGCCCAATGCGGGACTCAAACCCAGGACGCTGGGATCATGGCCTGAACCGAAGGCAGAGGCTTAACTGACTGAGCCACCCAGGCTTCCCTGAAACTGGAATTTCATATAAAGTTCATGGGTCACGGGGCGCCTGGGTGGCTCAGCGGGTTAAAGCCTCTGCCTTCAGCTCAGGTCATGATCCCGGGGTGCTGGGATCGAGCCCCGCATCGGGCTCTTTGCTTGGCTGGGAGCCTGCTTCCTCCTCTCTCTCTGCCTGCCTCTCTGCCTACTTGTAATCTCTATCTGTCAAATAAATAAATCTTTAAAAAAAAAAAAAAGTTCATGGGTCACAAAATACTCTTTGGATTTTTTCCCCCACCCATTTAAAAATGTAAAAACCATTCTTTTCCACAGGCTATACAAAAACCAGGTGGTGGGGAAAAAAACAAAACAGCCCAGGTGGTGAGCCAGACAAGGACTATAGTTTGCTGACCCTCATCTTAGAGGTTTTTAAACATCATGCATGATTCCTGATTACATTCAGTGATGCATACCTCAAAATGAGTTTGGTCAAACAATATACTTCATAAAAGGCAAAATGACATTTGTATTCCTGTGTCTGGGTTTATGTATGGAGATAGATTTTCAAGTTTTCGGGAAAAGTATCAAATATCTCTGGAAATCCCCAAATTTGACGTTTGGAAATTGGAAAAAACCCTGGCTTTTGGTTGCAATGAAACATGAGAGGAAGATGTCTTAGAGCATGTTTGTATTCATGAAATTCAATTTCTTTGGTAGGTTTTTGAATTTTTTTGAGGAAAGTTTCTTTTTCCTATTTAAAGCAGTTGCCTAAAGATAATTTTCAGATGAGCAGCACTATATTTTGGAAGAAAAAAGAAAAATACTAAGGAAGAACTTATGGATAAGTGGGATGAAAAAAGAAAAGCGACGGGCGCCTGGGTGGCTCAGTGGGTTAAAGCCTCTGCCTTCGGCTCGGGTCATGATCCCAAAGTCCTGGGATCGAGCCCCGCATCAGGCTCTCTGCTCAGCGGGGAGCCTGCTTCCTCCTCCCTCTCTCTGCCTGCCTCTCTGCCTACTTGTGATCTCCGTCAAATAAATAAATAAAATCTTAAAAAAGAAGAAGAAGAAGAAGAAACGCGTGTGGGAGAGCCCTGGTGAATACTTAGAATGTATGAGAAGCCTTTCCACAGGTGTAGGAAGCCAGGAAAGCCTTGACATTGTACCGTGGGGCTGAATGGGGCTTCCAAGAGTTAGTAAGAGGTGCTGTTCCTCTTCAAATGCTTTATCTGTGATCCTCAAACCCACTCTCCAAAGAAGCCCACCTCCCATACGAGCACCAAGTCTGTTGTTACTTTTTATTCTTTGTTCACTGTTAGTTACAGCCTCACAAATTACATTTAGGATGGCCCGTGTGTGTTCAACAAAACCTAAGATACTTGCATGTTTAACTAAGGCTTTCTGCTGTACATTTTATTTTTTAAATACAGATTCTATTTATTTATTTGAGAGAGGGTGAGAGAGTGCACAAGCTCGGGAGAGGCAGAGGGAGAGAGAGAAGTAGGCTTGGCGCTCGACCCCAGGATCACGACCTGAGCCGGAGGCAGAGGCTTAACCAACTGAGCCCCCCAGGAGCCCCCCAGCTGTGCATTTTATACTGTGTTTAGCCATGTGGGCATTTCGATATTGGTGAATCAAGCCCCGACCTCGACTTAGAGTCACATGATATGCTTCATTCTGATATTGCTCAGAATTTGCGATCATCTTTATAATGAATAAGATTTTTAAAAAAGCTTAAAAGCAGCCATAATTTAGACTGTTTCTATCAGCGTTTTAAACTCTTGCTACCCAAAGGACCCGCCCCATTAGCATCACCATCATCACCTGGTTGCTTCTTTTTTTTAAATATTTTTTTTATTTAAAAAAATTTTTTTTTAAATTATTTATTTGACAGAGAGAGAGGTCACAAGTAGGCAGAGAAGCAGGCAGAGAGAGAGGGAGAAACAGGCTCCCCACTGAGCAGAGAGCCCGAATAGGGGCTCAATCCCAGGACCCTGAGATCATGACCTGAGCCGAAGGCAGAGGCTTAAACCACTGAGCCACCCAGGTGCCCCACCTGGTTGCTTCTTCTTCTTTTTTTTTTTTTTCATATTTTATTTATTTGACAGAAATCACAAACTAGGCAGAGAGGCAGGCAGAGAGAGAGGAGGAAGCAGGCTCCTTGCAGAGCAGAGAGCCCGATGCGGGGCTTGACCCCAGGACCCTGGGATCATGACCTGAACCGAAGGCAGAGGCTTTAACCCACTGAGCTACCTAGGCGCCCACCTGGTTGCTCATTAAAATACGGAGTCTCTGTGCACCCCTACCCCATTCATCAGACCTGCTGAATCCGATTCTGCATTTTAACAAGCTTCCCAGGTAATCCATGCACGCAGTCAAGTTTTAGAAGTTCTGCCATGATGACCTTCATGATCCTTATTTCCACCTTGGCTGGAGCAGAAAAAAATCCCACCAATGCCAAACTACTAAGAAGCAGGGTGAACAGCCTCTAGTCTTCCCTCCTCCTTCTAGAAAGTTACAAAAAGTAACTTTCTACCTCAGACAAATATCCCAAGCCCTTGGAAGACTTTCTGCTTCTCAGCTAATTAACAAAAAGCGAAACAAGAACATCACTTTCCCGTCGCATCTCCATAGAAACCCTGCCTCGGTATCAGCTCCCCAACTTCAGACCGTGTTTTCTTCACACAGTCACACCAGTGGAACTGAGCGATTCAAAATAACCCAGGGATGAAGTAAAGAAGGCTCTAGTTTGATTTTACCCAGATAGGGAGACGCGCTAAAAAGTGTGGATAGACAGTCTAGCACTAGTTCAATTACTAGGTAAAGGTCAATAACGTACTTAGAATACTTGAGGGTCATATGGCGGCTATGTCTTACAGGCAAAGTCCAAAAGAACATGTTCTTCTGTCAAAAGTTGAAGAAATGCTCAGTCACTGTGCTCATAAAATGTATATGAACTGTCCATAAATTCCACCGATAAGTCTTTATGTCGCGAAGAAGAATCTTCAAGTAGAGGGTCATCTCTATCTTTTTAGTGCCTGGTGTTCATGACTTTTCTGCTATATTCCCTCCCCTCTGCAACTCAGGCAATGTCATGGAAATTTTCTTTCCACTTTGCTTCTGCAGCTCATGCTTCGTGTAACAGGCCTTGCTAACTAGCGGCTCTGGAAACTGATCCATTCCTAAGGAATGCGTTCCAAGTGCGGTGACGTCTGTTCCTTCTGCTCTCAGCATTGTCTCGTCCAACTGAAACGGGACCGCATTCCCTCTGGCTGGAGAGAAGGGGCTGCAGTGCAAACACAGGGGAAGGCAAGCTTTCCTGGGGCTGGGGAGGTCCTGCTGATGCAGAGAGATGTTACTTCTTCTTCTTTTTTTTTTTTTAAGATTTTATTTATTTATTTGACAGAGAGTGAGGGATAGTGAGAGAGAGAGCACAAGCAGGGGGAGCAGCAGGCAGGCAGGCAGGCAGAGGGAGAGGGGGAAGCAGGCTCCCTGCAGAGCAAGGAGCCAGATGTGGGACTCGATCCCAGGACCCTGGGCTCGTGACCTGAGGTGAAGGCAGCCACTTAACTGACTGAAACACCCAGGTGCCCCGAGAGATGTTACTTCTGATGAGAGTGACTTTGGGCGCCTTTCATTCAAAGAGCTGAGGAGACTTCTGCTGTTCGTAATCCTGTTTTTTTTTTTTTTTTTATCTGATCTTCCATGAGGAAAGATAATATGAATTTCATTTTATGGGCAAGAAAGCAGGTGCCAGAGGGTTATTGTCCGTCTACCAAAGTTCAGCCTGTTGGGGCTAGGCACTGGGCCACCCACTCCCACCTTGCTGTTCTAGCAAGCCAGGCTTCCTGGTTCGGTATAATTGTAATAGTAGCCCAGGTATCCTGTACCCGGGCTAGGTAAAAAGCTACACATTGTGTGTCTGAGTTGACTTATTCTCATCACAATCCAATGTGATAGGTACTCGTCTCTCCACACCCTACAAATGAGAAAGCTATATCCCTAAGAATTTGAATAACTTACTATTTCTTTCTTTCTTTTTTTTTTTTTAAAGATTTTACTTATTTATTTGATGCAGAGAGGCAGGCAGAGAGAAGGGAAAGCAGGCTCCCGGATGAGCAGAGAGCCCGACGCGGGGCTCGATCCCAGGACCGTGGGATCATGACCTGAGCAGAAGGCAGAGGCTTAACTCACTGAGCCACCCAGGCGCTCCATAACTTACTATTTCTAAGTCCTGTGGCTGGTATTTGAACCTAGACTCTGCCCCCAGAGACAATGGTCTTAACTGTCCGGAACTTTGGGGCTGTGCAGCCATCTGTGAAAAAGAAAGTAGAGTAAGGAGGTGCCCATCCTTGGTCTGGCACACTGTCAATGCTCCCCAGGGCATCCTCTGAGAGCTCTCAGGTGCCATCCTTGAGTCTCACAGCTCCGGAGTAGTGGGAAGTCTAGTCTCTCTTTCAGACTTCCTACCCGGTATCCGTCCTCAAGTCCTTTCCAAAGGGCTAGTCCTCTCTTAGAAGGCTGTATCTTCTAGAAGCTAGGGAACATCACAGCACTGCCTGCAACCAGTTCTGTCCAGCAGGCTGTTCTGCCCCAGGGTGAGCCTCTGCGGCAGGGGGGGGGGGGGGGCTGGGCTTCCACCATCCAGCTTCTTGGGTCCCGTGGGCCTGGGTTCTCAGGTTCCCAGCACCTCAGTTCTCTGACTTCCTTCACAGAGCTGGTCTGCCAGGCTCTGCGGTAGCTCCTCCCCCTTCCCGGGCAGGAGGGGATGCTGGCTTGAGAGGAGACCATCCCTGGATTATAGCCCTGGTCAGTGCAGTCCATGCTGAGAATTTGAAAAGCTAGTCTCAGGGGGTAGGGGTTGGGGAGGGGATCTCAGTCCCTTCACTCCCCGAGAAGTTTCTTGGGCTTCTTGTGCAAATCTGCCAGCCTTCCCTCAGCGTCTTCGAGCTCCTCTCATG
The DNA here is from genome assembly GCF_922984935.1 of Meles meles. Lineage (NCBI taxonomy): Eukaryota > Metazoa > Chordata > Mammalia > Carnivora > Mustelidae > Meles > Meles meles. The sequence goes on along the minus strand of NC_060076.1, from coordinate 88,699,637 downwards.
TCTCTATTTCAGAAAAAGAGAACAGTTTAATGAGGATGTCCTAGATTCCTGGAAATGTAACTAGGCAGGTAAGATGTATACTCATTAATATTAAAATAATTTCACTGCTTCTGCTCCATGACTGATTCCTCAGTGGTAGCAAATTCAGATGCCACCAAGACAGACGGCATGTCTTCGATTAGGGCCAGTTTAGGACAACAGAGCACAATAGGAACTCTGGGGACACTTGGCTCTCTCCAGGTATCGCCTGATTAGTATAGTATAGGTCCAGGGTGGCCAGATTTTCTGGGTTTTTAGAAAGCTGGGTTTTCAGGTGAAATTTGATTTTTTGTTAAAGATTTTATTTATTTGACCCAGAGAGAGAGAGAGCACAAAGAGGGGGAACAGCAGGTAGAAGGAGGAGTGGGCTCCATATAGAGCAGGGAGCCCGACACGGGGCTCAGTTCCAGGATCCCACGATCATGACCTGAGCTAAAGGCAGATGCTTAACTAACTGAGCCACCCAGGTGCCCCCAAATTTGATTTATTTTATTTCATTTTTTAAAAATTCAATTAATTAACATATAGTGTATTATAAGTTTCAGAGGTAGAGGTCAGTGATTCATCAGTTGCATGTAACACCCAGTGCTCATCACATCACGTGCCCTCCTTACTGCCCCTCACCCAGTTACCCCCCCCCTTGCCCACCTCCCCTCCAGTAACCCTCAGTTTGTTTGCTATGGTTAAGAGTCTCATGGTTTGTCTCCCCTCTGATTTTGTGGTTTTATTTTTCCCTCCCTCCCTCTTTGCACCTCTGTTTGGTTTCTTTAATTCCACATCTGAGTGAAATCATATGATAATCGTCTTTCTCTGAGTGACTTACTTTGCTTAGCGTAATACCCCCGAGTTCCATCCACGTCATTGAAAATGGCAAGATGCCATTCTTTTTGATGGCTGACTAATACTCCAGTGTGTGTGTGTGTGTGTGTGTGTAAGTGTGTACATATATATACACACACATATATGCACACTTACATATATATGTACATATGTACACACCACTTCTTTAGCCATTCATCTGTCAATGGACATCTTGACTCTTTCCACAGTTCAGCTATTGTGGACATTGCTGCTATAAACATTGGGGTGCAGGTGCCCCTTCAGATCACTACGTTTGTATCTTTAGGGTAAATACCCAGTAGTGTGATTGCTGGGTCTCAGGGTAGTTCTATTTTCAACTTTTTGAGGAACCTCCATGCTGTTTTCCAGGCTGGCTGCACCAGCTTGCATTCCCGCCAACAGTGTAGGAGGGCTCCCCTTTCTCCACATCCTCGCTGACATTTGTCATTTCCTGACTTGTTCATTTTAGCCACCGGACTGCTTTCACTCATATGGGGAACACAAGGAATAGTGTGGAGGACCACAGGGGAAGGGAGAGAAAACTGAATGGGAAGAAATCAGAGAGGGAGACAAACCGTGAGAGACTCTGGACTCCGGGAAACAAACTGAGGGTTACAGAAAGGGTGGGGTAAGGGGTTTTGGACGGCATAGTTATTACCATCCCTGACTCAGTGGGCGAAGGTAGAGCCTACATCAAACAGCACCAGCATATAAACTCTTTGCACGCCACGGGAGCACATCTAAAAATTAACTACACGCTGGGGAATGAAATAATCCAGAGTGCCACGACAAGGACAGTTAAAACGAGAAAGTAATAACAGGATGGGTAGGGAAAAGCATTTGGCAACATGGTTTTAAACCATCTACTCACAATAAAAAATCTGTGGCTAGGAATCCAGAGAGAGTCCTTAACTACAGAAAAGTCTTGGAGGTATGCTGTGCGTGCTGAGTTTGACAAATTCATTTAGAACACAGACAGGTGGGGGCTCGGGAAGTAGAAGCATTGGCTTTACATGTAATTTGTGTGTGTGACTTTTATGTGCTTCCTGGTGATGGCCGTGGCTCACAGTTCTTAAAAAGGCAGTTTTCAAATAGTGTGCCTGGAACAGAGAAACCAGGAAAGGCATGAAGACAAATTGTTTTTAAACTTTTTTTTTTTGAAAGTGAGGAGGTCAGTCTAGGGTCCTGAGATAGCCCGCACCTTTGCAGTTAAAATCAAGGCACTGACTAGGTGTGGAGCTCAGCTCTGCCCCTCGTCTGCTGTGTGACTTTGAGCAAGTTATGTAACACCTCTGAGCCTCTGTTTCGTCATCTGCAAAATGGGGATCCTACCACCTACTTACAGGCCTGAAAGAAGATTAACTCAAAACATGAATTGGAGTAGGGGTTCGCACATAGTGGGTGCTCACTCTCGCTACTAAACATTGTTGGGGGCGCCTGGGTGGTTCAGTGGATTAAGTGTCTGACTCTTGATCTCAGCTCAGGTCTTGATCTCAGGGTCGTGAGTTCAAGCCCCGTGTGGGCTCCAGGCTGAGTATGCAGCTTACTTAAAAAAAAAAAAAGAAAAAAATTGCTGAAGAAGAATCACAACTTCAGACCCCGAGGCACAAACTGTAGACGAGGGCTTAAGGAAGCATTTCCTCTTCCCAAGATTCTGGCAAAGCCAGTGAATCAATTCTCTGTCTGCCTGTAGAGCCAACCTGATTGCCTGTGACCTGAACCCAGCCGGGAAACGTGACATTTTCTGGCTTCCAAGACTGCTGAGGCGAGAGCAGGCATGCATTTGGCATTCATAACTGGAAGCTGTGTGTTTAGCAGGCGAGGTTTTGCGGTCACCTACAGTGACAGAGCCGTGAATTCAGGGCTGGGGAAGCTGCCAAGGGCCACGTTGTATCTCGTTTCATGTTTATGACAACCCTGTGAATCAGGAATTATTATTAGCATCTCCATTTTCAAAAATGAGGCACAGAGAGGTGAAGAACCTAGTCTAGTAAGTGCCAAAGAAGGAATTAAGCCCAAGCCTGACTGATTCATGCATTCACTCCACGGACTATGTGGTCTCCCATTGCACTTACACCATAGCTGCTTTTCCCACCTCGTGAATAGTTAAGCGATGGGTCAGCCCAAAGCACGGTTGAGACCGCTTACCTTTTGCTCTGGTCAGCTGTTATTGCTTAAGAATTCCCCCCCAAACCTAGCAGCACACTACAACAATGATTTCAGCACGCTCGTGGTCCCTATAGGTCAGGAATTCGGACGTGGTGGAGTGGGATTGGCTTACCCCTGCACCATGATGTCTGGGGTCTAGAAAGATCATGGGAAGACTAAAAAGATCAAGAAGGATTCAGATGGTTGGGATTTGGAATCTCCTGGAGGTCTCTTCACACTTTGGCCATGGGAGAGTCAGAGTTCTTACACATAGGGTTGCTTGAGCCAATATGGGGAAGTTGCGGGCCTTCCAAGACTCAGGGTCAGAAGTCACATACCAGCACGTCTGCGAACGTTATTGGTTTGGGCAAACCTGCCAGCTTTCAAGGGAGGAGGGACTAGTCCCCCACCTCTTACTGGGAAGAATTTCAAAGGATTGGCAGCCATGTTTTAAAACCGCTATCTCGATCTTATCCTTCTCCCTGGCTTCAGAAAATCAGATACAGTAAAGATGGCCCCACACCTAAAAGCAGAATATCGTTCAGCAGCATAGAGTTTCGAAGGCATATTTTTTTTTCCTTTCTTCTGATCTGGAAGTTATTTTTGAAATGCATTCTTCATATCATATTAGTGACTTGTATTTTTATCAGTCCAAATGGGCTAGATAATGTCACGGCAGCCAACAACTCAGCAGTCTCAGTGTCTTAAGACCACCAGGGAGAACTAAATTTTATTTCTTACTCACATTATCCATTCCCCACACCTCGGTTGGCTGCTCTCTTCCATGTTGCTTTCCGTCTAGGATCTGGGCATCTGGAACATTGTGGTTACTAGATCAGAGGAGCTATGGCTGAAAGCAACTACATTTCCTCCACTTCTAACCCAGTGGCTGGAAATTGTCAAAAGGCCCTCCCTGGCCATAGAAGAACCTGGAAGCTCAGCCTTCTGTGCCAGGGAGGAGAGGAACGCCAGGTACTAGTGTGTGCTCGAACGGCTACCGAAGTGACTGATGACGCTGTGGAAGAAAGGGAGCTTACATTTGTTATCTTGAAGAGTTTTTCTGAGCCAGCCCTGCGAGGGCTTTGGAGCCAATTTTGGTCAGCTAATCCTTCTGGAGTAAATAAATGTGAGCTAGTTTGCATGAGTGTGAACCAGTACAGGAATGTGTTCAGATTCTGTTACAGGACCACATGTAAAAGTCCGCTGAACACCACACACTTGGAGAGAGGTGGGAAGGCTGGGAGGGCTCCGGGCTGGCTGGGTCCCATGATCCTGGAGCACACCTTGAGGAAAAACCCATGACTGCCTGTATCTAGGACTCCCTGGTTTCCGGGATGCCCCCCACAGTCCTGGTACGGGTTCCATATTGGGCCCTGGGTTGGGTAGCCATAAAACCCAGAGGCCCTTCCAGGGTGAAGAGGGTATAAGATCTGGCTTAAGCAAACCTTGAAGCCCAGTTGGGAGTTTTTTGGTAATATAACTGTAGGTGTCTTCTTCTCCACATGAAGACACACGCAGGAGCAGAAGCCAAGCTCAGAAGCAGCCCCGTGGGTGTGCGTCACACTCACACCCACACGCCTCCCACCCACCACGTCACCTAGAGCAGCCAGCTTTCTGTGACAGAACACACACTCCATGGCGAGCCCTGGAGTCAGAAATCCAAATGGCAGACACATCACTCACCCGTGTGCACGGGACAGCATAAAACAGAGGGAAGCTGTTGGTTAGAACTGGCGTGCCATCTAAAGGCATTTGATTCATGTTAAAAAAAAATTATACGCACACAGACAGACACACGCATTTTGGGCTAGCCAAAATAAGAGCTGGCAGAGAAGACTGGGCGAGTGGCCATGGACCTCTGCTTCGTACACCCCACGCAGCCTTGTGAAGCGGCACGGCGGGTGCTCCGCCAGTTGCATTCAGTTCCTGGTTTGGAGGGTGACGGCGATGCCAACCCACCGTGTGCCGTGCATGTTCTGAGTGTTTCTTAGTCTTTAGCTCATTTCATCCTCACTGCTGCCCTCTGAGGTCAGGGCCCCCATTCTATGTACAGAGCATGAAGGCTCATGGAGGTTAGGTGACTCACAGGCTCGCACAGCTCGCAAGGGGTAGGGCCCGGCCGTGGGGCTTCAGAGCCCATGGTTGTAACCACTCTTCTCTACCACTGCTTCCGGAATAAGGAGCGTGACCCTTCACGAGTGTCGTTTTCAGACCGGGGTATGCATCAGAGTCATGTTGGGAGCTTGTCGGATCTGTACACTCCCTGACTGCCCCCCAGGTTTGCCGACACGTCATCACCATGATGAGAGTAACATCCCATCCCGTCCCAGACTAGCGCCCACCATGATGCCTCCCTCATCCTTAGGTAAAAGTCTTCTGACCAACCTTTGGGGAATTTCTTTGGAAGCTTTAAACCCATCTCTCAGGAGCACGTCTTCCTGCATCCACATGCAGAAAGGCAAGCAGAATCTCGTTGTTGCAACCCTAGGAACCATGTTTTTAAGAAATAACTCATCACCACCATGACTTCCAGAGTGGTTGGAGCAGAGGGACAAAGAGGAGGTGAATGCTTTCAAGGAGAGTCCTTTGGGCAACACCAACTGGACAGTGGTCTTTTTTTTTTTTTTTTTCTGGCCCCTGCATTCCATCATGCAGTTGTATTTCTGCTAATAATTCGGGGAGTGGTGGTGGCGGGGTGGGCAACCATACTTTCCCTCTGAATTGGCAAGTGTGTTCCCCATCAAAGAAATCTTTGAAGTCTGTTGTGAATATACCCTACACAGAGAAACGTGGAAGACACAGTAGGGACGTCTGAGGAGGGTGGGCAGAAACTGGCGATCTGACCCCACTAGTCATTTCCCGGCCTGTCACAGTGTCTTTGGCGGCAGAAAGGAGGCTCAAAAGGGAGAGGAGAGGGATGGGGAGGGAAGGAGTGACGGGGAGAGCAGTTCTATGAGATGGAAGTTGTCACATCTTGCAGGTTGGTTTGTGTTTGCAGCACAGGACGGGGACAGGGGCGTCTCTGAAGTGCCCACAGATGCCGCCCAGCGGTTTGGCTCCGCCCCCTTCCCCATCTCTGCGGGATCTTTCTGAGTGTGGAGCCCAGTGGAGCTCACATTTGAACCAGCAGGAAAATGGGCTTTGTGACTCCTCTGTTTTATTTTGGATTGCCGCCTAGGGGCTGCCTTTCGTCTCCTAAAGTCCATAATTACAGGAGTGGGGAGAGTGGTGGGGAAGAGGGAGGGGCCTGCCTGCTCAGTGTGGTCTCTAGTAGACTTGTCACTGACGTCCCAAAGGGCTCCTGAATTTACCACTTTGATTGAACTTCCGTTTTGTCAGCTTCTATCTTGGGATGCCTCTCTGCCCCTCAGAGGAGAGCTTTTGTGGAGGCTGGGCTTCTAATGTTGACAAGTTCCTTCCATGTCGGGCTCAAAATTCAGACCTACGTGGTCATTTTTCACAGTCTGCATTTTGGCTAATTTTAGTTCTATTGTGGATCAAGACAGGTAGATGTGTTGTATGAAAAAGGAGTTGAAGTCAGGGCCGTGGGTGTACGGATTATAATACACAGCAGATATTGCAGTGTTTAGCATTTTCACCTTATTTGTTTATTTGTTATTTATTTATATGTTATATCTTATTATATTTATATATAATATATATTACTTATATATTATATATTTATATATTTTTATTATATTTATATATTTGTTTATATTTTATATATATTATTATATAATAATTTATTATTATTTGTTTTTTTATTTATTTTTATTTGTTGAAGTTCAGTTTAACATATAGTGTATCATTCATTTCCGGGGTAGTATTCAGGAATTCGTCAGTTGCATATAATATCCAGTGCTCATTACTTCACGTGTCCTCCTTAATGCCCATCACCCTTCATTTTTATTAGCAAAAACATACTTGATTTTGTTTTCAGTAATAATTCCTGTCCTACATGTTTCCCAAATGGGTTTAAAATAGCCAGTCATCCTTCTTAGCTAAAGTCTGGGTGATTATAACCAGGGTGACATCTTAACCTATAGGGCACTCTTGTGCAAACAGGAAAAAGTGTCCGGGGCAAGATACAAGATCATAAGGCTGGTGGGCGACATCTTTGTGGGAAGACAAAGGCATCCCTTCCTCTGGGAAGACACTACCCTTGCCATCTTCTGAGATGAGCTTGGGATGGGTTTCCACCCCCAATTACCCCTTTGATCAGGAGCCCTTCTAAAGTCGGCTTGGGGCTTTGGACACTATAATCAGAAACCATCTCCATTGCTCAGATGTATTGGAAACAAATCAGAGGGTGACTCCAAGTTTATAATCCCAACAGGTACGGATTGCTCCACAACTCCCGGGGTTCAAGAAAAGTCACACTGCTCTGTTGTAAGGATCAGATGGTCTCTAACTTGGTCACCTCAGCCTAAGCTGTCAGGAGGCTCAGTAGTAGCCATATTGGGTTCCATCCCTTTTCTGGAACATTGAAGACCGCACAGAAGGGACAGAGAGGCCCAGAGAGGGAACACACTCTCCTGGGGAGAATATGGGTTTCCTCTGCTGCTCTGTGATGCCACGTCTGTGTGTTGTCCTCTCCGTCTGTCTGGGGCACTGCTCTGGGCAGGGGCAAGGGCTCTTTAACCCTATGGTCCTTGCTACTGCCCACAGGCCTCCCTCCCTCCTTGGCATTGCTAATCCAGGGGGGCCCAGGTTCCTGCCACTTCCCGAACTCAGAGTCCTTTCCCTTTGCTGTATTTCTGGGTTTGACAGCTTTCCTTTCCTTTCAACTCTATGATGACACCTTCACCCCAGCCCTTGGTCTATATTAGTATTTAGTGCTAATTAAAATCCCCCAAGAACCTAGTAACCCTTCCGAAGTGGAGAGGGGTTCCTGGCCTAAGAGACATGAAGCCTGGACTCTCCCTTGGGTTGAGGAGCAGACAGGTGGGAGAATCAATGGACAGTTTCATCTCTTTCTACTGAGTCTTCCTGATGAATGGGGTACAGAACGCGAGGTAGTTTCTCGTCATCACCCACTGAGTTAAACGCTGGACAACTCACTCAATTTCCTAATTTCCCAAATCTGTCATTTTCTTTAGCAACTCTTATGGGCAAGATGTGTATTGTGGGGGAAACAGATCTATGTCAGAAAAGCTCTGCCTTCTAGTCACTTAGAGTTTAGTGGAAGTGTGTAGAGGAAGAGAGAGGGGGAAAATCAACTCTACAAATCCCTGTAAATCAAGATAAAAAGGAATCCATAGACACAAGTGAATGTCTGGAGAATGAAGGGAGCCTAGTTGGGTAGGATGGGGTGGTCAGAAGATCCCAAGGAGGAGGCCTCAAGGGCTGGGTGAGAGTGCAGCATGCTTCTGTACTGACCAAGCAGTGCACGTGGAAGTGGAGATGAGAGGCAGGTGGGCTGCCTCAGGCTGAGGGGGTCACAGTTTCAGGGGTGCAACAGCCTGGGACAAGGGGCAAGCCGCTCATTGAGGAGGAAGGTGGGAAGGAAGGGAGACATCATTTCCTGTGGCTGCTATAACCGTCCCCAGGCAGTAGAAATTGTTAGGGGGCTTCAGACAATGGAAATGGATCTTTCTTGGTTCAGGGGGTAGCATTCTGAAATCATGGAGTCAGCAAGCCCGTACTCCTTCTGGAAGTTCTGGGAGAGAATGATTCTTGCCTCTTCCACCTTCTGGCAGCTGCTGATGCTGTCTGGCACGTGGCTGTGTCACTCCCACCTCTGCCCCATCTTCACTCAGCCACTCTGTGTGTGTGTGTGTGTGTGTGTCTGTGTGTGTGTATGTGATCTTCCTCTGACTCTCTCTTATGAGGACGGCCATGATTGCATTTAGGGTCCAGCTGGAAAATCCAGGAAGTTCTCCTCATGTCAAGGCCCTTAACTTTATCATATCTGCAAAGAACCTTCCCCCGCACCCCCAAAGAAGGTCACATTTATAGACTCCAGGGACTAGGGCCTGACATCTTGGGGAATATTATTCTGCCCACCAGAGAGAGTGAAACCCAACTGTCAAGAGCCTGACAGCCATGCTGAGAGGGGCTGAGGGTAGCCTTGGAGGGATCATCCGGGACTTCTGCATGAGGGGGTCAGATGGAGTCTAGTCGGAAAAGCTCAGAGTGGTGAGGCTGAGAACAGGTGGGGATTTGGGCAACTGGGTTAAGGAAAGAGCCTTGGGATGGGAGCAGTGGATGAATGGCGAGCTGCTGTGGAGATATGACCAATGGGCTTGGCCACTGCTTGAATGTGGGGGAGAGAGAGAAAGACTCACTGAGGAGCACTTCTGGCCCAGCCATTGGAGAGATTAGTGGGATATGCTGATGTGGTCCTGAGCTGAGTTGGTGAGGAAATTATTTTTGGTTTGTAAGAAGTTTTGTTTTATAAGGAAAGAAGCTTTTTCTCATTGGTAGTAAACAGCTGAGCAATGATGGTACCTCAAAACGATCCAAGAAAAGCACAATTTGGGTGAGTTTATTGGATTAATGTAACTGTCTTAATTTGTTTTAAATTTTTGATTTATTTTAGAGTATACAGAGACTGAGGTTAGCTCAAGAAATCTGAGGGAGTGTCCTGTCCTAGGGCCAGGTCCTGGAGACGATACCTCGAGCAGAGTTTTAGACTCTGGCCCCCTAGACAGGAATGGATGGATCTTTACTTGAGAGATGACTGGGATTCATACCATTCTTTTCTCTTTACCAACTCTTTATTACTTCCCTCTGCTCTCCTTAATTTTTCCCCCCAGATTTCTTTCTGCTTTCTTGTAACCTTTCTGTCATCTTTCTCAGAGTCCATGTTTTCTTACAACCCCTAGATTACCATGGCGCCTTACACCCTCATGGTTAATCAATCATAATCTTGTGGTTAGTTTAGCTTCCACTGTTAACTGGCTCATTCTTTCACTAACTATCAGTTTAACCCCTGAAGGAAAGAGTCTGATCAGCTAGTTCAAGTTTTGTCCCTGGGCCATCTGGCGGTTGCTTGCCAGCTTCTGGTGGCTTCCTGAAGGTCAGGGACCCACTCCTAGTCCAGTCAGCTGTGGCCAGGTTGTGGAACTGTGTGATGCAAACCAGAAAACTGAGCCTTGAGCTGGAGCAAAGAATTTCGACAGGTACAAGAACCAGCACACCTTAGAGCAGCAGTTTGCAGAGTATGGCCCCTGGACTGCCAACACCAGCATCACCTGGAACTTGTTAGAAATGCACATTCTTGGGCCCTACCTCAGACAGCCTGGATCAGGAGCTTGGAGAGGGGACAAGCAGTCTACACTTCCGCAGACACTCCCAGTGATGCTGATACACGCTCAAGTTCAAGACTTAGTACTTAAACTAAGCAAACAGCATATGGACTAAAACCAAGTGTTGGAACGAAGTTGTGAGAGATGGTCAGGCCATTCAGTGGGGGTGTTGATGCAAGCTAGCCCTAAGAATCAGGAGAAAGTGGCATTTGTTATAAATTCCTGTTTTATTGGTGCTAGAAGGCTCATGTCTTCTGTTGGTGAGAAATCTCCATTCTCTTGGGTGGTATTACCTGACCTAAGGGAGGAACTAACATAAGTATTATCCATTCGTCCTCCTCCCCGCAGCCCCACTTTCCTGACCATCTGAATACTTCCTCCTCCTCAAGACCAGCCCGGTGCTGGGTTCCCTCCACAGATTCTGCAAATCTGGCTTAATCAGTGATTGTGTTTCCAGTTAGGATTTTTGTTTTTCTCCAAAAAAAATCAGTTAACTATTTACTTTGAGTCTTGTGACATGCAGATCATTTACACCTCTCCTGTCCATTGCCGGTCTGGGAAGGAGTTCATTTGGTTAGGGGTTTGCTTTTAGGGCCCTAATTTGCATGCACGTGGATCAGAACCACCGCCACAGCAACAGAAAGTAAGAGGAAATGGGAAACGATCTCTGTGCTTCTGGGGAGCATGAACAGGTTAAAACCTAATACAGGACCAGACTTAGGGTGAGTTTAGCTAGATGCAAAATTTAAAGAGGCACCAAAACACCTCAACAATCAAAATAAGTATTGCAATGCAGTATTTTTAAAAATAAAAATCGATGCAGTTAAAACCTATGGTAAAAAAAAGCGTCTACATTTTAAGTAGAAACAGCTCCAACTCCCTCTTTACCCTGGTAGGCTTACTACCTCGAGATAGCAATGTATCTCTCCACCTGCCCCCCAACTCTCCAAGATGGAGAAAGGACATTGGAATTCCCATGAGAGTGCTGTTGGATGGATACCCTGCCAACTCAATTTGCCCCAGAAGGGACACTCTATCTTCCCTACTCTTGAGCTTAGAAAAACTATGTCAAGCACTTCCTAGAAAAAAGATGTTATATTCCTAACATTATTAAATGTTATTTTATTATTATATTAATTATATAAGTATATATAATTATATATTTATAATATACAATATAATATACATTATAAATATATAATTATATAATATATAATATATTATATATAATAACATATACTAATATACATTATAAATATATAATTATATATTATATTATTATTATATTAAATGTTATAACATTATTAAATGTTATTAAATCATTAAACATGATTAAAGTCTCGATTAGTTTGTTCTCTTTATTCACAAAGAGTGGTCTTAGAACTTCTAAGACACTCACACAACCAGCAGTGCTCTTCTGTTCTTGGTCAGTGTAGATGGCTGGTCAGTCTTGTCCGACCCCCTCATGTGAGGAGGGACTTGTCTGGGGCACTAGGCGACGATCCCACTGTTCCCTCAACTCTCTTCCTTCATTCCTCTCACCTCCTCTGTGTTCCCTATCATTCCTAGTAGTCCAGGTTGTGGGATAGAAGAGCAGTAGAGGAGGTGTTATTCGTTTCTTAGCTCAGGGATCATTCTTAGCTCAGGGACCAGACAGGGGACCCTGGGCCCACCATGGCCCATGTCTGTACTTCAGTTTCCTTGTCGATGACAAGAAAAACTCAAAACTAGATCTTACCATGTTCCTCTCTGTTCTCAAGCTCTGTACTTCAGTTCTTCCTCTGCAATCTCACATCCACCGGCTTCTAATTGTTAACTCCTCATCTCATTCCCAATTCTGAGGGCCTTTCCAGTTGTCTCAGGAAAATTAATCTCCCTTAGCGTGGTGGATGATAGGAGAGAAGAGTCTGGGATTCACATGTATCAAAGCTGTGAATTCTGAAGAAAAAAATTCTGAAACAAAAATCCAGTGACCCTCCCACTTGCCCAGAGCACCCTGCATGAATGGTCACGGAAGTCTCTGTCTGCTCATTATCTTCTCTTCATCAGGCGGATAGGGCATTCATTTATTCAACCAATCTCCACTGAGTACCTTCTAAGTAGCAAGCACTTTTCTAAGGCTTGAATTAAACAAAATTCCTGCCCTGATAGCATGACCAATTATTCTAACACGTGTCTATTTACTTTATATACTCAGACCAAAAAAAAAAAAAAAAAAAAGACATTGCTTTATGATCCTTAACCTAATTATAACTGGAAGCTTCCATCCCACAAGGCTGGTAAAAATTTTAATCTTGGGTATTTTTAGGGACCTGTCTCAGAACTCGCTAGGGTCCTACAAACATCTATAGACTTCATGGGTTGCTGGAAAATGGGTGAAAAGACCCTTCTTCCCAGATCTTCATGGTCCCTTGAGGGCAGATGGCTCCACAGTTTCTGTGCTGTGTTGGCCTGGAGCTCTGTGCTCAGAGTGGGAGTCCCCAAGTTCAAGGTCTTCCTCATATGGCGTTTCCAAAACTGGGTTCTCTTCCTTCCATTATGCGTAAATAGCACTGAAGCCTTTTTCTCTGACATGGTCAGAGCAAGGGACAACTGCTTAATTTATGAATCCAGAAAGAATTAAAAGAGGTAACTAAGTGTGTATCTTGACCATTATATTTTTAGCACAAAACATATAAATGTGTATTTGTTTGTCAGTCTCTTAATATTGACCCAAGCCCTTTCCTTTCACTACGAGCACACTTGGTATTGTCATTATCTCTCTTGGATCCCCACTCATATTTCATCAGTGATGTTCACCTTTAATTCCTTTATAGTGAGTGGGAACTTAAAACACTCTTGGGAAGCAATCTGAAGAAAGAATTTTCTGGACTTTTTTTTTATTCTTCCCCAATTTTTCATTGTTTCTCACTTGCATTAATTTCACAGGAGTAGCTAATTGCATTGCCTAATTCTTTCCAGAATATTCAACTCAACTTTCATAGGAAGAACCCTTCCTGTGTATATTCACATCTCACTGGGTTACATGTAGTTTAAGTGCATATTCTGAAGAACTAGTGTAACAGATGTTAACTTCCTTAGGAGCAAATTTAGCTAACTCCTGAGAAGCACATAACTCAGCCGCTGGAGGAGGACGAAGTATGTGAGTAGACCAGAAAGTGATGGACTGCAACACAGACCACTCCTGAGCTGTGGACCGCACTCAGGATGTTTCACAGAAGAAAGGGAAAGCCATGCTTTATATTCCAAGCTTGATGGAAATCCGTTGAGAACTTGGTCAGGGTTTACAGTATCAGTTAAAACTGTGCTTCCCTACTGAGTATTTACCCTAAAGATACAAACGTAGTGATCCGAATGGGCACGTGCACTCGAATGTTTATAGCAGCACTGTCCACAATAGCCGAACTATGGAAAGAACCTAGAAGTCCATCAACAGATGAGTGGATAAAGAAGATGTGGTATATATATATACAATGGAATACTATGCAGCCATCAAAAGAAATGAAATCTTGCCATTTGCGATGATGTGGGTGGAACTAGAGGGTATCATGCTGAGCGAAATAAGTCAATTGGAGAAAGACAACTATCATATGATCTCCTGATATGAGGAAGTGGAGATGCAACCTTGGGGGGTTGGGGGGTAGGAAAAGAATAAATGAAACAAGATGGGATCGGGAGGGAGACAAACCATAAGAGACTCTTAATCTCACAAAGCTGAGTGTTGCCAGGGGGAGGGGAGTAGGGAGAGGGTGACTGGGTTAAGGACATTGGGGAGGGTATGTGCTATGGTGAGTGCTGTGAAGTGTGTAAGCCTGATCATTCACAGACCTGTACCCTTGGGGCTAATAATACATTATATGCTTATTAAAAAATTAAATTAAAAACCTGTTCTTCCCTACCAATGGATATTGTCACTTAAAAATGTAGAATTGGGGGCGCCTGGGTGGTTCAGTTGGTTAAGCGGCTGCCTTCTGCTCAGGTCATGATCCCAGGATCCTGGGATCAAGCCCTGCATTGAGCTCCCTGCTCATCACAGAGCCTGCTTCTCCTTCTCCCTCTGCCTGCTGCTCTGCCTACTTGTGTGCTTGCTCTCTCTCTTGCTCTCTCTCTCTCTGTCAAATAAATAAATAAAATCTTTTAAAGAAAATGTAAAGTTGGAGGTCTTTGACCTTGAAACTCACAGTGATGTGAAACCAAATATGTCTTCATTTTTCAGTTCTTGAAGTTTCAAATTCAATTTCACTGCATTTTCCTAAATAGAAGGTATAAGGCTTAACTTTATTTGTCGTCCAGGATCTTAGTTAGTGATTGGTTTTTCACTTCATTCTCCTTCTCTGTCCTCATTTAACCTCTCTTATAGGTGTTACTGAAGAGTCACATAGCCCAAAAAAGCTGGGGGTGTGAGGAGAGGGAAGAGAAGACAGGAAAGGGAAGGAAAGCTAATAATCTGTTTTCTGTACAAAATCAGAGCTTGGCTTCTAAAGGATCCAGATGCTTCTATATGGGCATCACGTAGAATATGGCCTCACACAATGTGCCAGTAGGAAACTTTTCTGGGCACCAGGAGGGTTATTAAAAGAACATAAAACCTTCTGTTTCTGTATATCATGTGCTTGGATACAGAACTAGAGGGAAGTGTGCTTGTCTTGTGCACCTGTGAGGAAATGGCTCAAGATTGTTCTCTCTGTTCTGGCTTCCAAGATGATATTTGAGCTTCTCCAGCTAGTAATCGTCACAGAATAAGATGATTTCATCCATTTGGCCATAAGTGTGTTAAACTCCCAGATTTGCCTCTAGAACCATCTTTCCAAAGCACAGGTCTGATATTGTCGCCCCTTAACTCAGAAAACTCCAGCATCTCGCCTTGCCTAGTGAATTAAATCCTTACCTTGCCCTGGCATTTCCATCCCTCCCAGCAGGCCTTACTCACTTGTTACTCAGGACTGCCCTGTGTCTACACTCCACTCAGGACACGCGGGGCTACTTGTGCTTGTCCTTGGACCTGGGCCTCTGCTTGTGCTCTTGTTGGCTGCTTAGAATACGTGCGTTCCCGTCATGCCTGTGTCTGTTAGGCATAGGGGAGGGTTGCAAACAGACAGACTGCCCCTCTCCGTTCTCAAAAATGACAAGTTTTATTTTCCTCAACGTGCTCTCTTTGTTTCTTCCCTTCTGCCAGTATTTCCCAGACTTCTCTTCCATCAGTACCCCTTTGTTAGTGTTTGTCCTTTAAATGGACTTACCATGTTTTCACTTGAATCTATTTAGTTATTATAGAACATTTGCATCTATGTGAAAAAAAAAACAGTATCCCTTGATAAATAAAAACTCACCACAAAAATGAATTCAGTAAGATACACAATGATCTTACCTTCTATCTAAGTAATGCTTGCCTGTGGCATGCTCTGTTTTGGTTTGTGCATTAAAGATCGACAGCCAACAGAGTTTCTCCTTGAGGAAATTAAGAGAATGGAAGAAGAATGGAAAGTGGGGTGACTTTCTCGCTGTTTTGTTGTTGTTTTTTTATTGTGTTATGTTGTCACCATAAAATACATCATTAGTTTTTGACTCAGTGTTCCAAGATTCATTTTTTATGTACAACACCCAGTGCTCCATGCAATACATGTCCTCCTTAATACCCACCACTGGGCTTACCCATCCCCCTACCTCCCTCCCCTCTAAAACCCTCAGTTTGTTTCTTAGAGTCCACAGTCTCTCATGGTTTGTCTCCCTCTCCGATTTCCCCCAACTCGCTTCTCTCCATCTCCCCTTTTGCTCCACAAGTAAGTGAAACCATATGATAATTGACTCTCTCTGCTTGACTTATTTCACTCAGCATAATCTCCTGCAGTCCCATCCATGTTGGTAGAAAAGTTGGGTATTCATCCTTTCTGATGGAGGCATAATACTCCATTGTATATATGATCCACATCTTCTTTGTCCATTTGCCTGTTGAAGGGCATCTCGGCTCTTTCCACTTGCTGTTTTGTAGGTAAAACCACGTCCACGAACCATCTAAAAGAACCTTTCGTATCATCAGTGTGTATGAGAATGTGCTCCATACTTAGGAAAACAGTGCCTCACTCCTGTGAAAGGATAAGCAGCTAGAGGGCAAGAAATGATTCTCCTCTTCGTGTTCTTTGCCTTTCTGAGAATCTACTCCTTAGGCCTCTAAACTCTCCTTCTTCTGGGGGACACTGAGGCATCTGATGAGCCACCATGTTATTCGATGGGAAGAGAGAAGTAGATATTTCTGCAGCACCAGCCAATGGATTGGTCTGCCTTCTGTGAAACATCAAGATGTAGGTTCTGTGGGCCTCTGGTCTTACGCTGGAGAATGAGTGTGTTTCCTCAAGTTCTTGCATGTGTGTGTGTCTGGGCAGGGTATACATTCTGTGGGGAGAGAGTAGGAGAGGAAGACTGGGACGTTTTCTGAACTTCCTTAATTCACAAAGCTCTGTTCGTGAAATGCCCCAATGCTCTAGGAGTTGGGTTGGTGGGTTCTTGAGATCCATGTTTTTGGGGAACAAAGACTCTGGAGACCATCTCCTCCCCTAACCACCCCCCCTCCCACCTGGCCCTACCTACTCCATTCCCCTTTTATGGATGAGGAACCAGGGTTTTGGGAACAGGTGTCCAGCCAGTGGGAACTCTGCCTTTAAGCTGCAAATCGGAGTAGAATCCAGATGCTTGCAACAGAAACCAATCACAGTGACCCTCCTGTGACGGACGTGAGTTGTTCACAGACTTTTCCCCTCCTTTTCCAGGCCGTGCTGAGTCCTCTTATAGCCATCGCGCTGAAAATATCCCAGATTCATGAGAGAACTGGCCGGAGAGGCCCCACTGTCATCACCTGAATGGAGGCAAGATCAGTCACCAGGGCCAAAAGAGAGCCCTTGACGGGAGACCCTTCACCCATGCCTTCTTGCTACCTGTTTTTGCCTTTTATGATTTCGAACACACACACACACACACACACACACACACACACACACTAATCTGTTTTGTCTGGGGTTGGGTCTGTTTCTCCAAATGCAACAGGGTCTTCAGTTGTCTGTTAAAGCAGCACTATCATTTCGTATCTATATTTTACCACCCCAAAGAACCTCACCTCCTGAGAAAGAGGAAGTGGGCCAGGAATGTGTCCATCATGGCGTCTGCGCACCATTGTCGTGAGCTGAGGGAAGGTTCTGAATTCACGCACAGAGCGCAGTGCCGGAGTTAGGCTAACCTCCAAGCCACGGGTGCCTCTGTGAAGGCTTTCCTTGGAAGACTGTCCTTGGCGTGGTAGAGGACTTAGCTTTTCATCCTGGGTCAGGTCTCCCAGGGGGCACCTTGTGGAATTCCTCATGGTCGCCAGCCCCCCGATGGCCCCCTTCCCGCCTCCCATCTCCTGCGAGTCCCCATGCCACCCTCTCTCACATCTTTGGATGCATTCTACAGATCCCCACGGCACGCTTTCAAGGAAACACAGCAAAGGGTGTTTCCTCTCTTATTTTGTCCATAGTGCTATTTTAGCTCTTCCGCCGGCTGCATTCCTCCAGATTTCAGCCATTCGTTGTGCAGGTGGAAAGCAGCATCTTGGCAGGAGACTGCAGATGAGTGCCTAGCATTTTGCTGGCCCTCCCTCGACGACATCATGTAGGGTGATACAAGGGTTTACATCCATTCCTCCTGGGAAGACAAAATACCACCCTGTCTGCATTCTCTCTGACTTTCTCTCCGCTCCCTTATCTCACAGTAAGGGCCTGTTTTAAAGCAGTCGTTTGGACACAGCTCACATCTTCCTCACAGGGGCTCGAGAAGGAGACGGTGAAATGCTAGCAAAGTAGAGAATAGAGTGCTTGCTGGAAGACCTTAGTGGTGGTGGTGAAGGACCTGATGAGATGTGGGAAGAGGGTGTGGCATCCCTGCCGGAAACCAGAAGGTCACGACTGGCTCACTTTGCCCAGAAGGACACTGCGGCCCCAGCAGCCTCTGCCCCCAGCCGGGACAGCCGGTGCGTGGGACCTGTTTGCATATGTTTTGCTTCCTTGGGAATGACACTCTCACTCACCTTGTCTTTAGCACAGAAGACGTGGTGCTCTTTGACTGTGAAGCAAGGGGGTTTTACTGTGGTCACGATGAGAGCAAGCAGGGAGATGTTCCTGGGAAGGGATTTGTGTCCACTTCTTCTCTCTGCTTCTGTCAGAAACTTGCTAGGACGTGTAGTAGCCAATAAAAAAGAAATTCCTGATTTCAACCTGACGCATGGATTGTGGATTTTTGCATGTCTGTTTTGCCATGGGTGTTCCCATTTTGGTAAGTCTGTCTTTCAGGACACTTGGCAAGGGCTGGCTTTCATTGTTAGGACCTGGAAATGTATTATGTAAGTGGGACCAGAAAAGGCAGATTGCTCAAAACTGCCTTTGGGAGTCAGCAGAGACAAAATTGGCAACTGGTCTTTCATCGTAAGTATCTTCGTTTCGTAATCACTGAAGGTGGATTTGAGCAGAGATTCTAAAGTCATGGACTTTACCAGAAAAACATGTCATTTGCCTTAAAGCTTTGGTTCTCACCACCTTTACGTGGGATCCGTGGTGGCGTCCATGTACTACTCAGCTCTGTGTGGGTCCATACAGCAGGATGCGTTTTTAGGGTTAGCTCTAGGTCAGAAAAAAGGTATGTTTTTCTCAAGTCCCTGAACTTTGAATCATCTCTAGCGTCAAAGTTCAAGTGTAAGGTAATCTTCATTTAAAATTGCTGTTTTGTTTTTTTTTCTAGCATGTGCACCTAGCCACCCAAGTATACATTCATTCATTCATTCATTCAACAAACACTGGTTGATCAACTACTCTCTGCAGAGTCCTTTTTGTTGTGCAGTGAGGAGAAGTATGAAATGTGATTCCTGCTCCTAGGAGTTTGTAAGGTGGGCACGGGAGGCTATAACAAAATACACAGAGGTGGAGGACATGAATGTTCTAGTAGAGGTGCCAGGAACATGCTATGGGAACACACGGAGGGATTGGCTCAAGATGGCAGGACACTAGGTACCTGGTGGGTTTCCCGAAGAGTGGAGTTTCCTGAGACTTGTAATCGTGTATATGATTTCACGAGGGGTCAGTGTAGCCAGAGCAAAGACTGGGAGTTGAGAGGTAGGATGGCCAGAGAGGAGGCTTGCGTTGGCTCTCATGGCTTGGCATTGGATCTTTCTTAAGAGTAAATGACTGGAGAGGTCCAAGAATTTTGTGGGGACCACAGGAGACAATCATAGAGGAGAGCGTGGATGGAGCGTGGCAACTGTCAGGCCACTCTTGTGATTGGCTAATATCGAGGGGTTCACTCGTGACACCATGTGCCCCCAGGATGATGGCAAGCAACAGTGTCCGCAATGCAGTGGTTTCCAACCAGGCCAGTGTTTGGAAATGTGTGTGTATATGTGCCAGGGAGTCATTTAAGGGACGAGGATGGCGAATTCTAAATATTCTACCAGGGGTCCACCAGTCCCTTAGAACAAAAAATTGGTTTGCCTCATTCATGATTCTTGGGTTCATTAGCTGACCTTGAAAATGGCAGGCAGCCATTATTAAAATGAGATATTTATCCAGTATTACTGATCCAAGGTCCAGAGAACAAATGGTTTTTTATGGTGTCTCGGGCTGAAGGGCTTGGACATGACCTGAAGACTTTCTACACAGGAAGCCTTAGACTGATGACGAGTCCCATGGTGACACATTGGGCTGATGGTCGGCTGTGCTGAGACAGTGTTGTCTGCAGATAATACAGACAGCCCAGGCATAATGGTGTGCTGACTTCTTATTGGCCAGCTGTGGGTCAGTGTAAGGTATGGAATTTACTTTGACAGCGATAGCCATCAACCATGGCAGGTGTGGGGAATTTGAAAAGCACCTGCAGGAATAGGGAGTGCCCTAAGAGGTGACTCTATTTTATTGCTTGATCATGCACTGGGTAGTCTCGAAACACGTGGACCCTGACATCCCAGACACCTGCCTTGAGGAGATCTCCCTCCTGGAGTGGAGAAGGGCCTGAGAAATCGCTCACCTTTCGAAATGATGTAACTGCCAGTAAATCAGTGTTTGGCCCTTCAGCAGTTAGAAACAGCAAGAGATGATCGGAGGCAGCAGAGCTTAGCAGAGGCCTGTTCTACTCTCACCAGCTGGAGTCCTTATCGGTGGAAACGGCTCATGCAGTTGACAGCCCACTTGGTATGTGAATATTAATGTCATGGATATTTATAGAATATGGGGAAGCTATGCATTCTAAGTCCATGTCTTTATCATTTCTTCACGTCTTTTAACACCTGGTATGTGCCCTGCAATAGAGGCGAGCTGGGGAGGGAGATATCTCACCGAAGATGGTGTGTTTAAGTAGACTCTTGAGAGGTGGGTAGAATTGCCAGGAAAAGTACTTGCGAGTTTTGGAGCAGAGAGGTCAAAACTACACGCACTACATCTCAGATATGCAAAAGATGCAGCATAATGTCTTCTATAACTGACCTTGTCATGCTCACCTTCTGGGAGATGGAGGGAGTACCAAAACCCACCATTCAGTGGAAGGTTATACGATGAAAATACTGGAGGAACTGTCACCTCTGAGAATTTCCCTTCCTCGTTGACAGGTGAGCCTACCATTCACGTGAGAGAAGGGAATGACCAAAGACTGTAGTGAATATTTGCCTCTTCTCCACTCTCTTCCAGTCTCCATGCCCTCTTTGCCATTCAGGGAATCATGGTTCCATCACCACTAATTGTAACATAAACTTAAGGAGGAAGATGGGATACAATGTCTACCTCCTTGAGGAAGTCCCTCAGGGCTGGCCAATGAATTCTTATTAAGCACAACAGAACGCTTTTGTTCTGACTTGCCCAGTAGTTTTTAATTGCTGGGCCTCTCAAAGGTAGGATTTATTTGGACTAACACCCGTGTCCTTGATGGCTGGCTTCAGAGTACATCTGTTTTCAAAAAAGCAATAAATGTCTATTAGTAGTGCTTCTTTTCAGAAAGCACCTGGCTTATCTTCTGAATCAATGGTTGATGTTCAGTAATGTTTGGGTTTTCAAAAAGATTAACTCATCTGGATGCTTCGTTAGTTCCACAGGGAGAATCAAACTTTGACTTATGTTCCCCTATTGATTTTTTTTTTTCTGATACAAAACAGAGATGAAAGAGAGGGAAGTTTAAGTACAAAATTTATTGCAGTAAAGAGACCAAAACAATTTTCTTATGTAAACCAAAATTAGCGTGTTTCATATGACTACCAGAAGTTGTAAAAGCCACCTATGACAAATGCAAACTCTGGCTGAAAGCCCAGTGACAGAGTTGGTTCAGGCCCATGGACGTCTTCAGACCCCAGAAACAATTTCAGGGTAACAGTCTCAGTAAAGGGATAGAAAGAGATGACAAGAGAGAAATAATAAATTGCATTGCTAAGAAATAGTCACCTTCTCATCAGACGACCATGAGTGACCTTCATATCAGTTATTATCTTGAGGTCAAGGATTCAAATCCCAGAGGCCCAAATGCATGTTTCATATAAAGGAACCAGGATTTCCTTTTATGTGGCCTCCTTGTGTATTTTTCAAGATATGCTTAATCTGTACACTCAGCAAAAATGGGAAGAGGAGGCCATAGAGGCCCCATTCCATCTCAACAACCCTCTTCCTCCTTGAAAGCTCTTCATCCTCGCCACCACTATTCAAGTTCCCCTTGGGCCCATTCACTGAGGACTGCCTGTCACCAGCAGGAGCCACTATTCATCATCGGTGGAATGATCAGAGAGAAGGAAACTTCACGAAGAAGTGAGGGTCAAGCTCTTAGGCAGAAAACATGGAGCGTGTATTTACATGTTAAAAGAGAACCCTATTATATGTCAACTATGATGAAAAATTTTAAATTTTTTTAAGTTAAAAAATATAAAATAGAATTCTAGAGCAAGCTCTCTGTCTTCCTCAAAGCCTATAAGGTATTGCACTACTTCTTGTTGGGACCCACTTTCTGAAGCTGGAGAGAAGTCCAAACTGCTCCGTGAGAGAAGGGAGCTGACATGGGGTTAACCTAGCACAAATGTTTGAAGTAAATACACCCTCTTCCACCCTTCTACTGGAAACAACTGTATGCTTTGGGCAAAGTTTCTTAATGCTCTGAAGTCTCAGTTCATGCATCTGTAAAATGGGACTAACCATTGCACTTATTTCTGAAGGGTAAAATGAGGGCTAAACAAAAAGCACAAAAAGTTCACAGCACAGAACCCATGATATAAAAGACATTCTGTAACTGTTAGATAATAATCCCGGCATAAATTCCTGACTTGACTGAGGAAGAAACTGAGACCGAGACAGATGAAAGGTTCTTGTCCAAGCTCTAAAGCATCAGGCTGCTTCTCTTCCCACTGCCCTGCCACCCGACATGTCCTCTTGTGTTAAAACCCATAATAAAATACAATAAAGCTGAGGAAAAATCAGTGGGTTTTAAAATAAATATCCCAAGTCTAAAAATGCATGGCTCTGTATCTTGAGACACAAAGAATTGTCTCTTAAGTATCAAAGTACTACAGTATAGTCTCCTTTCTTTCAATTCTAGAGATTTGCAGGGGGATTTATTGAAATTCACATGAGTATTTCAATGCCTTTCAAGATTTAGATCAAAATCTATACTAATACTACTTATGGCTAGTACAGTTTCCCCCTCTGAATTCTGTGTCTTATGGATTTTTAAGTATTCTGTCTATCCCACTCGAGTCCCTAAGAAACCTTGTCATCTCTGCTTGTACAGCCATCCCATTTTTAAGATATTCGTTGAAAATTTTGTGTTTGAGTCATTTTGAAGGGAAATACTATAGTTGTTTTCCACATAGAAATAAAATACACAAATTAAAGTAATACGAAGTAACACCGACAGCTTCCAGGAGCACATCTCCCACCGTGCGGGTTACGGTGTCCCTCTGGCAATATGGTAAGTGGAGAGAACTACAACACCAGCCAACAAAACCCGCAAAGTAAGCCACAAAAACCCCTCGTTTCCAGCACACTTTCCTTTCGTGGTTGTTGGGTGATGTCGTGCCTGAAGGCACTGGGCCGCCTCACGAGCAGCCCTCGTTTCTCTCTTCTAGGGGCTGAGGTGATGGGAGGGGTTGAGCCGAGCTCCAAAAAACCGGTCCCAGAGCCCATCTGGCTCTGATTAGCACGAATCCTTTGAAATGTTGCCGGCTGCTGACTGCACCCTCCCGGAGCCCCTGCAGGCCAAGCACATCGGCGGAACTGCACGGCTGTCATCCCCAGCATCTCCTTGGCTAGTGCTCCTGGGGGTGCCGAAGGATGCTTTCCCTCCCATAGTCTGGTGCCCGCCTTTCTTACCAGCAGCTGTAGTCCACGAACGTGCACCCTGAGCACGAGGGAGTGTCGCCTGCGTCAGCATCCCCGGCTTTGCCTCTCAGCATCCTGCAGTGGTGTGGCTGCTGTCACCCCGCCTGCTACAGACTGCTCGTAGGAAGGGGGGGGCTCTGGGTGGGCATCACTTGCAGCCTCGGATTCAAGGCCCGTCTCCGTGTACAGAGGTGGAGGAACATCCAAGGCGTCTCCCTCTGCAGGGCAAGGTTGCTTCTCGGCGTCAAGACTCTCTTCATACGCAGGAGGGTAGAAATCTGGCCTGGGGATCAAAATGCCACAAACATACATGTGTTATTTAAGTGGTTAATGCCAAAGAGGCATATGCCTGCCTCTCTCAAATCACATTGTGTGAAGTGAAACTGTTAAGAAACATTGATTTTGAAACAGATGTACTTCTTCCCTGGCATCACCAGTTTTTAAAAAAATGTGCTGCTCTTCCAGCAAAACCCTCCTTATCAGCCATCGGATGTGTGCCTCATAGTCCTATTTTTCCCAGTGGGTTACTCCAGGCTATTCCCTCTCTCTCACTCATGGGAACCAGGGACTTTCAGCGTGAGATCATTAAGGGAAAGGACGGGGGGCCTCAGCTGTGCAACTTCCCTCCACCCAGTTAGTCCGTCCAGTCCTTGTCCCCATTCACACACATGTCATTTTCAACTCCATTGCACTTACTGTCTCAAAACCTCCTGGCCAACAAAATAACGAAAACAAATGTATCAACTTGTCAAATTGCTGTCATACCCCTGAACCTAATGGAACATTGTGTGTCAGCTACAGTCTAATAAAACTTATTAAAAACCCAGCTCTGTGCTGTCTCCTTGACTGTATCAGTGGCTTCTCTCTTTCTTTTCACTCTCTTAAGTCTCAACAACCAGTTTCCAAAAAAATGTACTCATTTCTCAAGCCATTTCAAGAAGGATTTAACAATTAGCAACATTCGACAAGATGACCAATGAATACGTTACCTTTGGTGCAAGCGGCTCCCTTTGCGATTGACCTATTGGTGTGGAGAGGGCGGCCAGTCATGTAGATTTCACTGGCCGCCCTCTCCACACCAATAGGTCAATGGCGAAGGGAGCCACTTGCACCAAAGGTGACGTATTCATTGGTCATCTTGTCCAATGTTGCTAATTGTTAAATCCTTCTGGATTCCCCATCATGAATGGGATGGGAGTGGTGCAAGGCGAGGACAAGAAAGGGTGAGCTTGATTAAGTTCTGTATTTATAGGGTGAATCCCTCAACGCCCACGGCAAGTGTTGATGGTGTGTAACCACAACAGAACAGAGCCTGCCCCTTGTAGCCACAGCTCCATTCCAAATATTACCAGGCGCAAAGCCAGATAGCTGAAGGAGAGGTCTACTGTACGGCATAAATCTCGGGCTTCATTCAGAATAGCCAGGCAGTGTCACTGGGCACACGTGTAAAGACCTTGAAGACAGAAAGGTAACTGTTCCCTGGAGTGATCTGAGAGGCTCCGGGATGAGTGCTGCCTGCCCCCAAATCCCATCCGGCTCTTCCAGTCCCATCCGCCCCAACCAGTTCACATTCCCAGTGCCTTGCGTTCCACCATTGCACACGCATTTGCTCTGCTACCTCAATGTGGGTTCACATTTTGAATGCATATCCTTCTTAGAAATGCGGTTTCTCCTGGACTGACTTCCTGGCCATTCTGTGTAGGCTGGGCATGTATTAGATGCAGCAGGAGGAGGCAGTTTAAGGGGTGTCAAGATAGCCATATCATGGATCCCTTTGAAATCACTCAGCACGGTGTGATGTTATGCATGTGTTCCTAAATTTGAGCTGCCTCCTAGAGTCAATCAGTTACTCTTCCTTTTGAAGAGATTTTATTTATTTGACACAGAGAGAGCATAAGCAGGGGGAGTGGCAGGCAGAGGGAGAGGGAGAAGCAGACTCCCCACAGAGCAAGGAGCCTGACACAGGAGTCCATCCCAATGTCCTGGGGTCCTGACCCGGGCTGAAGGCAGATGCTTAACCAACTGAGCCACCCAGGCACCCCCGCAATCAGTTACTCTTATCGGGAATTCACACTCTGGAGGCAATCATCTAACATTTATACAAGAAAAAAAAAAATCACTCGAGAAGCACCCTCTGTAATCACTTTAGTTATCGTAATCTTTTTTTTTTTAAAGATTTTATTTATTTATTTGACAGATAGAGATCACAAGTAGGCAGAGAGGCAGGCAGAGAGAGAGAGGAGGAGGAAGCAGGCTCCCTGCCAAGCAGAGAGCCCGATTCGGGGCTCGATCCCAGGACCCTGGGATCATGACCTGAGTGAAAGGCAGAGGCTTTAACCCACTGAGCCACCCAGGCGCCCCAGTTATCGTAATCTTTTATCAAACCTGGAAACCTCGCCAGTTAGTATAATAAACATTGGAAATAAGGTTTGGTTATTGTAAGTAGTATTTTTATCAGTTAGCATAATAATGTAAAAAATCAGCCATCATGGGTAAAATGATTTATATTCAAGATATGTAGTAGCTAAGATAATTCAGATGAAGAAGGCAAAAGAATTTATGGAGTCTTGCAGCCTTTGTCTTGAGGGTGATCCCTGAAGTTTTATCCCTACGTGGTCCTGTGTTCAGCCAAGAAGTCGGAGGGTTTTGGTTGTCTGATACTGGCAAACTGAGTTTTGTTTCATTGGAGCGAAATACATGTAACATTAAATTTACCCCTGCGGCCATTTTAAGTGTACAGATCGGTGGCATTCGGTCCATCCACCCTGTTGAGCAACCATTATCCCTCTCCAGAACTTTTCCATCACCCCAAATTGGAATCTGTACTCAGTTAACAATAAGTCCCCCTCCCCCCCTTCCCGCTGCCCCTGATCACCACTGTTCACTTTCTGCCTATGAATTCCACTGCTCTAGATAGCTCATGTAAGTGGAATCATACACGTATTTCTCCTTTTATGTCTGGCTTCTTTTACTGAGTATAATGTCTTCAGGGTTCATCCATGCTGTAGCATGTGTCCGAATGTCCTTCCTTTTTGCAGCTGAATAATATTCCAGCCCATGGATAGACCACACTTTGCTTATCCATTCATCCACTGACGGACATAAGGGTTGTCTCCACCTTTTGGCTATCATGAAGAATGTTGCTATGAACACTGGTGTACAGCTGTCTGTTCAAGTTCTTCCTTTTAATTCTTGTGTCTACATCCCCAGAAGTAGGATTCCTGTATCAAATGGTCATTCTGTATTTAACCTCAATGCCATTTTCCATAAAAAGATCACACCATTTTACGTTCCCACCAGCAGTGCACAAAGTTTTGAATTTTTTTAAAGATTTTATTTATTTATTTCAGAGAGCGAGTGAGCAAGAGAGAGGGGGAGAGAGAGAGAGAAAGGGAGAGCACCAGCTGGAGAGGGAGAGGGAGAAGCAGACTCCCCACTGAGCAGGGAGCCCAACTCAGAGCTTGATCCCAGAACCCCAAGATCATGATCTGAGCCAAAGGCAGACACTTAACCAACTGAGCCACCCAGGGGCCCCCAGGTTTCAGATTTTTGTATACTCTTGCTAACACTTGTTGTTTTCTGTGTGTTTTTCTAAGTAAGAACCATCGTAATGGGTATGAGGTGGTAAGGTTAACTGAATTACCCCTGAAATGTTACTGCCTTGTGTTGAATAAATCTCTCATGTAAGGTGCGATCAGAACACCTAGAAAGATGGTAAGCTGGGACCTCACTGAGTTCATGAAGAGGTTGCAGGTCTCATTCAATGCCTGTTTGTTCATTTGTTGTGTGGCAGAATTTGGTTTTGAACTTTCTTTCCTTGTGACCTAGTAGCCAGGGTATGGGGAATCACCCACCACCACCTGCCTCTAAGGACTGCTGCCATGATACAACAAAAGAACCTGAGAGTCAGGGCTCTTCTATTGGCTTAGGTCGGTTTTCCATGGGGGAAGAAGTGGTTTTTCAGGTATAAAAACCCTCTACCTCATGGTTTTCCCCAGAGGCAGCACCATTCTTCCTAAGGACTAAGCCCAGAGTAATTTCCCGACCAGAAAGCTTCAGCTCTAGACACACAGCCCTGTAGGGCATGGATATTTCTCTACAGTGGGACTAAGTTCATTCAGCTTTTCCAGAATTCAGCCCCAGTACAACCCTCCTCATCTTCTGGCCTCCCCGTACATACCTGTCAACTGTGGCCAGGGGCAGTGCCCCAAGAGAAAGGTGTCTTCTGAGCACATCGGTGAACACCCCCTTGCTTTCCCTTGCCTGGCGGTAGGTGCTCCAGAAAATTCCACCCAGAAGGATCACAAACCCCAGTGGCAGAAGCATGTAGGCCAGGATCAGGTTCCCTCGACAGTTGAATATCGATCCTGAGGAAATGAAGAAGGCCCCCAGGCAGATCATCAGGAAGCCCGTCAGGAGGGCAAGGGCACAGAGAACGAGACTAGTTCTGTTCTGCATCCCTGCTCCTTTGGAACTCGTCCACTCCCCCGGTTCCTTGCCCGGAGAGAATGCTCTCATTAGCCAGCTCAAAGCTTTATATGCCCTGGGACCAACTGGCCTTTGGACAATTAAGTGAAGCAGGCACTTAGAAGCTATTCATTAACCATTGGAAGTTACCGTAATATCCTTGGAGGATTAACCTAAAAACACAGCATTGTGTAATGCAGGAAGGAGTGGCTTCTGGTTGCTGGCTTGCTCCTCTGAGCTGGGGAGGACCCTTAGCCAGCCCAGCCAGCCCCAGTTATTTGAGGGAAGGTCTCTCACCTTTTGATTTTAAGGGCACTCATCTCTTAATCCCCATGGCTAGAGAAATTAGCGTTTCTTGATGAACTGTCTTCTTTGTGGCTTGGCAAGAGATCCTTTCCTGATTTCTTCTCTCTACTAAAAAGACATTTTTAAAGCTCCTAACAAGTTCGTCTTGTCTCTCTCAATGAAACTCTATTGCCTTTACCTTATGTTACTGGAAACGTCCCGAGAGAAAAGCCACTGGGGTGAACTCCCTGATTCCTTCTCTGTTGATAAGGAAATGGGCATCCACAGGAGGAGGAAAGAGAATTCTGGAGAGAAGAACTGTAAGAAAGCTTCGGGAATTTGGGGGGGGGGGGGTTTCTGCTGATGGTTGTAAAAGGCGATGATCTGGGGGCTCCTATGTGGCTCAACCAGTTAAGCATCTGTCTTTGGCCAGGGCCTTGATCCCAGGGTCCTGGGATCCAGCAGCTTCAGGCTCTGGGCTCAGTAGGGAGTCTGTTTCTTCCTCTGCCCCTCCCCCTGAGTTCATGCTCGCTCGCTCTCTCTCTCAAATAAATAAATAAATAAATAAAATCTTTTAAAAAGGCGATGGTCTGGTGACTTCTCTGACCCTGGTTTTGTATCTTTCCCACTGCTGGGCCCAAATGTTGAGATCCTAGGGTCATTCTGGTTAACACATAGGTGTTCGACAGGAATTTTTGCTATGGCTCCACTGCTGGCATCCATTCCTGGCTTACCTTTCCCGCTCTCATGAAAGGCCAAAGTATTTAATAAAAGAGCATTTCCTAAAATGTGAAGCATGTTTCTACCTCCAAGCGAAAACAAATCAACACACGTGAGAAACGCCACCTCTTCAACCCCTACCCTCCCTCACACACACCTTAGAGTTGCACGAGGCACACTAGCATATTAAAAGCTCTGAAAAGTCCCACAAATAAAATACATATGAAGTAAAATTTGTTTTGGTAGATGTCTCTAAAAAAATGTTCCCTGTCCTCTCCCCTGCACCATCTGCTCGCCTGCAGCTTTGCCTCAAAAAGTCTTTACAGAACCAGCCTTCTGTTTCGTGTCTGGAATTTGTTTCCTGCATCTTGACTGTCTTTGGTTACGGACACCCTATTCGAGATCTGGTTCGTGCCCTGATTCCTTCCTTTTTTATGTGAGGTTTTGGCATGTCCCCGCTGAAATTCTCCTGCCCATGGGGACTCTGGGTCACTTTTGTGCAGACAGACTGTCTTCAGTCCCTCTTTGTCACTGCTACCCCACTACTCCATTACATGATTCCGTTTACTTTCCTGATGGAAAAAGGGATTCTTTGTGCCGTGCCTAGTGGTGCCAGGGTCAACCTTTAGCTTTATCCCCACCATCTCGTTAGCTCTCCCTTCATGTCATGGGCTAGGAGAGAGAGAAAGACACTGGGTCAAAAATGATATAAGGCGGGGCACCTGGGTGGCTCAGTGGGTTAAGCCGCTGCCTTCGGCTCAGGTCATGATCTCAGGTCCTGGGATCGAGTCCCGCATCGGGCTCTCTGCTTGGCAGGGAGCCTGCTTCCCTCTCTCTCTCTCTCTGCCTGCCTCTCTATCTACCTGTGATCTCTCTCTCTGTCAAATAAATAAATAAAATCTTTAAAAAAAATTATATAAGGCACTTCCCTGTTTCCCTTCCTAACTTCTACTTTTATGCTTCAATACTTATCCTGATCTACTTTCATCTAGTCTTGATATTATCCTTGCAATCTGAAGACAACACTTTCCCTCCTTTTCCAATTGGTCTCGAGGTTTTCAGATTTCTAACATGGCCCCTGATGATCACTGCCTTCTGGTACCCATGTCTCCCTGCATGGGGGCTGGACATATTGAGAGTAGGCTGGACATAGTGACTTGATTCTAACCAATGATTTATGGTGAGATGTCACTTCTGTGATTAGCTTGCAAGAGATTATAACTTTGTCTCCCTATCAGACTCTTCCTATTGTCCTCATGGCTTATGCCCTTTGAAGAAGGAAGCTGCCTTATTAGAGAGACCCATAGGACAAGGAACTAAGTGAGGGCAGCTTGTGGCCAACAGTCAGTGAAAAACTGAGGACCTTAGTCCATCAGCCAGTGAGAAACTGCTTCCTGCCAACAATTATGGGAATTTGAAATCAAATCCTTGCCCAGCTGAGCCTTGAGATGACTATAGCTAAGCAACACCTTGCTTGAGAGACCTCGAGTCATGGACCTAGCTGTGTCATGCCCAGATTCCTGCCCCACAGAAACTGAGATGATGAGTGTATGTTGTCTGCTTTAAGTTGTTATGTTTTGTGGCAATTTCTTAGGCAGCAATCAATAACAAAAACCCCTCTTTGGGACTTGGAAACCAAAGGGGACAATTGGAGTTAAGTGTTTGCATAGGATCTGGAACATAGAACTCATGCTGTGAAGGTTGGCTATCATCATACTCACCAATATGGTTATTGTCATTGGTGCTGTAATTGCAAAGAGCTGAGAAAGACCCAGGATTTCCAACTTGAAGGTCTGCGGTAGGAGATGGGTCCCAAGAGAAGACAAGTGTTAGAGCCCCAGAGTGAATCTTACATAGCGGAGTAAGGAGAGTAGCACTCTTGATGGGGACCATCCACCCATAAGGCTGGGCTTCTTTGTTTTAAACTCAGACTGGAAGATGAATAAGGCTGGGCGTTATGACAGGCCAGGTCTAGTTCTTGTGATCACACCAGTATTTGAGCAAGTAAGCATCTCTGTTCTTTCCCCCTCCAGTTCCAATGAAGGATAACTAATGCCCTACAATTTGTCAGATGGGTTCTCCCCTCCAGTACCCTTTAAGGAGGTCATTACCCGTCATTCCAGAGCAGTACATTTCTTTTTAAGCAGTGGTAATATTTTGTTTGTTTTGGTGAGAAATTGGGTAGGAAAGAGCAAGATCTAGGAGCCAGCAGGAAGAGGAAAGGACTTAGTTACTTTATACAAAATAAAGAGCAGGATCTTGGGCTCAGAAAAGTTGAGGAGTTTATCTGGGGTGAAGTGGGGCACCAAGGAGAAAGTACAAAAGGGATCTGTAGTTTATGTATATGTAGTTTATGAGGAAAGTAGATGAGAAAGGGTGAAAATCGATATGGAAATAATGAAATACTGCTGGGAACCACATATCTCCTTCGTGACAGTTGAGACATCCTCTTGAAAGACTAATTTTGAAGTTACATTATATATTATCAAATATATGTTATTAAATAATTATGTATATTTTTTGCTGTGACTCTGCTTCCCAAAGCACATGCATTACTACTCCCTGAGCATGATTCCTCTTTGAGCCTCAAAAATGGGGATAGTGACATAGCACAGACACTGAGAGAACGCACCATGGTCTTCATCAGTCTGGAAGGGGCAGGACCCCAAGCAGAAGGGCAGTTGTAATGACAGAAGAGAAAAGCAGGCCACATTCTCAGGGTTGGGGAAAAATCAAAAGAATCCCATAAAGAGCCAGTATCACACCAAAACATCACCTTAAAGGGTCTGTTTCAGGAGACCTACGAGCCTTTGGCTGGAGGAGGATGAAAGGACTTATGTTTTTATGCTCTGCCTACCTTCTTGGTCTGCCTTGACCCCCTCCCTCCCCCATGGGCAATGTTCCTGTTCTTGTCCACCTCACCACTCCCAGGGCTGAGTGTGAGAATGAGGCGCCAATAATAGTGACTTCGTGTAGGGGTGGAGAAACTGACAGACAGATTTCTGAGTCACCTAAGTTCATACAGTGAGCTCAGGACTGATGGGAAAAAGAATGTTCCAGAGGAGTAAGGACAGAGGCCCTCCTTTGATAAGAGAAATGTTCTGGGACCCAGTAGAAGCCAAGCCATCGTCCTTCTGGCCCAACGCCCCATCAAGAGGTCCATCTAGGAAATGTCTTGCTTTTAAACCAGTTTATTTATTCATTATTATAATTCCTAAAAATCCACCCATCAGCAAAAGTGCCTGACTTGGCAATAGGCAGTAATATGTTATTTGATTGACAGCCAAGCTGTCTTAAGACATAATCACTCTTTCAACACTGTTCCTTTGAGCGTGACTGACCCACGAGCGCTGCTGAACATTGAGTGCAGCCTAGTTCCAAGCACTGTTTTGCCCTCCACGTCAGAGCCCCTCTAAACCTCTCCCTTCTTTCGGACTGTCCTGTGCGATATGTAACTGCACTCCAGCCTTTGTTTACTGGACACACGGGCCAGTACCCTTCTCTTGAAAACAAAAATCGTATTGCTTTGGAGGAGAAGCCAATGGGGACTTTGGAAGGAAGCTAATGGTGTGTAGAAGCTATTGCATAGGAGGGGTCAAGAGTTGAGGGAGAGCGGCCAGATTCCAGAAGGTCACCCGGGTTTAGGAAGTGAGGCCTCGTGGGAGGCGGGGAAGGTGAGCATGTGTGCGTAGCCAGCCATGTCACCCGGGTCTACGTTCATGGTGGTGATTACTGAGTGATTTCTGGATTAGCCTTTCACACGTGTGGGTTCACTGAGCACTGGTCACTTCCTTCGCCTTCTTGTTTTCTTTGCTTTTGAACCTCCCCCCCCCACCACGCCTCTCTTTTCCCTCTCACTCACTCAGGAAGATTTACATGAAGGCATTTTTAGGTTGGCAGAGAATAATCAGCTTCTCAGAAAATGTGTGGCACCACATGGTAAAGTGATATCAGACCAGCACACGAGGCTCATTCTCACCTTGGAGAGGACCTAGTGAGTCTCTAGGCAAGAGAACACCAAGCAAGGCCAGGACTGGTGAGGGCTGTGAGGGACTCCCTCAGATCACAAGACGTATGGGGTATCAAAACAGTTAGTAATGAGATTAATCGTATTTTTAATTATATATATATATATTTTAAAATATTTTATTTATTTATTTATTTGACAAAGATCACAAGTAGGCAGAGAGGCAGGCAGAGAGAGAGAGAGAGAGAGAGAGGAGGAAGCTGGCTCCTCGCGGAGCAGAGAGCCCGATGCGGGACTCGATCCCAGGACCCTGAATCATGATACCTGAGCCGAAGGCAGAGGCTTAACCCACTGAGCCACCCAGGCGCCCCTAATCGTATTTTTGAATAATGTTTTTAAAAAAATCATACTGGCCACCTGTTTCTGCAGGTGAAGTTTTAGTGAGGAAATTGAGTCATGTCTGTGGACCAAACGAGAAGACAAATCCTTAAGACAAAACTTAAGCCACAGATGAGCCAGAAAAGACTTAATTTCTTTGCAGATCTATGGAAAACTGAAAAGAGGCTGTAGCCTCTTTGGATCAGAACAGAAGCTTAAGGCAGAAGTGGATGACTTGCTCTGACTCCGCTTGGCATGGTGGTCAATGACCTGTAAATATGATATGGGTTCTGTGTCCCACCTTATGAAATTCTCTTTAATATCGAACTTCTCTTGAGAACCATGACAACCCAGCAGCAATGAGCATCTGTAGCACTCAGATTATTGTCTCTATCTACCATCCCACCGAAAAAGCCGAACATCTTTATAGAGGTGGCTGATTCCAGGGCTCGGGCAGAAGACCCAGGAGATGGAATGTTGAATGGGAAAGCAAGGAAGTGAGCTAACACTCCAGAAGTTATGCCTAAGAGGTATAGGAGGCACCTTAAAAGGGTCTCTGCTAGCTCAGGTTTTCTGATCCTCAGCAATATTCACATTTTGACCCAAATAATCCTGTGCAGTAGGGAATCTTTCCTGTAAACATGTGTTTAATAGCAACCCTGGCCTCTGTCTACCCACTAGATCCCTAGTCCTGGAAATCAAGAATATCTACAGGCATTGCTAAATGTCTCCGTGGGGGTCAAAATTGCCCTTTGTTGAGGATCAGTGCACCAGTCCAAGATGTGACAATCCAAGCACCAGAATTTCAGAAACTGAAATGAATTGGAACAAATAAAATACATAAAAATCTACAGGTTCATTATATTTCTTCAGCACTAAACAACAGTCATCTCTGGTTTTTTAATGTCTTTCTGTCTATTCCCTTTGTCCCTTCTTTTATCAACTCTTTAAATGGATGTGGGAGCTTTTGGAAATTTATCTCCGCACTGTGTTCTGGAAGAGTCCCTTCATAGCCCAATGTTCCAACTCATTAGTTTAACATTCACATGTGCCCATTTGGTTATTTGGATCAACTTTTAAGGAACGGTGATTATATTTTTAATGATCTAGAAGTCTGTGTGTTTCTTTCCCATGGCTGCTTCTGCATTTTATGGCCGCAGTACTCATCCTAGCAAATGAAAGTTCTGGTGATAGGAGCCAATTTTCAGGGTGTGTCCAGTAGCATCGTGCAGATGGGCAGGTAGATGATTTTGGTTTGGGAGGATTCTCTCCCCAGCATATGAGGTCTGGGATCCTCTCATATCAGAAGTGTCTGATGCTCTTTTTCTCTTGTCACCTCTTCCCACCCTGATTCCTACTGTCGTACGTGTAGAGTTAGTAAGTTCTGCTCTACTTCTCCATCCAGAGTCAGTCCTTCTCATAAGGCAGCCCTCTGGTTCACTGTCTAAAGCAGTTATGAGGCTTTAACATGGAAGCAAACACCACTGTGTCCAGATATTCAGCGGATGAGGGACATGGGCAAATTGCGATAGGCCCAGGGGTTCATAATGCAATCTTTTAATTTATTGACCAGATAATGATTGGCAGGACCCCTCCCTATCCTGTACCAGTTAACCCTGAGCTTGAAGTTCCTCTAGTTAGTGGACAAATAGCTGTTACCTTTGCAGTAGCCTTTTTCTGGACTTTTTTTTTTTTTTAAAGCTTTTACTGCTCTGTCCATCCAATTCTCTTTGTTCTGTTTTCCAGGAAATCATCAAATTATCCAATCTTCGATTGTAACTTTTGGCATTTCAGTGGAATTTTGGGAGGAAGGAAAAGTAGACAGGTGTGCTCAGTCTGCCAATCTGATCCCAAATGTTTTCTGAGTGTATAAGGACGTAAGTGGATATTATGTACAAAATTAAGATCAGACCATCTCTGTAATTTTGTATTTTACTGTTTTCACTAGAACGACATATGTTTTTGGGAACATTATTTTTCATGGTTGCACGTTTCTGTTTTGTTTTTTAAAGACTTTATTTATTTAGACAGAGCACGTGTATGTGAGCAGGAAGGAGAGCAGAGAAAGAAGGAGAGAGAGAATCGCAAGCAGACTCTGCACTGAGCGAGGAGCCTGACACGGGGCTCAAACCCACGACCTTGAGATCATGACCTGAGCCAAAACCAAGAGTTGGATGCTTACCTGACTGAGCACCCAGGCACCCCATCATGATGGCATGTTTGAATGAGTCCTCGTAGTTCATCAGGCTGGAGCATAATGACTGATTTTCTTTATTTCCTCAGCATTGAATAATAAGGTCCTTAAAGACAGAGAAAAATGTCATCCTGAAGACTAACTGAAGTATCTTCCCCGTGTAGCTCTAAGAGCTCCTTACTCAATTTGATTTTTTTTTTTTCTCTCTTCCAGCTGAATAGGTCAGAACCAAAGCAGACTTAGGATTGGAGATGAAGTGAGACCAAGAAAGAAGATTAGCTGGGGAGAGGATAAGACTAATGGAGGCATTCCTGACTTCTGACTTGATTTCCCCTCTCCTACTTTTTGGTGCTATTTGCAGAAGTGGATCCTTAGTTGGGTTGGGAACCATGATGTTCGGAGTTTCCTTCCTCTTATTAAAGCCCTCGAAATAGGAACCTATCTTTGGGGTACAATGTTTCTGGCAGCACATATCAAAATATGTATAAAGTATTTCGGAGGGGATGTGTTTCTACATTACAGGTGTATTAACAAGTCTAAAGATGATGTTCATCTACCCACGTTGCTATTTACTGCCCCAGAAGGATGAGTCATTCTCTGTTTACACTGAGGGACTGAAGTTACATCAGCTCACAAGCCAGGAGTGTCATCAACTTGTAAAAATGCCATCACAGTAACTGTAAGTTCTCAGGGGATGGTGACATGCAGATATTCAGCGGATGAGGATGTTACCTTTATTTATGTGTATTGGGATGCAGAGTACTCACGCGAGTGTTGGAAATCAAAACAAAAAGGCAAAGGGCAACACTGTACTCACAGAAAAGATTTTATCATCGAACCCAGGATAATTTTTCAAATTTTATAAACATAACTGAGACTGTCCCAAGTAGATGATTCCCTTTTTCTCCCCACAAAAACTGACAAAACAAATGCAGGGTCTTATTTTTTTTCTCTCCCTCTTTTTTTAATACATTATTTCAGATGAGGCACCGGTGTCTAGTACAGAGGGGAAAATTAAAAACAGTCCTATTTTTCAACGAGAAACTGAAATTTAGCCACAAATTACTATCTGAACACATTTAGTAGCCACACATTTCGAAAAAAAATCAGTAAGGGCCCAAATTTGTTTATTTTTTGAAAGACGAGTGAAAGAAGGATGGAAGGGACATTTTGCCTCTGGTCCTTAGGTAGGGAATAACGGCGTCAATGGAAATATGTGCAGTATAATCACATTTCTCACTTTTCACATGGCTGGATGTGAAACATAGCTAAAACAACTGTCACGTATCGCGTTCCACCACGTGCCAGTTACCATTCATTTACTACCTTTACTTCTCACAACAACTTGCAAGATAAATATAAGCTCCGGCTGGGGTTGGAGGAGGCCGATGGCTCAGAGGATCAGCGACCAAGGTCATTTAGAGCCAGTCTGCCAGCCAACAGCTAGCTGGCTGCCTATCCTGCAGTCTTCCTCTTACCTCACAGTGCCTCCCTCCACAACTGACTTTAAGGCTGGGAATTTTATTGGTTAGGTTACAGTTGATAAAATTATGAACTGCTGTTTCTAGTGGATTTTTAAAAAAAGATTTTATTTATTATTTGACAGAGAGAGAGAGAGAGATCACAAACAGGCAGAGAGGCAGACAGAGAGAGAGGAGGAAACAGGCTCCCCGCTGAGCAGGGAGCCCGATGTGGGGCTCCATCCCAGGACCCTGAGATCATGACCTGAGCTAAAGGCAGAGCCTTAGCCCACTGAGCCACCAGGCACAATTCTAATGGATTTCTGAAAACATTATTGACTTGCAGTATTTACTGATCACCTCCCATTTGTAAGTATATCCCTCACAATGGGCTAGGCTTTGCTTCGTAGCAAACAGCCCTGGATGTCAGTGAGCATAAATAACAAACATCTAGGTCTTGTTCACTCAGCATGTCCATCATGGATCAGCTGCGGGTCTGCTATAAGTTGACATTATCCCAGCTGAGGGAGGAGCTGTTCTCTAGAACATTAACAGTCACAACAGCCAAGAGAAAAGATGAAGCTGAAGGGTCTTGCCTTGGTGATTGGAATTTTGGCCCCAGATGTCATACACCGCTTTACGTACAACTCTTTGGTGACAGCGGACCAAACGTCCTTAACCAACCACTGGGGTCCAAGAAGGGCAAAAGACTCTAATAGTCAGAACTATTTGGTGAGCAGCACTAACTCTATCAACAGGTAAGCAGCCAGGTGCTGGGAGGAGCACAAAGAATAAGACATGGTCTGTGCTCTGAGAAAGTTTACCTCTGAGTCAGGAAAAAAGCTACCTTAATGCAAAGAAGAGTAAGTGTCAAACTAGGATAAGCATCATGTGAAAGGAATACAGAGGAAAGAGTTCATTTTTAATTGATTGAATTTCACTGTTAATTTTAAGTGGCAAGAAGCCTCTACAGAGCTTTAAAAGCTCGAAGAGTTTCAACCACCAAAGGATATTTTAGGGAGAAATCTCTTCCAACTAAGGGAACTGTGTGAAAGGAGTTGGCACGTTCAGCCAAAGATGGGTGTAGGGGTGGGAAGGAGAGGCCGGTGGGTAAGATAATCAGTGAAATCAGGGACAGGAAAAACCACTTGGAAGCAGATCGTGGAAGTGTCTGCACCACATAAGGAAACGATGCCTTTATACTGACGTTGCTATATTTAATCAGTGCTATCTCAGAGACTCTCAGATGAGTCAGTGTTGTCTCCAATGAATTGCCATTTTGACATATTCACCATTCTTAGCAGGGTATGTCTCGTGTCACTTAGAGTAAAATAATAGCACTCTCACAGCAGAATTCCTGGTGTACACCAGGTGATCGATAAAGATGGAGGAATGAATGAGTAGGAAGAAATTTGAGAAAGGTGTCATGCATTAGTCCTTTGACACTCAAATTCTGAGTATCCACACTTTTTTGAAGTTGGCTCCATGCCTAGTGTAGAGCTCGGGGTGGGGCTTGAACTCAGGACCCTGAGATCAAGACCCGAGCTGAGATCAAGAGTTGGAAGCTCAACCTACAGAGCCACCCGGGTGCCCCAACATCTTTTTTTGTCTGTTTTTTAAACAACTTATGAAAATTCCGGAAGAGAGCTCCTCGTTTGAAGACTCAGTAAAGTGTCATCCAATTCTACATATTTAATGCCTTCTCTGTCTTCTTTCTTTGGCCTATGATCCATTAATTCTTTTAACGTTTCATTTTAGGTTTGATCTTCCAATTCTTTAACCAAATCTGTCTTTTCTCTTCAATTTTTTCTCGGCCCTCTCGTGGGTCTCAGGATCTCAGAGCCTCCAATCCTGGACAGAAGTCACTAAATGAGAGTTTGTCCCAACCCTTCAGATCTGCTGGGGCCTCGGGGAGAGGGTTTCACATACTGCCTGTAGGTAGGAGTTCTCATCTTGAGTCTACAATCCTCAGTCAACTCAGTAAAAGGAGCTATACTAGGAAACAAACAAAATTCAAAAAGCAAACAAAACCCCCAATCCTGTCTAGGGCTATTCAAGAATACAGAACTTTCCAGCAGAAAAAGGATATTGTCATCCCTGGACTAGGATTTACACCTCAGGGGAACAGAACAGAGTGTCCAGAAGGAATGATATTAACGGCTTGACTTGGCCAAGCTGGGAGTTCACCGTGTTTACCCTAAAGCTCTGCTCTGCTTCCTTGGGCGGGAAATAAAAAGAGGCTCTATTGGATCAGTTAAGCCAAACCTTGCAAAGCATGCACGGCCGTCAGGGATTCGTGACCGATGAACAAGTGGGAGAAGGAATGGACGGAGAGCAGGACAATATGGTAGACCCCATGAGTCCTAGTGCTCTCGCTGGTTCTTCTCAAAGGGCCGCGCCACGCGAGCCACCTGAGAATCTGGAGACCGTGCAGATTCTGATTCAGCAGGTGTGGGGA
Organism: Meles meles; assembly: GCF_922984935.1. Classification (NCBI taxonomy): domain Eukaryota; kingdom Metazoa; phylum Chordata; class Mammalia; order Carnivora; family Mustelidae; genus Meles; species Meles meles. Next base: position 88,660,073 of record NC_060076.1, on the reverse strand, counting down.
AGGCTCACAATCTGGAAGCTCTAAGAGCTCCCAGGTGATGCCAGTGTTGCTGGTCCCTCCCTGAACCACACTTCAGCAAGCCGTCTGGGCAACGGCTTCACCTAGCTTCTTCCTTGTAGCGCCTAAAAGTCAGGTGTTTCCCCCCACGGTGTTCGGGGCGAATAATCCCCCCTGCGGCCTCGTGGGATGAGCGTGAATTTGTCCATCAGCGTAAACCCATCGTGGTAATTGTACCCCCTAAGCCAGTGATTGGCTTGGGGCGAGTCATGTGAACCGTCCGGGTCAACCAGATAAAAGGGAAGGCGGGGGAGGGGGAGGAGAGGAGGGCATGTTTTTTGCTCTGGTAAAGCAACCTAAGGGGGAAATTTGTCCCTTCGTGGCTCTGGAGGTTACCTGCTAAGGATGGGATTCCGGGAGCTGCTATATTCCTCTTAGAAGTGTAACGGGGGATCTCCCTGGCCCCTTCCACCTCCCTCTCTGCTGGATCCTCTCTTTTTCTAGGCACCACCTGGTCTAGTTGAGTCTTGAACAAAAGAATCTGGCCGGGCTCTCTTTGGGACCCTCTGGTCTTCTCCTTCGGCGTTCTCCTAAAGAGAGTTTTCAAACTGTAGGATAGTAACTCTCTGTCAGGTCATTCAATCGACCCAGAAGGCCGCGACCCGCGCCGGGAGAGAACAGAGTGTCACGGCATATCACCCGTGGCAGAGGTAAGAATTAGGGGGATTGTCATTTGTGGTGTCCGCGTGATAGAAAATGTATTTCTTATTGGAGGTCCTCATCAGGAGAGCCGGAGAACCACAGGTTTCTGTGCTCTCATAGGTTGCTATGATTCTCAAGCTTCTCTCCCTCTGTTCCTACCTGCATATCTCCGCCAGATCTAAACCTCTACCTTCCCCCGACTGCCCCACAGGGGCAGCCAGAAAGCTCGGCAGGCCACAGTCCTTGTCCTCACCCAACACCCACTCCAAACCTCCTCCCCCTCCTTCTTCTTGCATCAGGAAAGGGCACTACCATCCACCCACCTCAAGGCAAAGTAAACCCTGGGAGTCATTCTTTGTCCTTTACAACCAACATACTCTGTCTCCACATTTTGTTTATTTCACTCCTATGTCTCTTTCAAAGGTATCTTTCTTGCTTCCCTGTTGGTGCTACGGTTTTGATCGAAGCACTGTCCTCTCCCTACCTAAGTCAGCCTTTCCACAACGCCTCTTGGCCCTTTCTCCTTTCCAATCTGCTCTGAGGCTGCAGCCAGAAGGTCCTACTAACCGTGTCACTTCCTATTAAACTGAAGGGTAAAGCCACCAATCAATAACCTGGCGGGGAAGGAACTCGGTAACACTCCCCTCACCATCTCCCCTGCGTGGTCCTCCCGCTTCCCAGCCGGGGCTGCCCTCAACCTTTCCCTCGTATCCTGTTGCCTCCTGTTTGGATCCCCCGGAAATGCTTTTCCTTTCAGGAACTCTCTTCTGTCATTTCTTAGTGCATCAAACCTTTCTTATTTGTTGAAGTCTCAGAAGGCTGATGACTCCTTAGGAAGGCTGTCCTTGGCTCCTGGATGAGATTAAATCGTTTCAGCATAAAGTGCAACATAACGGAATTATTTACTGGTTCTAAGGTTCCCCCCCCCCCCCCCCAGACTACAAGCTTCATCCAGGCAAGGCCCGCATCTGATTTGTCTCTGCCCTGGAACCGCAGTACCAAACGCGGGAGCTGGTATATGGCAGTAGTTTGTTTTTCAGATGGATAAAAGAAGTGTTCAGGAAGACATTTCTTTAACTATGAGGACTGCTTGCAATATTCCTTTTTATTTTTAAGAACAAGCGATTGCCTGCAAGTGAGATGTTGCCCACTGAAATACTCTAGGAGGTTGGACCTGTTAAATATTCCAAATAGGGCTGCCCGCCCAGGCTGCAGGTCCTGCGTCTCCCAGAAGCCGGTATGTTCACAGAGACTGTGATTCTGCTGCTTGTCTTGACAGTTAGATCCTGGCTAGTCAGGTTCCTGCAGTGGTTCACTCTCCAGCTGACCTGTCTGTGTATTATTCAGAACTCGCATTCCGAGCTGTGACTTTGGGACACCAGAAATAGTGTGGTTCTCTCCCGTTTACACTGCCGTCTGTCCTTTTTCCGTCCCTTAGGCTCCGGTCCGTGCCGGGCCTGCTAACCAGTCAGGCCCCTGACTTCTGACAGCCGGGCTCCTTTGTCATGCCCTCCAAAACACAATTCAGGATGGCCCCCAGGGGATGCTACCATAATCACCTTGGCCTTTCTTTGAAGTTGAGAATTAAAATGAGTTTTCTCCAATCGCTCTTAAGTAATATAGTTAAATATTACAATGTGGTTGACCCCTGCCTCCCCGTATCTCCCCTTTGACGTGATTTGGACTTGTGCTGACTGGCCTGCTGACCAGACAAACGTGGTCGAGCTGCGGAAGGAGGAACAGGAAAAGGGACACGTTATACTTTAATAAAGAAAAAAAAAAAAATTGCATGTGCCCAAAAGGCCTGGGACAGGCCGTGGAGGTTCACGTACTGCGTCCCGCAGACACGGCCAAGGCCAGACCTCCCGCAGGGCCCGGCTTCTCTTGTGCCACATCCAGTGCCGGAGCCGGTGCGGGTCTGGACTCTGTCCTGCGCCGGTGAGGAGCCGCGCGGCTGGTTCTCTCGCCTAACGAGGCTGTCAGGCTGTCAGGAAGGGGTGAAGCCTGGCGTCCTCTCACTCCTCCCTACCGTGAGCGGAGACGTCAGTCAGCATCTCCAACACTTGAAGCCCCGCCGGACTCCACGAGGGAGAGTGTTGGTCACTGTGCTCCTATTCCGCGCTGCTGGCGAGAGGTCCATGCAAAAGCAGCCCTCAGGCCTGCATGCGGCCCTGGGGAGGCCTCTGCAAGTTCAAGTTGTATTCAAATCAAGTCGTCAGCTGTGTTTTCCTTGCTCTGTCCTTGGAAGTTTTGGGGAGGCAGAAAGGCCTGAAGGGGCTGCTGTGTCCTCTCGGCTTCGGGGAATGTTCCGTGCTGTGGCTCAGGGAAGCTCCAGGGAAGTCCTCCTTCTCTCCCTCTCTCTTTTAAAATATTGTATTTCTTTGTCAGGGGGAGCACAGGCAGGGGGAGCAGGAGGCAGAGGGAGAAGCAGGCTCCCCGCTGAGCAGAGAGCCCGATGTGGGACTTGATCCCGGGGCCCTGGGACTATGACCTGGGCGGAAGGCAGCCGCTTACCCGACTGAGCCACACAGGCGCCCGGAAGTCCTTTCGCTCTTAATAAGCACTTTGCTCGGGCGCCTGGGTGGCTCAGTGGGTTAAGCCGCTGCCTTCGGTTCAGGTCATGATCTCGGGGTCCTGGGATCGAGTCCCGCATCGGGCTCTCTGCTCAGCAGGGAGCCTGCTTCCCTCTCTCTCTCTCTCTCTCTCTCTCTGTGCCTGCCTCTCTATCTACTTGTGATCTCTCTCTGTCAAATAAAAAAAAAAAAAAAAAAAAAATAAGCACTTTGCTCCGGGTGCTGTTTGCTCCCACTCAGTGTTTCACATGGTCTCCCACTTACTCTCCCTCTTTGCTTGGTCCTGACTCTGGCTCTCATTCCTCTACTCCCTCATTCCAGCTGAATATTTTGGGGTGAAATAAAGTGCTTCTCTGTCTTCACATGCGTCCTGGGTGAGTACCATGCTGTCTCTAGCAAACGAGAGCGGACTTGGCCTATTTACCCTGGGGTCCCTGGGAACAGACTCGGAGACGGAGAGCTGCACAGAGCAGCCTTCGAAGGAGAACACCTCGAAGGAAGTTGTCCTCAGGCGGGGGAGAAGCTGACCCACGAGGGGGCTGCCACCCAGGGGCCTCCTCGGAGCCTGCAGGGAGCTCTGGAGCTGGACGGCCCTCCAGAGGGGTCCCACATGGAGGCCGGGGCCAGGCTTTGGGAAGGGGATTATTCCCACCCTGGGAGATGGCTTCAGTGGAGGGGGGCTCTGGGAGCTGCCCATAGGGGGCCTTGCCAGCAGCTGGAAGGGGAGGTGCCCCAGCTGGGTCTCTGGGGCTCCCCCAGTGTCTGCGATGAGGCTCCTTCAGGTCTTAGGACACATGTCCTGGTCCCCCCCCCCAAAAGTCTGGGGGAATCACTTCCACAAGTAATCTAGATACTGGGCTGCTCCTGAAGAACGAGAACTCGCAGACCAGTCAGAGTCCAGTCTGGGAAAGAAAACCCACACTGGGTGTTGCAACAGAGAGGTTTAGTCTCAGGGATCGGTGAGGCCGGTGTTGGCGAGGCTGACAGAGGATAAAGGGATGTGGGGGTAGGAACGGCAGGAAGGAGCCCTCACTCCTGGAGCTGGAGGACGGAGGGGCCCCATGGGAGGCTACCAAAATCTAGAGGCTCCAAGAAGGGGGTCTGGGAGCCGGGCCCTTGAGAAAGCAAGCCCCGGCAGCTGCCGGTACTTTTGTGGGCGCAGCCGGGCTGGGTCTGGAGCGGGGAAGAGAGCTGGGACCCGACACCAGCTGTCGCTGCTGGGGCAAAGGGGACGTGCGGTGAGGCGGCTGGTGCCAAGAAGCCAGAGGGAGGCCTCGAGACCCTTGTGCCCACCTCCTGCCCTTCCCGGCGCCCTCTGGTGACCCCTGCTGGCAGAATCTGGCAGGAAGGTGGAGGACAAAGGACACCGGCCCAGTGCAGCTCGGCAGAAAGCAGAAGGCTAGACAAAATCTTCATAATGGGCCCATCTGGCAACATGGCGTCCATGGTGGGGCTGAGTACCCGCCAAGGAGATGCACCTGAGCTGCCTTTTTAAAAAGGGGCAGTTCCCCCCCACCCCAGTGGGCTTGACCCCCACCTGGCCAGTGTCCTGCTCCTTTACCTTCCCAGCCGGTTCCTGGTGGGCATTCGTCTGCTACCCTTGTATGAAAATACTGCTCCCCACCCCCACCGCCCCAAAGACCCAGGCCCTTTGATGAGAAGGGGTCCCAAAATGAGCATGAGATTTAATGCTGAAAACTTTGTCTCCCTCCTGCTGGTGTTTGTCCTGGAACTAAATTTCTCCTCTGTCTCCCGGCCCCTCCCCCGGCCTCTCTAAGTGAGAGAGGGGTGAGGGCTTCCCATTCCTGAAGTTTCTGGAACTTTTGTGCACCGCTCCTCCCTGCGGTTTTAACCTGCCCCTCATGCTCCTGTTTGGTTTCCCCTCGTCCTCATTCTCCTATGAGGAGGGGGCTGTGAAGGCCAGTCCCCTTTCCACCCCGGGCAGCCAGTGCAGCAAGTGCTGTCTCCAAGGAACTCTGATTCCCTGGAGACAGAGCAGAGCTCTAAACGGAACTGTTTTCCTTTGGTATGGATTTTTGGGGGGGTGTGTGGGGGGGAGAATTGATGAAATCAGGGCTTGGCAAAATGGTCACATTTTTCTGGTCTTTAAGAAGGGCTACAACTGTTCTAGCAAATTCGTAGACAGCTTGGAGGCCAATACTTGTTTTGAAAATGAAGATTTTGGAGCCCAGAACAGGGAACTGAAAGTTACAGGTCTCGAGTGCCTTGCAACTCTGAGCGGCCTGCAGTGGCTAGTAGGGGAGGAGGCTGAGGGCACCAGGTGGGAAGAGTGTAGTGGCTGGAGGGGCCTGGCTCTGGCTGCCTGTCACTGCCTGTCACTGGTCACTGACCACCCCGAGGCTCAGGGTCCTGACCCGTAACCTGAGAGGGGAATGGATTCTGGGATCTCTCTTATTTCCCGACAGTTTTCAGATATTCAGATTGGAAGTTTCCATCTCTCCTTACCCCTTACTTAGGTCCCCCCGCGGACGATCAGATTCCCCATATCAACAACCCTCCTGCTGTCACTTGTCGCTGCTGAATGTGGTTTGTCATCTGCCCCAGCCTGCCCTGGTCCAGCTGAAGCAAGAACACGAGAGAGACTGTGTAGGCTTTCTGTGCAGCATAGACCTAAGGTATGTTAAAGTATGACTTTTCTCTGCCCCCAAGATGCAATCATTGGCCATAATGATCTGAGCACCTACTGTGTGCCAGGGTTCGTGTGTGTTCTGTCTAAACCTCCGAGGCTTTTCTCATTGTGTGCTATGTACCTGAGGCTCAGGGCACTCAGACGGCCCAGGGAAAGGAAGGGACACATGGGATTCAGAATCCAGAGCACATCCTCAGGAAATTATGTTTCAAAGTCTTTGATTCGTCAGGATTATGTGGAGGAGAAGGTCTCACTGTGGCATTAATGCGTATTTTATTTTCTTTGTTCTTTGTTTCGTCTTATCTTTTGGTTTTGACGTTTTTCAAACACCTCTGTAACACCTGCTTCTCTTCCCTCCCTACTTCCTCTTAACAAAGAGAGAGCAAATCTTTGACTTTGGCAGGCATGAGAATCACGCTGGGAGTTAATGTCTGTGTTGTATACATTTTCATAGTTACCTCCTATTTATAGCAAGTGATACTGAGTTTTCATTTACACTTAGAGACACGGTTTCCTTTTGAAATAAACTCAGGTTAAAAAACTGTGTTGGGGGGTGGGGCTTGGGGCACTCCATCGGCTAAGTGTCTGATTCTTGATCTCCGCTCTGGTCTTGATGCCAGAATCTTGAGTTCAAGCCCCACACGGGGCTCACACTGGGCAGGGAGCCCGCTTAAAACAACAAAACCTTGCATGGAGTTAAAAAAAAAAATTAATGAGGTGGTACTTGAGGGCATGACCTTACATAACCTTTCTGAACATGTGGACAGCGTCTTTGTGAAACTTGATCTTAAGAACAGATTGTCATTTCTTTCCTGTGGTCTCCAGAGGAAAGGCACACGGGGCAAGTCATGACAACCGGGGACATCTACCTTGCAAATACACATGGGTAAAAGCCGCACCTTGTTTCCCGCTGTTCTGTAGAATCGCAGTTTGGGGAGATTTTCCTGTAGTGTCTGGTGATTAGCATGCATTTTCTCCTCTTTAATATTCAAATTGTGTTTATTATTATAAGGAGCTTACTTTGAAGTACTTTATTTTTACCATTTTTTACCATGCCACTCCTAATTGTTCCTCCTCCAAACGCCCACGGGACACGGAGAGAAGCAGTCAGGTGTTGGAGCCTGCTTTAGTGATCATTTGCCGAGTACAGAGCTTATTAAGACAAGTGCAGGGACTCGGAGAGCACGCATCTTACTCGCGTGGGGCACAATTATGATATGGCAAAGCTTTGGTGTCTTCTGATATATCCAAATGTCTGGAAATACACAGTGGAGTCTATGTGTAGAGATGAACCTTTTCTAGGAGCTCATGGGACCTATTTTGGTTAGCATGGCGTTTGAGGAGGAATCAACTTCCAACAAGCTGCCATGTAATTTTGGAGGTTGAAGGCTGGTGTGAGGCGGTTGGTGGTGGGAGACTGAATGAGCGAATCTTGACCTGGGCTCTCAAGGGGGAATATTTGGTTGTCAAGGCAGCTCTTAGTCCTCGGCACGGAAGGTAAGGGAGCACACTGCACAATACTTCAGGCTACAAGCATACCAAAAAGACAAGGATTCAAAGACAGTTCACTTAGTATTTCTCTTAGGGCCTAAGTGGAAACAGTAGAAATATGTGGTAAAGCATGGTCCCCTGACCCGCACAGTCAGCACTCCCCCGAAGCTCGTCTGTCAGGTCCTACCTAGAACTACTAAATCTGGTACTCAGGGGAGGTCCCAGCGAGGCCCCACACAAGGTCCAGCTTGTGTTTCAACAAGCCTTCCAGGTGCTTCTGAGGTGCACTATAAGGTCGTGGACCCACCAGTTCAGAGGGAAGGCGGCTTGCGTCTTACACATTACATCGATCTAAAAATACTTCTGCCGTATGCTGACCGGAGACATAAGTAAATACAGAATGAACATTGGCTCCTTTTTACGTCTTCCCTCCGCGTGCTGAAGAAAATATATACAATCCCCTTCTAGACTAAAGAAGGACAACTTGGCCATCCTGACTCCATCCTAGGGCAACCACCATGTTCTAGAGCCCAGGGCTTGACTCAGAGTAAAGAGTAAGAACACCGGGATTGTCATTTTAGCAGCTCAAAGTGTAGGATCTGACACAGAAGAGGAGTCCCATGGAAAATGGTGATCCATGAGGTTCCCTTAGACAATTCGCAGCTGGGCCCTGGGATGGGCAAGTGGGGACACGCAGAGTAAGTCTATGTGTTGGTGATGGGGATGAGGCAGGGGGTCCCTTGCTTTGACAAGGGTGTTGCAAAGAGACTGGGGTTGGGCGTCTACTCACCTTAGCCATGGTTTTAACCCTTTATGGTTTTGCAACCCATTCCTTGGATGAAAATCTGTCTCTTCTTCCCTCTAGATGTCAATAAAATAATAAAACGTACCATGGTGAGGTTAGCCTAATCCCACAAAGGCAAAGGAGCCTGCCTTTCTTCCTCACCCTTGTGTCTCCAGGCCCAGAATACTGCCTACCTCTTAGGTGATAAATATTTGAAAGTATCAGTGAGTTTTTGGTGGAGTGTATTTAAAAGGAGAAAGGTAGGGCAGGAAGGAGACAGAGGCGGACACTCCCTGGATAGTATCTTGGTCAATCCAAGGAAATCCAGGTAAGTGTGAAAGTTTGGCGGTCAGGGGTCAGGACTTGGACAGAACTGAACTGAACATGGGATCCAGGGAAGAAAACGAGGGTAAGGATAGTCCAGGAGTTCAAAAGCTGATATGTTCAAAAGTGATACGAAGTATCACTCACTCAACAAGTACTAAGTCCCGATTTTGTGCCAGGTACTTCTCCAAGAGACACTTGACATCTTGTAGCAAACAAACAGACGAAAATCCCTGTAATCTTGGAGCAGATAGCAAGTGGCTCCAGAGGGGGTGTTAATAATAACTACTTAATGATTTAATAATATCAGCTGGGGCTCCTAGGTGGCTCAGTTGGTTGAGCATCTGGCTCTTGATCTCTGCTCTGGTCTCGATCTTAGGGTTGTGAGTTCGAGCCCTGCTTGGGGATCCATGCTGGACATGAAACCTACTTAAAAAGGGGATGATAAAATAAAAATAATATCAGTTAATGATTGCTTACCATCTGCCAGGCGGTGTCACCACGAGCTCACTCAGACTTCACCGTCTGCAGATGGTTCATGTGCTTCTATTTTTACACCAGCTCTCGCTTTTCCAAGGGTCATTCTTTAGACCTTGACTTTGAGGGGCACAAGGCTTGGGAGTGAGTAGAGTCAGAACTAAAGGCCTGGGATATTGCATTTCGACGTGCTTACTAGTGTATAGACGAGTCATCTCACCACTTAAAGCTCGTTACCGGAAGACCGAACAACACGGCTGCGTTTAACGGAACAATGAGATTTCGGCGCCATGTTCACATGAAAAATGAGTCGTAAGAAATGGCTTCAAAACAAGGAACATCAAATGTTTTTATTTCGTGGTATGTTGTCAGAAGAACATCAACAGTGAAGTGTGCTATAAATTCTTTCAAAAACAACTTTAGAAAAAAAAATAGTACTGCCCCATTGACATGAATTTGGTTGAAAATCCCAGCCAGATGGTGATTACTAAAACAAACAAAAAACATTCCAGTTAAACAGACATACACATTCTTGTGTAACAGTTTCCATAAAGACGTTAAACGTATCCATACAGAGAGAAATTCCAGCCAGAAGTGCCCATACCCCAAGAGTTCTCCTAAATACCAAGTCTTTCAGAAATTTTCAACTTTATCCAGGGGCCTTATTCATGCTCAGACCTTCTACACCTAGAGTTTGCTCTGCTAAACTAGCCTCGTTTATTAGTCGTTAAGCTGACAGAGGATTTTGAAGCTTCTGCGTTGTCCTGGGTGCTGGGGACGCGGCAACAAATGGGACACAGGACAGTTGATCATCCAGCGGGAAGACCGATCCCAGGCAAGTACGTCTCAAGCATTCAGAGTTGCTCCAGAAAATAAGACCGTATTTTCCGCTCACCCTAGGCAAAGGTCTACCTAGAGAACTCTTTCCCTTCCTCTGTACTGACCCCTCCCTACAGTGGCTGAGAGTTGAAGCATCCTTTCCATTCGAAACTGTGATCCCCACTCCAGCTACAGGGATGTGGGACAGCCCTACGTCCTGACAAGACAATCCCCTCACGGTCTAACTTGGAGGCTGTCGTGAGAACTGCAGTCTTACTTGCAAATGGGCTCCCAGCAGCCACACCGTGCCCCATCTGGCTCCTTTTCAGCGAGCTCTTTCACACCCAGGAGCCTCCAAATCTTAGGGTCTAGTCTCACTTAGGGTCACCTTGAACCAGGAGAAGTTGGGGTCTGAGAGGTCCAGGTGTTCTGGGATTCAGAATTCCCTGCTCTATCAAGGACTGTTTTAGCTATACTACAGTTGAGGAAGAATTCGAACATTCCTCGGGGAACTTCTATTTATAACATTGTTTCTATGGGAAAAAGTGTTCCAAGTGCAATCATTTTTAAAACAGGGTTCTGAGATCACAGCCTTTCCATGGCTGGAGGTCTGCCGGTAACTATTTCTTCACATGTAGAGATTACATTGAAGTTTAAAAAAAAATGCGTCTAGAATAAACAGAACAAGGAAAAAGCAGACATTGCTTCTTGTATTTTTTTTGATGAGTTTTTTTAAATCAAAGTGATTTTTTTTTAAGAAGCCATGTTTATTTCGATAGGTAACATTGATTTGCTGTTGGCTGGCCACTGAGTTAAAGTGTGTATGTGTATGATCCTGTGTGTTCTTCATGGTAACCCTCTGAGATGTATAAAAAGGAACCTGAGCCCATTTGAGGTGTTGAGCTGCTGATCGCTTTGAAGCCCTAGCCTTCTGCCCCACATCTTGACAAGCTGGCAAAGAAAACTCAGGTGTTCCCTCCTTTCACACGGGTTGGAAGTTGAAATCATGTCAACTCCTCTTGCAAAGGGAAATCCTCCCCTTAAACTCCAAGACCAGTCTCCTTCCCCTGCTCTCCTAAACCATTCTTGTACCAGCTTGGCTACCCACCTACTCGCCCCCAGAAAGCCCCAGAAATTCCGTGACTTAAAAACCTTTCTAGAGCCTCATAGCATCTGTGTGGCATTATCACTCTCAACATCCAAACCACATTTTGGGTGAGGGGTCCATGTCCTCACCCCCGACAAGTGGCCACGGCAGGTAGGATATGGCATTCTCTGTTCTGCAGATGAGGGTATTGTGCCCCTTGTCCTTGACCTTTTGAAAATAAGGGTACAAGGGCACCTGGGTGACTTAAGCATCTAACTCTTGGTTTAGGCTCAGGGCACGATCTCAGGGTCCCAGGATCGAGCCCCACGTCGGGCTCCGCAATGGACAGGGAGGCTGCTTGAGGATTCTCTCCCTCTCCCTCTGTCTCTCTCTTTCCCAAATAAATCTTTAAAAAACAACTTAGTATACAGATTGTATTGAAGGCTCATACGTCTTGCTAATATTTAACACTGACTTATCTCAAACTCTTTTTATGCATTAACTTAGTGTCCTCTTACCCTCTCTGTGAGCTACATACCACTCTTATCCCCATTTTTGTAGATGAAGAAATTGAGTAACAGCACACTTAACAGACTTAGACAGAATCAACTGACTAAGACATGGTAGTGTTTGTACTTGAACCCAGGCTTTGTGGCTCCAGACTGGTATTCTTAGCCACAGGGTTAGGTTGCTTCTGACACAGTGTATGAATAAAAAAGCTGATGAGGAACCCAGGGTACAAAGGTTATATTCTTGCCACTGCTTAGGTGGACAGCCCTTGCTTAAAGGAAACCCTATGTTAATGACACGTTCACTGCTTTGGAACATGCTCCCTCAGTACTGTAAACTTCTAGAAGGAAAAGCCACTAACTTGCTGTCTCTGACATGCCTCCAAGAACCAGGAGATTGCTTTTCAGACAATGGGGGCTCAACAAAGGGCATTCAAATCATTTAAAATCAGCCGGAGTCCCTTTGGTTTCACCTCCAGCCTCCATACTGTGCTAGGCGTCATTACAAATAGGCCAAGACTCTTCAGCGATTGCCATGGAAACTCTCTAGAATCCTTGTTCTCCGTCTTGTGCCATCTGTCTGACTAAACGTATAGCAAGGAAAATAATCTGTAATTTCTCCTAGGAAGGAGCCCCCACTTCACCAGGAAAGCATATATTTTTAAACCATCTGCTTCCCCTCCAGGCTCTCCAGCAACTTCTCTGCAGCTAATACATGGTATGAAATTTTTCACGGCTGATTCCAATCTCTCTTTGACAGAAGTTAAATAGCTAAATTCATCAGGTCTCCCAGGAGGAAAAAAAATAATAATAATAAAGGAGAAAAGTCCATGTTGTCTTTATTAAATGGAACAGGTTCCCAGTGATGACATTGTTGCTGGAAGAGACCGCGGCGACGATTTCTCCAGGAGAACCTATGGCTGGAAGCATCTGTCATCATCATCTTCATCATCTTCAGCACAGCTGCCGTTTCTTGAGCACTTACTATGGACCCAGCAGCTGTGCTAAGCTCTTTCCCAGCTCTGCCATTCAATCTCCATGATCGCTCTGGGTACTGTTATTCCCCTGGTTTTCGGGTATGGAAATGAAGGTTCGCAGTGGTTGACTCAGTGCCCCAGTGTTGCCCAGCTACACAGAAGGTCATTCACTCTGTCTTCCGTGGATGGGGACTCCCTGCCTCATGGGGCTGGTTAATGGCAAATTCAGGAATCACACCAGGACTGTCAGGATCCAAAGCCCACGTTCTAAATGCTTCTGCAAGCATCTGCTTCAGAAACCCACACGTGTCCTCGGGCTCTGTGAGTCTTTATTTTGATAGTTGTTGATAATTTGTTGATAATTATGAGTCAAGAAGCAAGTAAGTTGCCTATTAATTACTGGGTGTGACTCAAACCCAAGACAAGTTCCCAAGGAGACTTCATTCATTCTGGATTTTTTTTTAGATATCAACTAGTTTTAGTTTCATGATATAATTTTTTTTTTAAATTTTTAGTTCGAAGCAATTTCAAACTTAGAGGAAAGTTGCATTAGAGCAGAGAATTCCCAAACACTTGTTACCAGATTCAGCCGTCATTCCGGTTTTGCTACGTGCGTTTCTCTGGTTTGGTCTCTGTGTGTGTGTATAATATCACATATACACCATATACAATTATACATGTGTACATTTTAGTTGTCCTTCATGTGTGGTCCCTGGGAATAAAAATTACCTGAGTACTAGTTAGAAATGCAAATTCCTGGACATTACTCCAGAATTACTAAACCAGAAGTCCTGGGGTAGCAAGCCTAATGACCCTCTGTAGATTCTGAAGTTCACCCGAGTTTGAGAACCACTGTCCTGTGGAAGACCATTTGGTGGGGGATTATTCTAAGCACTTGTTCTTTTTCTCATAACAGGAGAGAAGCTGGAAAAAGTTGAGAGGTATAGCTTAGTTTTTCTAAGATTGACCATGGCATAAAAAACATCATTGTTGAGTTTTTCTCCAGCCCACTGATTTGATTCATATGAAGGGACGCTATAGGCTAAAGTAAGTTCTAGGACCTAGCGTTCTCATAAAGATTCAAATAGGACTTTCCAAATTACTCCCTGGAGTGGATTCATTTCTGTGTACTTAATCCCTCTGAAACTGTTCTAACTTTCCTGCTCACACTCATATAAAAGAGTTCTTGCAGAAATACAAATATAATCATCACAGAGAAGCTTAATGATTATATAAATGATGCTCACTAAAGTGGCTTATTATAAGTTTTAGAAGACGAGAGTTTGAGTCGAATCCCCCCTTTCTAGAAAGCAGTTTAATAAGGCTGTCAATCTTTGAAGTGAGAGATGAAATTATCAACCATATAAAATTCACATTTCTCCCTTTAAAAAATGATTCAGGGTTTACAACCTGCAAAGTGAACATTCCCAGCTTCAAACTGTGTGTGTGTGTGTGTGTGTGTGTGTATGTGTGTGTGTGTGTGTGTTTGCAAGTGGAGGTTAGCGTGGTTACCAACAATTATTTATTTCTGTAGTCAGGGTCAGTTACCAGCCATCATAAGACCATGACTGTGTATATAGAGCAAGGAATAAATTTCCATAGAAGGAACCCTGAAAAACATAGCTTTGGGCTATTAAAATCTGAGTATCTCTATGTAGTCCTTTTAGGGAGGTTTCTTCCCAGTGAGTATGACATTAAGTCATATTATAATAAATAGCTGAAATTATAAAGCCTAGATGATCCACTTATTTCAGACAGAAGTCTGTAAAGAAGAAGAGAAGGAGAAGGGTAGAGGGGAGAGGAGGAGAAGGCAGAATTGGGGCAGTTTCTCAGAGTGCTTTAAAATGAAATATGACTTGTATTTAGAATTTGTGTGTAGGGAGGGAGAAGGAGGTTTAATACTCATTTCCTGGGATTTACAAGCTGTGGAATTTGGATGGTGTTCCTATATATTTATTCTAAAACTTCAAAGAGCTCTATCTCACCACATCTCAGCGAAGATGAGAGAACAAATGAACAAAGGACACAACCTAATATATTTTGGGATTTTTATTCCTCCCCCACAGGCAAGGTAATCTTTTTGGAAACTAACCATTCTCAAAACCCCCCTTGCTATCTTGATACTATGTGTCCTCCTCCCAACAATCCTAGCCATCGTTTATAGCTAAAGCCTTGCGACCCCCCTCCTCGAATTACCCCCTCGCAGCTCTCTCCCTTTAGAACTGACTTTGATATTTGGCAACTCCTTTCTCCCTCAACTCAGGTCCCAAATCCAGCGTACGAAGCCCTGTCGCATATCGTATCTGACGATACGCAGCCCAACATATCACATTTCTGATAAGCGATCCAGGAGAATTTATCAATATAGCTTTTAAGGCAATGGATCACAAGAGCTCTGAACTTGGGATCTAGAAACATGAATTTGAGTTTGGGTTTGGATGCTAATGAGTTTGGAACCTTGGGTTCACGCTGAAGGTCATTGTCCTCATTTGTAAAATGAGGCGGTTGGAGTAGGTGACCTAGAAAATAACGTTGACCACTCAAATTCTGTGGCGAGAGTTTTCCCAGTTTTACTGAGACATAATTGACATAGAACATTGCATAAATCTAAGGTGGACAGTGTAATGATTCACCTGTGTCGTGACATGGTCATTACAATAAGTTTTGCTAACATCTATCATCTCAAATAGACATAAAGAAAAAATGTTTTCTAACAAAGAACACGGAGGACATGGGGAGATGGAGAGGAGAGGGAGTTGAGGGAAACTGGAAGGGGAGATGAACCATGAGAGACTATGGATTCTGAAAAACAACCAGAGGGTTATGAAGGGGCAGCAGAGGGGTGGGGGGGGGGGGTGGGAGGTTGAGGAACCAGGTGGTGGGTAATAGGGAGGGCACGTACTGCATGGAGCACTGGGTGTGATGCAAAAACAATGAACACTGTTACGCTGAAAATAAACAAATTAAAAAAAAAGAAAAAATGTTTTCTTTCCTTGTGATAAGAACACTTAGGAGCTACTCTTTAACAACTTTCAAATATACTCTATGGCAGTACCAGCTATAAGTTATCGTGTTGTGCATTATGTCCTTAGGACTTATTTATCTGACAACTAGAACTTGGTGCCTTTTGACCATCTTCTTCCAATTCCCCTCCCCCAACCTCTGCCTCCAGGAACCTCAAGGTTGACCTCCTTTTCTATGAATTTGGCTTCTCCCTTTTTTCTTTTTCTTAAGATTCCACATAAAGTGTGATCAGACAGTATTTATCTTTCTCTGACTTAATTTGTTTACCATGATGCCCTCAATGTTCATTCATGCTGTCGCAAGTGATAGGAATGCTGCTTTTTTGTGATTGAGTAATATTGCATTGTGTTTCTATACCACAGCTTCTTTATCTATTCATTGTTGATGGACACTTAGGTGGTTTCCCTGATGTAGTTATTGTATGGACATAGGGGTGTAGAATTCTCTTTGACATAGTGTTTTCATCTCCTTTGGGTATATCCCCAGAAAGGGGATTGTCAGACCATACAGTAGTTTTAATTTTTTTGAAGAAACTCCATACTGCTTTCCAAGAGGCTGTATATATTTACATTCCCACCAACAGTGCACAAGGGTTTCCTTGTCTCTACATCCTCACCAACAATTGTTTTCTCGATAGTGGTCATTCTAACAGGCGTTAGATGATACCTCATTGTGATTTTGATTTGCATTTCTCTAATGATTACAGTTGTAGAGTACATTTTCATGTACCTGTTGGCCATTCGTATATCTTCCTGGCAAAAACGTCTGCTCAGGTCCTTTGCCCATTTTTTAGATGGGATTATTTGGGGTTTCTTGTTACTGTGTTCTATGAATTCTTTATATATTTTGTATGTTAACGTGTTATTGGGTATATGGTTAGCAAATATTTGTCCCATTCCACAGGTTGCTTTCCACTTTGTTGATCATTCCGTTTGCTGTACAGAAGCTTTTAATTTGATCGGATCCCACTAGTTTATTTTTTATTTTGTTGGTGCTCCTTATATGTTTTATCCAAAAAATCATTGCTGAGACCGTATCAAGGAACTTCTTTCCTTTGTTTTCTTCTAGGAATTTTGTGGTTTCCAGTCTTACCTTGCATTTAAACCTTTAATCCATTTCAAGTTAGCTTTTGTGAGTAGTGTGAGATAGGAGCCTAATTCCATTCTTTAGCATGTGAATATCCCATTTTCCCAGCACCGTTTTCTTTCTTTTTTTTTTTTTTTTTTTTCCAGCACCGTTTTCTTAAGAGACTGTCTTTTCCCCATTGAGTAGCCTTGGTTCCCTTGTCAAATATTTGTTGAATGTCTATGCGTGAGTTTATTTCTGGGCTCTTGATTCTCTTCTGTTGGTCCGTGTATCTATTTTTATGCCAGTACCATATTGTTTTGACTACAATAGCTGTGTAACATAGCTTGAAGTGGGCAAGTGTGATGCTCCTGCTTTGTTCTTTTTTCTCAGGATGGCTTTAGCTATTTGGGGTCTTTTGTAATTCCATATAAATTTTAAGGTCTTTTTTTTTTTTTTACTTCTGGAGTAAACGAAACTGGGATTTTGATAGAGATTGCATTGAAGCTATAGATAGCTTTGAGTAATGTGGTCATTTTAACTATTAATTCTTCTAGTACTTTAATATGGGATATCTTTGCATTTACTTATGTCTTTTTAGATTTCTTTCATTGTTGTCTTGTAATCTTCAATGTAGTGATCGTTCGCCTCCTTGGTTAAATTTATTCCTAAATGTATTACTATTTTTTAAAAATTTTATTTATTTATTTGAAAGAGAGAGAGAGAATCACAAGTACGTGGAGAGACAGGCAGAGACAGAGGTGGGGAAGCAGGCTCCCAGCTGAGCAGAGAGCCCGATGCGGGGTTCCGTCCTAGGAACCTGAGATCATGACCGGAGCCAAAGGCAGAGGCTTAACCCACTGAGCCACACAGGTGCCCCAAATTTATTATTATTGTAAATGGTATAATTTTCTTTCTTTTCCAGATAATTCATTGTTATTGTGTAGAAACGATAGTGATTTTTGTATGTTAATTTTGTATTCGGCAACTTTGTGGGTGTGTTGATTAGGTCAAATTGTTTTTTGGTAGAGTCCTTAAGGATGGATGGATATATCTATCTATCTATCTGTGAAGAGAACAGATGGACATAGGAAAACCCCCAAACCTGGTTAACCCAAAACCTGGTTAAAGCTCAGAAGTAATAACAATGTGGATTGCCTGTCTATTTTCAAACCCTGGATATATTTTTTATATATATATATATATATATATACACACAAACACATATATGTGTGTATATGTGTGTGTGTGTGTGTGTGTGTGTGTGTGTGTGTATTCATTCATGTCATCTCTCAATAGAGACCATTTTACTTATTCTTTTTAAGTCCTGATGTCTTTTAGTTCTTGCGTGGTTGCTCTAGCTGAAACTTCTAGTACTATGTTAAATAGGAGTGTGAAAGTAGGCACTCTTATTCTGTTTTTAATATTAGAGGAAAAGCTTTCAACCTTTCACATTGAGAGTGTCGTTAGCTGTGGGCTTGTCATATATGGCCTTTATTATATTGAGGTATATCACTTCTGTGCCTAATTTGTCAAGAATTTTTATCATGAACAGATGTTAAATTTTGTCAAATGCATTTTCTGCATCTATTGAGATGACTATATAATTATTTTCTTTTATTCTGTGAATGTGATGTAGCAGATATATTTGTGCGTGTTGAACCATCCTTGCATTTCTGGGATAAATCCCACTAGATCATGGTAAATGATCTTTGCATTGTGATGCTATATTTGATTTGTTTGTTTCTTATTGATAGTTTCTGCATCTACATCATCAGAGATATTGGCCTATAGTTGTCTTTTCTTGGAGCGACCTTTCCTGGCTTTGGTATCAGGGTAGTGCTAGCCTCATAAAATAAATTTGAGAGTGTTCCCTCCTCTTCTACTTTTTGCAGAGAATCTGTTAGCCATTGACATTAATTCTTCCTTAAGTGTCTTGCAAAATTCACCTGTGAAACCATTTCATCCAGAGCTTTTCTTTGGTGGTAGATTTTTGATGAATGATTCAATCTCTGTGCTAGTAGTTGTCCTGTTTATATTTCTTATGTCTTTCTGATTCAGTCTTGGTAAGTTGTATGTCTTAGGACAATTTTTCACATTCTGTCCCAAGAGCTGCAAATATAAATTTTAAAAATAATAATAAATAGCACTTGAGAAGGAAACCAACATTTAAAAAACTCAGTGTACCAGAAAATGTGCCAAGTGTATTTCTGTGCATCATCTAATGTTATCTTTACAATGACTGTGCGAGATGTTTTGGTTTTATTTCCATTTTATAGATAAAAGAGTGAATTCCAGAGCAGTTAAATAATTTTAAGTTGCAAATATTTACTTTATATCTGATAAGAGATGCCCCTCAAATGTGCAGATCACCTTCCTGAGAGTTCTTACAGCCATGCATAAGCACCAGTCCCCATGGTTTGGGATATTTACTCCCCAAGCAGTGCATGGCAAGGCTGACTTGTTTCTCAGCGTAACAGTATTCATTGTTTTTGCACAACACCCAGTGCTCCATGCAAAACGTGCCCTCCCTATTACCCACCACCTATTCCCCCAACCTCCCACCCCTGACCCTTCAAAACCCTCAGGTTGTTTTTCAGAGTCCACAGTCTCTTATGGTTCGTCTCCCCTTCCAAATTTTTTTTTTATAAACATATAATGTATTTTTATCCCCAGGGGTACAGGTCTGTGAATCGCCAGGTTTACACACTTCACAGCACTCACGATAGCACATACCCTCCCCAATGTCCATAACCCCCTCCCCCTCTCCCAATCCCACCTCCCCCCAGCAACCCCCAGTTTGTTTTGTGAGATTAAGAGTCATTTATGGTTTGTCTCCCTCCCAATCCCATCTTGTTTCATTTATTCTTCTCCTATCCCCCTAACCCCCCATGTTGCTTCTCCATGTCCTCATATCAGGGAGATCATATGATAGTTGTCTTTCTCCGATTGACTTATTTCACTAAACATGATACCCTCTAGTTCCATCCACGTCGTCGCAAATGGCAAGATTTCATTTCTTTTGATGGCTGCATAGTATTCCATTGTGTATATATACCACTTCTTCTTTATCCATTCATCTGTTGATGGACATCTAGGTTCTTTCCATAGTTTGGCTATTGTGGACATTGCTGCTATAAACATTCGGGTACACGTGCCCCTTCGGATCACTATGTTTGTATCTTTAGGGTAAATACCCAGTAGTGCAATTGCTGGGTCATAGGGTAGTTCTATTTTCAACACTTTGAGGAACCTCCATGCTGTTTTCCAGAGTGTTTGCACCAGCTTGCGTTCCCACCAACAGTGTAGGAGGGTTCCCCTTTCTCCGCATCCTCGCCAGCATCTGTCATTTCCTGACTTGTTAATTTTAGCCATTCTGACTTGTGTGAGGTGATATCTCATTGTGGTTTTGATTTGTATTTCCCTGATGCTGAGTGATGTGGAGCACTTTTTCATGTGTCTGTTGGCCATCTGGATGTCTTCTTTGCAGAAATGTCTGTTCATGAAGGCTGACTTGTTTCTTAATAAAAATGTGCCATTCACTTAAAGAAAGTGAAATTCTTATGCAAATCTTCCCTACCAATACAGGGTGTCACCCAAAAAAGATTGTGTCAAAGTAATTTCTTCTAACCAAAGAATACTGTCCAATAAAACTCACCTGCCCATGTCCCCTAGACCCCGATCTTTGCCAAGAGATGGGAATTTCCTTTTGGTTAATCAAGTAAACAACCCCATGCTGTTGAATGAATCAGTCAATGTTCTGTGTCTGTGAGAAACATCCTGGGTAAAATGCCCAGATCTAGTGACTCATAAGTATTTAATATACGATTTTTGAATTATCACTATTTTCCGAAATTTAAAGAATAATGAGAGCTAATGCCAACAGCTTTCGCGCTCTGTAGCAAAGCAGGGGAGGAGATATTTGGGGACATTTTGAACTTTATTTTACCACTATTGTCATTAGGGCCAAGCCTTTGTTAATTCCACCTCCAACAGTTGAAGGTTTTCTAAAATCACTGTTAACTTTAGGTTCTTCGGGGCCTTGTTTTGGGCATAAGCAAGAAGAAACCCTTGAAAAATGGTGTTTTGAAATGTTTCTTTTCTTTGCTTTTTTTTTTTTAAAGATTTTATTTATTTATTTGACAGAGAGAGATCACAAGTAGATAGAGAGGCAGGCAGAGAGGGAAGCAGGCTCCCTGCTGAGCAGAGAGCCCGATGCGGGACTCGATCCCAGGACCCTGAGATCATGACCTGAGCCGAAGGCAGAAGCTTAACCCACTGAGTCACCCAGGCACCCCTAAAATGTTTCTTTTCTAATTGTGCTTTTATAAACACAGTTGGACAAAATGCCTGGTTCCCTTACGGAAAGAACCATCCACATAAACAAAGATAGTAAAAGCTGCTTTTTTCATTTTTGCTTTTATTTCCTTCTTTCACGCATCTGTGTAATGACTCACAGAGTCCACCACTCACAGATCCCAGAGAGTACAAAATGACTGAAATGGAATATCTGTCCTCAGGAAGGGCATATTGGCCTGGATAAGACAGATGGGCAATAAATAATTACTAAAATGGGTGCTAGAGGAAAGTATTTGAGGGGAAGAAAGATGATTCTGAGAAAATGAGGCATTGACCCAAGCAAGGGGGACAGACTGGTGAGGGCATCCTCATGGCAGTGGTGTTGCTGGGATCAGCCAAGCAAAGACTGGGAAGGGGAGGAAGGAGCAGAGACTATTCTCCTGGGAACCAAGATCCTATCTAGAGCCCCTTGTTTTCTGTTTCACATGGGCCAAGAGACTCTACAGGAGAAGGAAGGGGAGAACCCTTGTGGAACCTGGGGGTCAGTGTGGTCCAAGCCTGAGAGAGAGAGAGAAAGAGAGAGAAGGAAGAGAAGAGAAGCGTTTGGTGGAGGGCCAAACCCCGAGTCAGGTAATAAACAAGTTATGGATTATGACTGAGTGTCCAGAAATAGGAAGAGGGAATTAAAGTTCTTTCTACTTTTTTAAAATCTTGATTGTTAATGATGAGCTGGGATGAGAATGGTGGTTATCTTTTATTATAGCAGTTGGTAGATAGAATATTCAATTGTGGATATTTTTTATTTATTTATTTATATTTATTTATTTATTTTTGGGGGTTAAGCTCAAGTTAATTATGTGGTGATTTGGCTACATTTGAAATTTTGGAGGATTGAAATTTGCCATTTTTCTTCCCCATATTTCGTGTCCCCCCAGAGGACACTCTGAATCACCCACGCAGTCTAAGACAGCAGCGGTAGAAACGCTCTCATGGACTCTGCACGTGCAAATACAGGGTATAGGGAAATGTGTCTTCTAGGGCTACTCTTGTCTGGCAATGTATACCCAAGAGCAGAGATGAAAACAGGTTCAGGTACCAACTCTGACCCGTAGACCAGCGGGCTTTCCAGAAATCCCCACCGTGCAGGATTCTGACCTAGCAAAGATGAATGCCTTGATAGACAAGCTGTGCGTGCTGATCGTGGACCCTGATACCACCTCTAGCTTTGCCACACGGTAGTTGTATGACCTTGAACAAGTCATTTCACCTTCCTGGGCCCCAGTTCCTTCACACCTAAAAAAATGGAAGCTGGGTTATTCTTCCTCCCAGCCTGGCATTCAGGTGTTAAGATGCGGAGAGTACTTTTTCTGTTACAGATTCATTTCTGAGTTACATCTTGTACAGTCCATTAAAAAAAAAAAAAAAAGGACCCTGGCTATACCATTTTAAGAAGAAGTAACTCACTTAAGCCTTGAGCTGATAGTGCGTTCTATTTTGATAAAGTGGCATTAATAATTTGACAGTAATACACAGTTCATTGTGACCATGTTTGGGCTTTTAAGGTCTGAGTGGGGGATGTGGCTCGGCCAGGGCCTTCGCTGCCACTTAGCCAGGCTTCTCATCCTTCTCTTTCCTTATATGTCGGTTCTTCTGGCTCTAATCCTTTATTTGTTCTACTTAACCACCGCATCCCCTGGAGTCACGAGGGGGCTGGAGTCCTGCCTTGCTGGAGGTCAAGGTCTAATTCTTATCATTTGGGTTTGGTGGTAGATAGAACTGTTGGAAGGTGGGTAGTTCGAGGAGGCAAAAGGTTACAAAGACTTGTCTAGATGGAGTTCTCAAGGCAGTGTCTAAGACTGGCACCAGCCAGGTCCCCGGAAATGAGCCAGGTTTGGAGGAGGCTGAAAGAAGTGCATGGGTTACCACCAGCAACACCCCTGGATGTATCTTCTCCAAATGGGGCCTCCTACGAAGTGTACTTGAGGGCACTTCCTGTAGGCTTGTTTCTCGGGGCTGCCTCTACTTCTTCAGGTTCTGGAGAGCAACAGCCACCAGCCTGGTGATCCTCAACCCCACTGAACAGTAGACCCTTTAGGGAAGTTTTTGAAAAATGCTGACACCCAGTCCCTAACCCCAGAGGTTCTGGATTAATCGGTCCGGGGGAAAATTGAAAACTCATTTAGGGGTCTATTTGAAACTCCCCGGGGAATTCAAATGTACAACCAAGGTTGAGACTCACTCCTTTTGGACCTCAACCTAACCTATTTGCTTTAAAAGCTGTGCACAGAAGAAAGGCTGGTCTGCATCCCAGGATATATACTGGTGGCCCGTGGTTAGAATTTGGACTGTAGAGGTGTTTTGTTTGGCCAGCACAATGTTAAAACAAAAAGCAGGCAAACGAATAAACAAAAGGCCCTGAATTTGAATGCCTTTTCAGGAGGTCTAACTCTCAGTGGGCTTTTAGGTTTTTGTTATTTGCATGACTTTTGTAGGTATTTGGTTAGGCAGCTCCTGGTCTACTGAGACCAGTATAGACACAGCTATTTGTTTTCCTCTCCTAATGAAGAAGACTAGTGGGAAAGGTGGTGGTGGGGATGGTGGTGGGGTGGGGGAGTGAAGATGGGGGTGTAGGGGTGGGGAGGTTGAGGAGGAGGATGGCAAGAAGATAATCAGAAACTTGCAGACAATCTACCTGAAATTATGACTCCCACCTCCCCTGAGTTCTTACCTTATTGCCATATTTTTATGACTAGCGTTGGGATCCAGCCCCAAATGCATGACAGGCTACCCCCAAGGAGGAGGAGTTCGCACAGAATGGATCAGTTTTAAGGACATTCACAGGACCAGGGCGCTAGGGGATGATGGAGGGGAGGAGCTCACGCCATCGGACCCTGGGTGGTACACCAAGTTGGGTCTGAGCAAGGATTTCAAAAATGTCGTTGCTTCCGGCTTCCTCCAGCAGCCTTTGTTGGCAATGAGAACTGCTCCCCAAGGTCCGGTGTGGGGACTTCTGCTTCCTTGCAGAAAGTCAGAAGGTGTGGGTGGACTCCAGCATTGCTGGTTTTCCTACCCACTGCAGTATTTCTGAATATGCAGAAGATCTCCTTCTGGAAAACTACTAACACCCTGTATCACAAATTCTCAATACATAGGATGGTGCTAATTCATTTTAACCCATCGTTTGCACCACAGATGCTTACTTTCCTTTTCCTGGGAGCAGGGGCTCCATGATGTAGCCCCCTGCCCCTGCTCCAACGGCACCCTCCCAGGTATAGGGCAGTGATGGCGTGGTGGCGAGGGGCGGTCAATGGGCCCCTGTCATTTTCAGTTCTCTTCTTTGTCCTTACAGGTGGAGCCACAAATTCTCAACATTCCCTTGGCAATAGCACATTACTATTAGTGGTTAAAGCTCAGAAGTAATAACAATGGGGATTGGCTGTTTGTTTTCAAACCATAAAAGCCAGCTCAAGTTTGCAGTCAGCTCTTCTATCTCTGCTTCCTTTTAAGTGCGTTGCAAGAGAGAGATCAATTCTTGTCTTAATCCTGTAAATGGGTTCACACCTGTCCACACCCAACCAACACGTGACACAGACACCTGCTGATTCAAATATGGTGGAAAGTGAATGACCTGGGTTTTCTGCTGGACCCGCAAGCTTCCAGAGCCCCTATCCTGTGCCTCAGCTACTGAGAACTTAGCCGAGAATCAGGATATGCTACTTTCTGTTTCCTTTTTTTTTTCTTTTCTGTTTCCTTTTTTGTTTTAAAGCTTTAAAATATGGAAGACTTGAGTAATGAGGATCTTACTTGGGGGATGATAGCTACAGTGATTTATGCCCTGTCTTCTGGACCAGACGACAGAGGACGTGCCCATCCCTCTGATTCGCATATTGTTGCCACCCTTACCACCATGTCGGGGGGCCATTAACAGGGACATAAGAAAGAAGAGGGTCTTTATTTGAACATAACCACCCATAGGCAAACACGAAATTTCTCCCATGAGACATTTCAACTATAATAAAGATCACGACTGGGGAATCATTGTGGTTCTAATCTTTATTCCTTCCTGTGGGAGAACAGGCCACCATTTCGCTCTCTGTTCATGAGCAGTGAGGACAGAGCCGCCATCTTCTTTTGGGTTTGGGGGTTTTTCCTATGGCCATCTGTTCTCTTCATCATCGTGCAAGAGATTTATTGCCATAAAAATTATTTCATAAAATTATTGCCATAAAGATTATTTTTATTACTGCTGCTGACGTGCCACTCCTCACAGGATATTTATATCGATCTTTCTCTCTCTTGAGGCCATACTGACATCACCTTCTCATGCTGCCCTTTGTATGGACTTCCAGGGTCCCATTTTCTCCTTGGTCATCTGCCTAATTAGTGACATGGCCAGGGTCATCTTAGACCCCATCCTGTCCATTTGTCTGTTAGGTTCATGACCTCATTGGTCACACCTTTTCCTCATCACACTTGCCACGCACTGGTTATTCCAGTTCTTTCTGGCCCTGCTGTCTCCACCATGAGAAAGTCTGTCACCCTAACCTCATTGTCCTGGGGAAAGAAAAACAGCTCTCTCCCTGAGCAATGTTTCCTTATAAATCTAATCCACAGAGCACTAGGTAATTGAGATGTAAATACATATAATTAAAAAAATGACGCTCTGTGTGTCTGTACCGAGGGACTTTTGGGGACCTTCCTCATTCACTGATTGACTTATTTGCCCCATATTTAATGAGAATGCTAGGGGCCACCACTGATACCCACCCCTGATGTCCACACATTCTTGGCTCAGTGTGCCGTCCCCCAGTTTTTGTGTGCTTTGCTGCCCGCTGTTCCCAGCATTGCCCTTCCTCTGAGCTTTGACTATAACTGCTGACGTCTCCTTGCCCATCGAGAGTGTTGAAGCGCCTGGGAGTTTATGACCCACTGTCCCCTCCCTGACCTCTGCTACCCAGCGACTGACTGTGCTATGGGAGGGAAGATTGAAAATACCAACTTCTTTGCCTCAAGAAGAAACAAACTCGGCGGAGCCGTTGATAATCCCACGCTCCCCCAGTGGACCCAGTGGAGACTGGGATGTCCTCCGGGCATGGCTTCTTTGTTCTCTCCAGCTTCCCTACTCTCTGGCAGTTTCTCCCAGGAACTGGTCCTTAATAAATCATGTGCATTTACATTTTTGTTTGGGGGTCTGCTTCTAAGCAAACCCCATCTAAGACACTTTCTTTTGTGTGCCAGACACTACGATTAGTTTCTAGTGGAAAAGAGAAGTGGGGGGTCTGGATGCATTAATAAGCTTTTCAGTGCTTACGGTGTGTCACTCTGAAAAATGATTTGACTATAGGAAGCCATGTTTATGGCTCTCCTGATGACAACTCATGGAACCCTGGTGGCTTGTGGGACACAGTTTGGGAAACGCTAGAGTAAGTAAGACGGCTGTAGCTAGCATCCACAACCACCTTCTTGAATTGCTGGCTTTGAGCCTTTCCAAGTATGACACCCACACTTCCCACCTCGTTATTTGTAGTCTAGATTAGAGACCCACCTTGCCTCTCCTCGTGGTGGTCTTTGCTCCCACCTTGACTCTGGTTCCCATTCTCCTCCAGTTGTGCGGCTCTAGGTAATAGCTGTGTACTCTCCTTTTTCACTATTTGGGGAACCTTTTCCCCTGAAACCACCACCATGAGCAGCACCTGGTCCTCCCCACCAGCAGGGGGCAGTGTTTCCTACCCAGGGAGCAGGATCCAGGCACCGCCTCCCGCTCATCCCCCACCTCAAAGAGGCACAGATGAAACCAGGGCTGCTTCCAAAGCCCCCGCCTCCCGTGATCAGCCACCCACCCCATGAAAAGTCCTTTAACTTTCTTTTAACTCAGTCCTGCCCACTGGGTAGGGATTACAAGGTACGAAAAGGCATGCAGGTGTTCAGAGAGATTAGGTATTTTGCCAAGAGGGGAATAGTGCAGGGTTTTGACTAGAATTCCTTTAAGGCCGGCATAAAGCAGAATTCTAATAAGCTACGTGACCTCATTTCTGAGTCCACAGCAGACGAGAAAGAGAGTGGGTGAGCAGTGGTGGAGGGCTGGACAGTGAGAGCGTGAGCCCGCAGGTGGAACGGAAATAGCGAGAACTCAGGAAGGTTGCAGGCTGCGGGAAGCTCACGCATGCACCCCTAGCTCTGTCGTGGAGAAAAAGTAGGAAAACTGTGCTCAGACCTCAGCCGCTGGCCGGCACTTCTGTGCTCTTACTTATGGGCACAGAGCTGATTTCCACAGGGAAAAACCGGAGTCCCAGAGAAAATGGTTAATGCAGGTCCTTGTACTCTGTTTAAGAAGGCAGCGAAGAGTGTAACGCACCTTTTTATTTATTTATTTATTTATTTATTTGACAGACAGAAATCACAAGTAGGCAGAGAGGCAGGCAGACGAGGAAGCAGGCTCGCCGCTGAGCAGAGAGCCCGATGCGGGGCTCGATCCCAGGACCCCGAGATCATGACCCGAGCCAAAGGCAGAGGCTTTAACCCACTGAGCCACCCAGGCACCCCGAGTGTAACGCACCTTTAAAAAAGTCTATCTTCCTGGTTAAATAGTAATAGTTCACATTTGCTAACTAGTATCATCGCGGGGCGATGCTAATAGAATTTTCAGATTCTCCTTGAAGCACCAAAATAACTCTGCAAAGTCGGAACTATGATCCTCCTCATTTTACAGGAGAGGAAAGTGAGGTTGGAAGGGTTAAGCCCGGTGCCCGTCTGCCGTAGTTGGCACGGGGCACAACCAGACTTGGAACCAGCTGGGTCCGATCGGAACCCACACCTGTCATCACGGTCGTCGGTCTGCAGAACCTCACAAACACGCAAGGGGCTCAGGAGTTCCCCATCAGCTCTGGAGCGGTCCTTCTATCCACAGTCCACATCTGAAAACGGGCAACATTGTGTTTCTTAAATTGGCTCATTTCGAGAGGATGTTCTTAAGTAACAGGATGAATGGAACAATAACAAAAGGTGCATCAAAAAGATTTACAATTCAACCATCCCCAAAGAATGAAATAATTCGATTGTGCACGTCAGCCACCTCTGGGGGGATAAAACCCACAAACTCTGGTGGGCGTGACTCTGTTTCTGTCAGTCCTTCAGGTCGTGTGTGTACTTGGCCAGTTTTCTAGATTCTTCCCCAAAGCCGCAGTCTTTGCCCCCTGCCCTCCACAAGAGAGTGCTGGGCTTCCCAGGACAGGTGGCAGCCTGAGCCCCGGGGATGACACGATGCTACAGGACATGACCACTAGAGGGAGGCAGGGAGGCCGTTATGCTTCATTTTCCTGAAGGATTCAAATCCAGGTTTGTTTATAAAGCCAACATTTTAAAGATGTTTTCATCCGAGAGACATACTTTATCGTGCGTGGTTGGTGCCAAAGAAAAGTGTGCTTCTGCAGACCCTCGGGGCACCTCATTTCCATCTCAAAACAGGCCTGATCTGATACCAGCAGGTAACTTTGCCGCAGGTCCCAGGTCCCAAGGTACGGCTCACCTGGTAGAAAAGGCATTTTCTTCTGCTCGGTCCCTACACAACGTTTTGCAGGATATATTAAATCCAGTAAAGTTTGCCCCAGTTCCGGAAGTCGTGTTGATCACCAACAATTGCAAAACACCTGCTGTTTGTCATTTCTTTTTTGAGGAAGTTGTGTTAACCCAGACTAGAGGCAAAAGGAGGGTTCAGGTATGGACAGATGTCGCCCACAGCTTCCCCCGATGAGTCACCTGGCTTCTGAAAGAGCTGTACCGACTAAATGGCACCACCTAAAGACTCTTTTGGGAAGATTGCAGAATGTTCCATAGGGGTGTGCTTTGAAAAGAGCTCCATAGTTATTAACATAATGACAATAATGAATACTCAGATTTATTTTTCAATTACCCTCTTGGTACATGTGGCTAAGAACACATTGCTTGAATGGATGCGCTTAAGGTTTTTATACCAAGAGCAGTGGGGATTGGAGAAGGTTCAAGAAGTTCTTCAACATGGAATAATAAACCGCCATCTTAAATGATGCCGGAGTATATTTATTGATAGGGAAAGATAGTCGCGATATATTAGGTTTTCTCAAGTAGGATCTAAGTCAGTATGAGACCATTTGTGAAATACATAGTTATATACACACATTGAAAAAGTCTGGATGATGTATTGATGATCACTGTACAGTTGATTTAGAAGTGACATTTCCTTTACATTTTTCCTCTTTTTTTTCCTTTCTGTGTTTTCAGATTTTTCTGCCTGGCCATGCATTATATGTATAATTTTTTTTTTTACATATTATATCATTTGTATTTCAAGGGGTTGTCTGATCTTTTTACCCAGGATATTCTCATAATTTTCATCCCTCTGTCTTTATCCTACATCTGCAGGGCTGAATTAAGGGGCCGGGCAGAATGGCTGCTCTCTCGTACTGTTACACTTGCTCTCTCTTGCTTCCAGAATGTGATCTGTGGCTCTGAAATGTCCCGGCTCCCGGCTCTGGCTCCTTGCTTCCAGAATGTGATCTGTGGCTCTGAAATGTCCCGGCTCCCGGCTCTGGCTCCTCACCACCCCAGTCATCTTGCCTTTCCTGTCTTCCTCTACTTCCGGAGCTCTGTTCTTAGACTTGACTCTTTCCTGTTTCTCCTTTTCCCTGATGTGGGGGGAGGGGAGGACAGGCCTTTGATCCGTGTACCTTACCCCCTGCTCTTCCTTCTCCTTCTGGCCTCATCTATCAAAATCATCTCAGTGCTTTCATGCCCTTTTCAAGTGCCTCTTCGCTCAGAGCCGAGAGCTCTCCGGCATTTCGGGGAGGTGGGGAGGGGCAGTGGTGAAGCCGGGTGGTACCCTTGGGGTCCCCTGCTTTCCCCGGGATGCCACGGACAGTAACCACGTCTGTACACCACCAACAAACCCCACCACACCACACTCATACAGTGGACATTTATAAGGTCAAGTGACCTACTTTGGCCAAAGACAGGCACAGCCAACAAAAATTAGACTCATCCTGTTCCACCACCATTCTGAGATGGTTGAGGAAAGAGTACTTTTAAAGTTTATCTGAACATACTTTTCCTTCTAGAATCACAGGAAAGACTTGCCCAGAAATGGCTCTTAGCTCCTGATGCCACTTCTGGTGTAGGACAGCAGGACAAGGTGGTCAGAACCATGACCCCTGCCTGGAGCCCCCTCCCTTAATTCCATTCCAACTCCTGTCCATCCTTCAAGGCTGGCTAAGGTCTCCCTTCCTTGGAGCTCTCCCCGACCATTGCCACCCCCAGAGTGTCCACAGCACAGTCCTGGTCCTCACTAGCATTCCTGTAGTCCTGGGTGTACGGTTCGAGTAAGCACACGGACATCAGTCAGGCTGCTGCGTTCCAGGGGTGGCCTGACCATGTGCAGGCTCGGTGACTCTGAGCCATGAACTTGACAGCAGCTTCCTCAATCTCTTTGTCTGCAAAATGGGCGCAACCCATCATACCTACCTCACTGGGTGGTTGCAAGGATTAAATGAATTGGTTCCTGCCACATAGTAAGAGCTTTATAAATGTTCATTTTTCTCTGGAGAGCATGTATTTTTCAATTTCATATACTGTAATTTAGCTTTCTATAGTCAACATCTTCTTGATGGGATTACTTTAGGTATTACAGTTGAGCTGGCTATCTCCTGTGCCTTTTTGTAATATTCATAGCACTCAGCAGTAAGGTACACACGGTCAAGAGTTAGTACTTGCTTCCTGCTAGATACGGTTTACAAATTGGCAGGAGCAAGGTCTTGTGGTCTGCAAAATAGATTATACCAATCTGGAAATCATGGGTCAGTGTGCCTTACTTTCAAAGGCATCCTGTTTCTGATAGACTTTGCTATGAATCAAACTACCCTAAAACATGATGGCCTAAAAATAATGGTACATTATGTCTCATGGTTCTGGGGTTTGACTAGGGAGTTCTGTTGGTCCACAGAATTCAGCTGAAGGGTAAGTGGGACTCGAAGGTCCAAGATGGCCTCATTCATGCCCACCGGTTGATGCTGGCTGTTGGCTAAGCTTCTTGGTTCTTTGTCAGGTGACTTTGCACCCTCCAGTCGGTCAGACAGGGTTTCCCCAGAGCAGGCAGGGGGCCTTGGGAATCTAAGAATATGACAGTCAAAGCTTTATCACAAAGTGTAGGCTCTGAAACTTTCAGTATCACTTTCACCATATTCTATAGATCACAGCAAGTCATAAGACCAGCCCGGATCTAAAGAGTGGAGCAATAGCCTGGGCTCCTTGATGGAGGGAGTGGCAATGCCAGATTGCCGAAGAGGTGTAGACACAGGGAGTCCTGATGCATTGGAGGCCAGTATGCTAACCGTCAGCTGAACATCCCTGGTAAGGGGTTTGGTGAACTCGTGGGATGACAGTCTTGATAACCTCTCTCTGCTGTGCTTTACAGTGCAATGGAGGTATTTGCAACCACTGGCTGTTTCGATGTTCACAGCAGTGCAAAATTCCTCTGAGGCAAGAAGGAGAGGAATGACCACCTTCACAGGGTAGACTAGAAAGCTGCAGTTCGACAGCTTCCCCTGACTCACAACCAGTTTTTAACAGAATTGCACTATTAGGACTGCTACCTCTTTTTATTAGGAAATATTTGTCCCATAAAAAGTGTGGAGAGTAATAGAAACACCAACCTGTGTGACTACTACCTAGTTTGAAGACTAGAATGTCAGACATTCCTCTGAAGCCCCCCATGCCTCACAGCCCAGCCCCGTACCCCACATTTCTACATAACCACACGCCGGGATAACGGCCATCTTGAATTTGGTGTGTATCATTCCTGGGCGTACTCCTTCCATTTTATAAATACATTTTTATTCAGAAATAGTATCTACCGGTTTTCATTGTTTCTAAGAAAAGGAACACTCTCTTCACATTTTAATATCTCTGAAATCAGGATTCTTTTATAATTAATGACGTCTTACAACAGCTGTCAGCCAGGTGGCGGCCGTGAAGGGGCCATACTGCCAGCACACCCTCCAACATCAAAGGTGTCAGGAAAATGCTTGCGGAGAATTGCAGAGACAATAGGAGGGCACTTGGTTTACCCTTAGGAACAAAATAATTGTAAGGAAAGCGAATGAGGGAGCTGGGAAATCAGAAGTGTTTAGTAGTGTTCCAGGAGCAGGAATCTAAAGGTTAGCTATGCCTGGTTGGAAAAAGAGTTTAAGAACTCAGAGCCAGGGGCACCTGGGTGGCTCAGTGGGTTAAAGCCTCTGCCTTTGGCTCAGGTCGTGATCCCAGGGCCCTGGGATCGAGCCCCGAATCAGGCTCTTTGCTCAGCAGGGAGCCTGCTTCCCCCTCTCTCTCTGCTGCCTCTCTGCCTACTTGTGATCTCTGTCAAATAAATAAATAAATAATCTTAAAAAAAAAAAAAGAACTCAGAGCCAATGACAGTTTTGGGGTTTTTTTGTTTTTTTTTTTAATAGGTTCTTTTCAGAAATGTTAGATCACCAGTCCTCTGGTTGGATGGAGGATGGGGAAAACAGACATCAGGAATTTTGAGTCAAAAGGCTGAGAAAAGAGTTTCAATGTGGAAATTAAATGAGGAATTCCTTAACTGATTTATTCCACTTATATTTTCTTTTTGAGTGCATACAGAAAAATAATATAAGATAAAAAACAAAGCAAAAACCCCTCTCTTCAGATACAGTGCATCAAATTTGGAGACAAGAAAGCATTTTTCAGGGTTTAATTCTCAGCCTTTTGTCTAATGGTGCACAAAGAAATGGTGTATCTCTCCACCTTTAGGCTTAGGGTGTCCAGTTGCACCCGCATTTCTGCTAACTTGGCTTGTTTGCTCAACATTATGCTACTGAAATTTTTTAATCTGATAGACGTAGCCCCCATTCATTCATCGTAACCACTGTATAAAGTGCTCTTGCATGACTGCGACACCTTCTACGTGCTGATTTTACCCATTCTCCTACTGATGAGCAATTCAGACAGCACCCACTTTATCTCAAAGACTACAGTTCTGAGCATCTTGTTCATACCTTCTTGTGAGCAGAATTTCTGGATCCCAGGGCACGCACGTCTTCACTAGACATTCCCACATTGGTCTCCAAAGCATTTGTCTGATTCCCATTCTCACTAGTAGCGTGGGAGAGGTCCCAAGGCAAGAAAGCATTAACTGGGTTCACAGACTGCTCTCTCACTCCCCTACATAGTCCAACTGGCCCCTAAGACACAGAGCAGATCAAGTCACAACTCCACTCAGAACGCTCCAGTGGGTTAACGTTGTGCTTCCTGACAAGATCGCATGGCTTACAAGTGGCGCTAGCTTAGGCCTACAACCTCTTTCCTTGTTAAGCCTAGGTCATACAGGTCCACCCCCAATGTTACAATCCAGCAACTTCATGATCCTTTTATATATATATATATATATATATATATATATATATATATATATAACACTGTACATTAACTAACTTTAATTTTTTAAAAAAGTGTATATATACACTTGCAGCCGTCTACAATAAATTAAATTAATTTATTATATAATTAAAAAGTGTATATAGACACATTTAAAAAAATAAATTATTAATTATATAATTTATATAATTAAAAATTGTATATGTATATACTTTTTAAAAATTAAATTAATTTATTAATTTATTATATAATTTATTATATAATTAAAAAGTGTGTGTGTGTTTGTGTGTATATATATATACACCCACTTTTTAAAAAAATTAAAGTTAGGGGCACCTGGGTGGCTCAGTGGGTTAAGGCCTCTGCCTTCGGCTCAGGTCATGATCTCAGAGTCCTGGGATTGAGCCCCGCATCGGGCTCTCTGCTCAGTGGGGAGCCTGCTTCCTCCTCTCTCTCTGCCTGCCTCTCTGCCCACTTGTGATCTCTCTCCGGCTTTGTCAAATAAATAAATAAATAAAATATATTTTTTAAAAAAAGAAAAAGCTTTAAAAAAATTAAAGTTAGTTCATGTATAGTGTAGTATTGGTTTCAGGCGTGGAATTTAGTGATTCACCATTTACATACAACACCCAGTGCTCATCACACCAAGTGCCCTCCTTAATGCCCATCCCCCATTTAACCCATCCTCCCGCCCACCTCACCTCCATCAACCCTCAGTTTTCTCCCTATAGTTAAGAGTCTCTTATGGTTTGCTTCCCTCTCTGTTTTTATCTTATTTTATTTTTCCTTCTCTTCCCCTCTGTTTGTCTGTTTTGTTTCTTAAATTCCATGTGAGTGAAATCAAATATTTCTCTTTCTCTGACTGATGTATGTTGCTTAACATAAGCAACCTCTTTCCTTGTTAGTTCCATCCACATCATTGCAAATGGCAAGATTTCATTCTCTCTTTTAAATATTTTAGAGATTTTATTTATTTGACAGAGAGAGAGTGTGCACGCACAAGCAAGGGGAGCTGCAGGCGGTGGGAGAGGGAGAAGCAGACTTCCTGCTGAGCAGGGAGCCCGATGTGGGACTTGATCACAGGGCCCTGGGACCATGACCTGAGCCAAAGGCAGACGCTTAGCTGACTGAGCCACCCAGGGACCCCATGATTTCATTCCTTTTGATCGTCAAGTAAGATTCCATTTTATACACACACACACACACACACACACACACATCTTCTTTATTTATTCATCAGTTGATGGACTTTTGGGTTCTTTCTATAGTTTGGCTATTGTTGACTGCTGCTATAAACATTGGGGTGCATATGCCCCCTTCGGATCAGCTTTTTTGTATGCTTTGGATAAATACCTAGTAGTGTAATTGCTGGAGATCCTTTTAGTTCCTAGCACTAGACATGCCCCTTCTCTCCCCCCAATCTCTGCACGTGCCATTTCCTCTCTGGAATGCTCTCTGCCATAAACCACACCTGTCCCACCCAACTCCCAGTTTTGCTAACTAATTCTACTTATCCTTCATGTCTAAGCTTACCTGTCTCCTTCTCCTCAGAGTCGTTGGTCTTCCCCTCCCCCACCCGCTCTGGGTGCCTCTCCAGTATACACTGTGCATATTTTATAGCAACCTCCTCCATGTGACTCCCTCACACAGTGCTGACGTCACCTCTTTGCTTCTGTGGGCTCCCACTAGACTTTAAGCCCCCCAAAATGATGATGTCCAGGGGGACGTTGTCTATCTTGTTCACGGCTCTCTTCTCACCCAGTAGATAGTTTACATGGTGTTCACTGGATACTCTCTCTGTTGTATGAACGTGAGCATGAAGCAAGTCATGAACTTGAACCCAAATTCGACTGCTGGTGGCTTGCAGAGCCCACTACAGGTGCGCATGCCCTCCTAGACTATTCTTCTTCCTAAATCCACAAATTACTAGCAGAGGGCCAGGTGGGGCACCCAAGCCACCATGAAGGGGAAATGCCAGAGAAGAAATATGAAATTTGGGCATCCAATTACGGAAATTCCTTCAGGTTCATTGCAACTGACAGCCTTCCAGGCAGGCTCTCGAGTCTAGGCATGTGTGTGTCCAGGACAAGTCTGTGCTGTGCAACGGGAGAGGGACGGAGTCCACTGGGACGGCTCTGCTTGCGGCCGCCTACGATGCACAGCTGGGGTAATGGAAGCCACATCTGGAGATGTTTGAGAAGCAATTAGACATTCTAGAAATAGAATGGAAACAAAATGGAAAGGTTGAAGTTAACATAGAGGTATTACAAATAGTCGGGGATTATTTTGAAAGAACGTGCTCTAGCTTTCCAATGTTTTCTAAGACAAGAAATGAATCTGGCAGGTCCTGACAGCCCGGTGCGACAACTCAGGAAAAAGGCAAAAAACATTAGTGTTCAGAAGGCCTATACTGTGGATTTGGGGCAGAATAACACAATCTGGAATTTAGGAACCCAACGTCTTCTGAGTTAAAGGGCATAGGTCACCAGCTCCTCAATCAGTGACTCATGTGCTCTGGGATGCATCCAAATAACCAAAAAGGCCGCAAGTGGCTGGACCCCACACTCAAGAATTTCTGATTCACTCTGTCCAAATGAGGCAAGGAATTGATATTTCTAAAAAGGTCCTAGAATAACAGAAACAAAAATCTTGAAATTTGCTATAGCCCGGGTGAACCTCAAAAACATTATGATAAGTGAAAGAAGCCAGACGCTGGGGCACCTGGGTGGCTCAGTGGGTTAGGCCGCTGCCTTCCCCTTGGGTCATGATCTCAGGGTCCTGGGATCGAGTCCCGCATCGGGCTCTCTGCTCAGCAGGGCGCTTGCTTCCCTCTCTCTCTCTCTCTGTCTGCCTCTCTGCCTAGTTGTGATTTCTCTCTGTCAAATAAATAAATAAAATCTTTAAAAAAAAAAAAGAAAGAAAGAAAGAAGCCAGACACAAATGGCCACTTATGGTATGATTCCATTTATACGAAATACCCAGAATAGGCAAATCTGTAAAGACAGAAAGCAGGTTCATGGGTGCCAGGGGCTGGGGGGGAGGGGTAATGAGGAGTGACTGCTTAATGGGTAGGAATTTCCTTTTAGTTGATGAAAATGGTTCACAGCCAGATAGAGGGGATAGTTGCATAATGCCCAACCATGTAATTAGTGAGAATGAATTCTGTAATTTAAAATGGTCGCTTGGATAGGATGTGAAGTTCAGCTCCATTTTTAAAAATTTCCTAGGTTTGGGGGTGCCTGGGTGGCTCAGTGGGTTAAAGCCTCTGCCTTTGGCTCAGGTCATAATCCCGGGATCCTGGGATCGAGTCCCGCATCGGGCTCTCTGCTCAGTGGGGAGCCTGCTTCCTCCTCTCTCTCTGCCTGCCTCTCTGCCTACTTGTGATCTCTGTCTGTCAAGTAAATAAATAAAATCTTAAAAAAAAAAAAAAAGTTCCTAGGTTTGTCGAGACTGCTGGTCCAGGGACCCCAACTGAGAACCACTGGCTCAAGTTAGAGTCACACAGAGGAGAAGAGACTGAAGGAGGGCTGAAGGTTCTAGCATTCCCCCCACGCAGGTCTATGACTAAGAACTCCAGAAGTCTGAAGTGCGTTGTTACCTTGAAATCTTTGTTCTCACTTTGGGCCCTCTACACTGCACACTGAAGCCCTTAGCCCCCTAAGCAAAGGAGGAAGCTGAAAACCAGTTTTGCCCTTCCTCGCTCATCCCTTGCCTCTGGCTTCTAAAGCGGGTTTGATAGGGTGAGGAGAAGTTGTGGAACAGAGAAGAAACATTTTTGGATGTCGTCACTGGTGTTCTGGGAGGCTGACCTCATGCGCTGGGGAAAGGATGAGAATCCCTCCCTTTCACTTCCAGCCAACTCTGTCTCCTGACACCGTTTGTCATCCTGAGGCTCTTACTGTTTGTAAAGCACTTGAGAAGGAGGAGACCATTTTATCCCAATTGCGACGTGCGAAAGAGGTTGAACCTGGAGCCAGAAGAAGTAGGTTTTACTCTCGGTTCTGACTCTCTCTGGTTGACTGTCTTGACCAACTTGCTTACTTTTCTCTGTGCTTGTTTCCTCATCTGGAAGATGGGAATAAGAATAACCCATGTACGGGGTTCTTGTGAGACACAAACAAGGTAATCTCAAATTACTGCTACGATCTCACAGTTACGATGTCACCGTCCTTTTGTCTTCACTGATTCAGTCCCTTCATCTCACATCCCGTGAGTGATGCCTCCTCTCACCTTCCGTGGCTACACCTCAAAGATGGCATTTACATGGACCACAACTTATTTGGGTATTATTAGAGAAAAATCAATGCTGTTTTAAAAGACAAAAAGGAATGGGATGTATAGATGCATAGAATAGTCACGTAGGGGCACAACAGAGTATGCCAAGCAGGCAAATGCTGAACATAGGGAAAAAAATGGAAGGACCAGGAGACATCTAGTAATCATGACATAATCCGTATTCTTGAGAACTTAAATTGACCCCGATGATGATGATGATCCTTCTGGCCCCTTATGTTCTGTGCCCAAGAAATCTTGATGAAGACCATAGCTGCTCATCAGGCTACAGGATAAACTACAGCTTTGGCCAAATGTACTTGCCCCTGTGTTTCACCAAAGGAGCAAATGTGTGCTGTTGACTCGAGACCTTTCATCTGCCAATCTCCCTTGCTCAAACCGTCTACCCTGGTCCATGTAGCCATACTATCGTGAGTAGGAGGATCAACGGTGACCAGGAGCTAGGGTTTGCTGGACATGGAGGTGGAGGTTGACTACAAAGGGGTGAGGCATAGAAGAATTTGGAGGAGGGAGTGGAATTGTTCTGCATCTTGATTGTGGTGATAGTTTCATGACTGTATTCATTAGCCAAAATTCACAAAATCATACACATAAAGGGATGAATTTTATTGCATATAAAATACACCTTCGTTAAAAAATAAAAATAACTAGGATACCCAAGTCCTTCCCCCAAAATGTTACAGTTCGTTTGTTCTGCGATGGAGCCCAAGGATTGTTTTATAAAAGCTCCCAATGTGGGGAATATTTGCTTCTGTCCAAGATGGAGTAACAGGGAGCGAGTTTTTCCTTCCCGCCTGAGGGAGCTAAAAACAAAACAGAAACAGACAAAATACATGAAAGAACAGTTTTCAAGTCTTTGGACATCAGGCAACCAAGGACCATGAGCCCTGCAATTGGAAGGTGATAAATCGTTCATTATCTGATTTTGGTGATGACCTCATGGATTTTTACACATATACTAAAACTTACCAAATTGTTCGTTTTCCTTACGTACACTCTATTGTATGTCAGTTATACTCCATAAAGGTATTTTATTTGGTTGGGTTTTTTAGTTCCCCAAGTGATTCCAAGAGTATAGGTAGAGCTGAGAATCATTAGCCCAAACATATGACCTTACTTGGCCCTGGGATCTAATATCCCTTGTTCCTAATAATTTGGTCCTGGGATCTAATATCCCTGTTCCTAGTAATTTGACTCCAACGGAACGCAGCTAAAGAACATAAAATATTAAAGTTCATTAGAAGACTTACTTTGCTTAAATGGAACTCATTCTGGAAAATAAGTTTGCACTTGCAGAAATAATATTTTTTGCTAATGATTCTTCTGATAGCTCACCGTGAAGAAAGAGGAGCTCGACCTTCCATGAAGAATTTTTTGAAAGTTTCATACAAAAACACGTTACTAATGGCTGCTGGGCAGTTTACAATATGCATTAAAAGCCATAACACTGTTGATAACTTTCGACTTGGTATTTAAACTAAGGAAATAGGAAATGGGCAGTGTTCTAAATAGCAAAACACATGAGCGAACTCAGAGTCCAAGCAGAGGGGAGCAGGTGCAGTCAGAATTGAGTAGGTCTGGTTCAAAGAATGTTGTGGAAGAACAGTCAATGACAAGAAAATGTCCGCCAGGTAGGATGCTTTTGGCTACAAGTAGCAGAAGATCTTACCCAGTGGGAACCACAAAGCTGTTTATGTCAGCACGTGACAAGATGCCCCGTTTGGGGATGGTTGTGAGGTTGAGGAACTCAGAAGCTTGGCAAGGAGCAATAGTACTGGTTCTGAGAGTCTTTCTTTTCCTTGCTCCTTCCCCTCGCCAGCCTGCAAAATGGCTGCCCTGGTTTCTGACACCTCCAGGGTGGGAAGGACAGGTTTCTTCCTGCAGGTCAGTTTTTTTGGTTTTGTTTTTAAGACCAAAAGGACGTTTTCCACAAGCTTCCGACAGACAGAGTTCCCGCTGGTCTCTTTGGCCAAAATCATCTCACATGCTTATTCCCAAGCCAGTCACTGACAAGACCAGGGGAATTATCTGGAAGGACTTAGACCAATTAAGTTTAATTCCCCGCGGGGCTGGAGAAGAACCCAGCTTTCCCTCCGGCACAAGGCTGGCCTATATCTGAACAAAATCAGGGCTGCCTGGCAAAGCAGAAAGGAGAGAAATGGCTATTAGCTAGACTAACACCAACTAACACAAAAGTGAATGTAGAGTGGCCCAGGAAGAAAAAATGAAATGCTATACATTTTTTTAAAAACAGATTTCATTTATTTGACAGATAGAGATCATAAGCAGGCGGTGGGGGGGGCGGGGGAGCAGGGGCCCTGCTGAGCAGAGAGCCTGATGCGGGGCTCGATCCCAGGACCCTGAGATCATGACCTGAGCCACGCAGACGCCCCAATGCAATGCATTTTAAATGTCTTGTCCAGTTGATGGGATTACAGACAGTATTTGTTTTTCTTACCTCAGCTTTTCCTTTTGTCCCCTAAATTTTCCATAATGAGTATGTAATGTGTTTGAACAACAACAGCAAAAAAACAAAACAAAATAAAAAAAAAAACCCTTCAAGATATGTTATCTTTAAAATATTTACAGCCCTCACCAGGGCTTTTTGGAAAGCAAATACTAAGAGTGGTTACATAAGATGAAACCCAGGGAATTCAGCTGAGGTTGGAATCTGCCTGGTGCAGCCTCCAAGGCGGGGGGGGGTGGTGAGCGGGGGGGGGCCTCTGGCACCCACATGCGTCACTAGGACCCGGGGGCCCCATGGAGATGCCAGCAGGCCTGCCTGAGGGGCCGCCCCCACTGCTGGGAAGACTGTGATCAGCCCCTCCTCTTCTCAAACCAGAGGGCTGGGCAGCCCAAACCAAATTCCACGCCAGTCCTCAGAGTCTGGGGGAGGGGGGGGCAGAGGAGTTACTGTAGACCAGACTAGAAACCGGGGTTACCCTGGGACCCCTGGCCCTGCCACAGACCGGAAGATAGGGCTAGAAGAACGGCAATGGAAAGTATGGAAAAGAAGACAAAAGTAAGGCAGTGGAAGGATTTCCATGGGAGAATTACTTTCTGGCATTTTTCCAGAAATGCTTATGTTTTGGTTTTTGTTTGTTTGTTTCCAAATCTCAAGTCCCAGTACTATTTAGCCAAGAAATAGGGAAAACAGGAAAAAGTCGTGATTCTCCTGCAAGATTTAAAATGGAAGAATCGACATAGAGATGTTACTGGTTCAGAGGACTCCCTTGTGTCAAGTTGAAGGCAAGACCAAGAAACAGTAATGCACAGAATGAAGGGTTAAGGTGACTTTTCCAGGAACCAGGGCAGGGGCACCCCGGAAGCCAAGAGCATTTAAAGAGTCAGTCTTGGCTAGCTGCTCTTGTTGTGTTCTGTGTGTTCAGGGTGTCATTCTCACAAATAAAATAAATATCAGTAAGTTATGCACGGTAGACCTCATACAAGTCCTATAAGTTATGTTGGAAGAAATCAGTTTGGAAACAAGATACATCCTTAAATTGGCCATTTTGACACAGGCTCTCATTGAGTACTGTAACCTTTGGTAGGAGATCTGACTGTTAGGTTACTGAAACACAACCCAGTAACATTCACTAGTATTTTCCAGGGTTTGAACGTTCCCTCCAGGCTGCAGGTCTTTGTAAACACTTTGATGTAAGAAATGCAAAGAGCAGATGATGCGACTATCGTGGAATACTCTGATGGGAAATTAGAAACGGAACAAAAATCTAAATTAGTAAAAGCAGTGTCAATTTCAACAGCAAAATCAAAGCCAGGACAAGAAGACAAAAATTGATATTTTTAATTGTTGTTATTAAAAGAGGAAATAAGCTTATAGGAAAAGATACATATTCTGAAGCTCAACTCAAAGGTGCTTTTGGATGAGCTCCCAACAGTTGAACAAATGTCAAGGCCAAAAAGGAAATTCCTCAGGCAGTTAATGCCTTGTGTGTTTTAAATTTTCATTTTAATAATAATACCATACAGAAATATTTGTTGCAACTACATTCCATTTTTATAATAATTTTATTTGATATTTATGCCTCTTTTCCCTTTTAATATGTTCCATTGTCAAACATCCACATAAGGAAAATATTATTTTTATGTGTTATTGAAATACATAATCTTACCACAAGAAATTGACTCATAATAATAATAAAACATTTATAATAATTTTTTAAAAATATTTTATTCAGGGGGACCTGGGTGGCTCAGTTGTTAAGCGTCTGCCTTTGGCTCAGGTCATGGTCCCAGGGTCCTGGGACTGAGCCCCATATCAGGCTCCCTGTTCAGCGGGGAGCCTGCTTTTCCCTCTCCCATTTCCCCTACTTGTGTTCCCTCTCTTGCTATCTCTCTGTCATAAATAATAGTCTTTTAAAAAATATTTTATTCATATATTTGAGAGAGAGAAAGAGCACAAGGAAGGGGAGCAGCAGAGGGAGACGGAGAAGCAGACTCCCCGCAGAGCAGGGAGCCTGACCGGGGGGCTCCATCCCAGGACCTTGGGATCATGACCTGAGCAGAAGGCAGATGCTTCACCGACTGAGCTGCCGAGGCACCCCATTACTATTTTTTAGTGAAACCCTCCAGCAGGATGATCGTATTACAGAAGAAGGACTTGATGGTCATTATGGTTACACATTATTTATTAAGTGTCATGAAAAATACAGAATAATTTGTGATTTCAGAATTCCTGGGAATTCTCATTTCTTATTCCCATCCCAAAGACTGATGCCTCTCAGGAATTTGGAACTACTAAGCAATGGGTGATAGAAGACCCTGAAATGACCATCGTCAGAAATATTTGGTGAATTGTACTAAGTACCACTCAAATGATGGCGTGAGAACGTAAATCTTTCTTATTCTGGGACTTATATTTTTGTCCCTTGCCTGAAACTTCCTCTATTGTCTCTGGATATTCATATTCATTCATTCATTCATTCATTCATTCACTCACTCATCCAGCAAGAATTTCCTGGACCCCACATTGGCAGGAACCACACTGCTCTAGCACAGAGATATTCAATCAATATTTCTGTTGACTGGCTGATTGCCAGGCACTGAAAAGTGCTCTAGCAAGAAACACTGGTTCCGAAGGGGTGACACGTAGGATAGCCCCCCTCTGATGGGGAGTAGAAGGTAAAGTC
This sequence comes from Meles meles, assembly GCF_922984935.1. Taxonomy (NCBI): domain Eukaryota; kingdom Metazoa; phylum Chordata; class Mammalia; order Carnivora; family Mustelidae; genus Meles; species Meles meles. The sequence goes on along the minus strand of NC_060076.1, from coordinate 88,617,432 downwards.
AAGAGAACACAAGACAGTGGGAATGGAAGGTATGGAGGAGGGCTGGTGGGGTCCCACTTTGCGCTGTAAGTACTCATGAGGCAAGGGAGAAAAGGGGGAAAGTGTTGAAGTAGGGCCAGGGGGCATCTGAGAGAAAGACGAGAGGTTGCCAAGACACACAGCGTGCTGAGTGGGAATGTGGACTTTGACATTGCCTGGTCCTGGATTCAAATCACAATTCTGTGGTCGTGTCAAATTGTTCAAGTGCTTCGAGTCTTGGTTTTCTCATCTGAAAAATGGGAACAACAGTACTTAACTTCAAGGCATATAATATGAGTTAGACATATTTATATGTACTTATAATACATCAGACTCTTGGTACAGCCACTTTATATGCTCAGGGAGAGTTCTTTATCGTGCTGTCTTATCATTTTGCCTCATCCTCAATATGCTTGAGAATTTTCAAATATTTATGAGTAATGTGCCATGTGAAGATTTAGAAATTTCTTCTAGAAACATCTTCAGTGAATTAAGAGTTCTTGCCTAAAGGGAGACTATTTCAAATGTAGTCTGACTTGCTGGAGGGGAAAAAAAAAAAAAGACCTGAGCTTTCATATTTCCTTTTTCATTTAGTGATGGGAAAGGTTTTTTCTTAGCCTGTTTGTTCTGAAACCATGGATACAGCATAAAAATAAAAGAACGTGGCTGCCCTGGGATTTGAAATGCATGTGGTAGTCAGAAAGCATAAATGAATGTATCTGATATGTTTCCAATATCTTTTCTTTCAAGATAAATGTGGAACCCATCTCTCCTCCAGCCGGTTGCGGGGTCATGGTGCGCCCTCTGGTGGCCGGTCTTTTTCAACGGCTTCCCCCACCCAGATGAGCACTCTTGAAGGACCTACCCCTGGTGAGTACTCTCCTCTTCAACTAAGAAGGAGGATCCACAGTGTGGGAAAAAGGGGCATGATCAAACTTATGCGGCAGAAACGTCGCGCTGGCTGAGGTGAGAAGGATGGATGGTAGTGCACAAAATCTTGGAGACCCGAGGGCTAGTCAGGAGGAAATGGGAGAAGAGCCGGTGTGAAAGCGTTATAGTCTGGACCGGGTGGTGCAAAAGGGCTGGGGAGAAGAGGAGGAATTCCTGGAGATGTCTGGAAGGTGTTCTCATGCGAGACTTGGCTGTTGACTAGACGTGGAGAGCAAGGGAGAGTCAGGAGTAGAGAATGTTGTCTGGATTTTTGGCTTGGGCGACTGGGGAGGTAGGTGGTGGCACGATTCAATGAAATTGGAACTGTGGGAGGGACCCAGGTTTCAGGGAGTGACCCCCTCCGTGGAGTTCAGTCTAGGACACGTTCAGCTAGCGGAAGCTGTGGGATCTCCAGGTGGGGAATTGCATCTGACTCTTAATCCAAGCTCTTTCCTCTCTGCTTGGCTGCCTCATCCTCCAGACACGGATCAGACTTTGGAATGGTGGGGAGAAGGTGCTCTCAGGGACCTTTAGTGCTCTTGGTCCAAATGATTTGCCCTGGGTATCCATCCGTTTTCGTCTGAGGGAAGGAATCGTGGAGAGGGAATGCGTGGAGGAAACCTCAGTATCACCATATCTCTCTTTCCAAAAGCATCTACCCACCATTGTCCTACTGTAATTAACTCAGGCAAGTGTCGTCAATGGATGCTAAAACCAATTTGTTTGTAAACTGTCTACACAGTCCAGAAGTATCTCTCTCTAGATTTGTTCTGACCAAAAAAAAAAAAAAAAAATAATAATGTTTCGAGTGAAGAAACCTGGTGACACCACCAATGTCCATTCACGGATTATTTAATAATTATAAAAAGGGAAGGATTTCTCTCACGTGGAGAAATCGCCTGGATACTACTTGAAGCCCATGATGGACGTTAACGTCATCAACAGTGGGACACGCTGACAGCAGGTGCCTCCCCATGGGCTGTGCTGAGAAGGACCCAGCATGTTCATAATTTGAACTCGTCCAAAGGAAACACCACACAAACCAAATTTAAAGAATATGCTAGAAAATCATAGATCTATATTCTTCATGAAAGACAAATGTTGAGGAAATTTCTGGAATTAAAAGAGACCGAAAAAACATGACAACGAGGTGTAAATATGCGATTCTAGATTCAGAAACTATGTTGTAAAGGGAACTATCAGAGGGACTGTCCAAATTTGAATATGATCGCGTTCAGTAATAGTATCATATCAGTGTTGGGTGTCCTTACTCCGACCACTGTGCCACGCCCTTGTTCTCAGGAGACACTTGCCCACATGTTTATGTGGAAAGGGTCAGGATGTCTGCAATTTACCTCAAACATTTCCTGTCTTGGTCCATGCAGGCTACTGTAACAAAATACCACAGACAGGGGGACTGATAAACAGCAGAAATGTATGTCTCCTTGTGCTGGAGGGTGGGAGTCCAAGATCACGGTGCCAGCAGGATTGGGTGAGGCCGTCTTCCAGGCAGCAGACTTCTTATACCCTTGCATGGCGGAAGGGCTGGCGAGCTCTGCGGGGTCTCGCTCATAAAGGCAGTACTCAGCATCAGCACTCTGTCTCCGTCACCTTACACGTCCCAAAGGCCTCACTGCCTCACAAAGTTCCAAGGGAGGTTTGATTTTCAACTTATTACTTAGGGAGAGGGCACAATCATTCAGCCTCTGGCAGTTCCGGACAATCATATTAATAGGTGGGGGGGTCCTGGGTGGCTCAGTGGGTTAAGCCTCTGACTTCGGCTCAGGTCATGATCTCAGGGTGCTGGGATCGAGCCTCACATCGGGCTCCTTGCTCATCTGGGATCTGCCTCTACCTCTCCCCTTCCCTCTGCTCCTCCCCACCTTGTGTTCACACTCCCTGTCTCAAATAAATACATGAAAAATAATCATAGTATTAATCTGTATATAGAGGCATAAAGCAAGAATGGTAAAACATTAATGACTGGTGAATTAAGAGTATATAATGGGCCACGTACTCGTTCTGCAATTTTCTGTGGCTGATCTTTTTTTCAAGATTAAAAAAGAGAGAGAGAGAGAGAAGTAAGTCTACCCAACCCATACACAAGCAGAGGGGATTCTGAACACAGAAATCTAGCCAGCGTGTCTTTTTTTAAAAAGTCAAATACAATAATATTGTCTTTTATAGCCACTAAATTCCATCTTGATGAAATGTCAAAATAGGAAACAGGCGAAGGAACAATTTCCTGTGCATCCAGGCTCTTAAGAATGTGCAGTATTCGGGGTCAGTTTAGAACCTGCAGTGTTGAGGGAGGAATTTGTTTTCCTTTAAATTGAGGCACCTTGACGGAAAGCTCCCGAGGTCCAAAGGGCAGCTGGGGCACATCCTGGTCCACCCGCCACATGTCCGTGGGCGGCCTCCAGAACCAGGCAGGCTGTGCGCACCCGCTGTTCTGGGGTCTGGGGGGAGTCGGTGGGGGTCGGGGGGAGAAGGGGGAGGCAGGGGCTCTTCCTGATCTTTCTCACTGCCCAGGTGAGCTGGCGCGGGAAGTTGGGGAATCAGAGCGCTGAAATGGACCTTGGAAGGCGCCCAGGCCTTCCCTCTCCTCCTGCCCATCTGTGGCTCCAGTCTCCTCTCCAAAATCCCAACCAAGTGCTCAGCCAACCTGGGTCAGAGCCGGTGACTCAGATCCCAGATCCCCTCCATTGTCGAAAAGCTGGCGTCATCTGGACATCATTTCTCTTAAAAAGGGGTGTTGGAACGAAAGGTCTGCTTTGATTTTTCGAGGCACCTAGTAAGAAATTTTTAATGAAAACAATGTCAAAACAGGTTGACGAAAACCGACTTACAGTCAATAATTAAAGGCCTGTTGACTGACTGTTTCAGATCCTTCCACGAGGCGTCTCTGATTAACGTCTTTCAGAAATAGGAGAAATTTACAGATCGGGATGCTTCTTCATCTCCTCCTAAGAATAAGCCCATTCTATGAGCTTATTTTTTAATAAAACAAAAATAGGCAGAACAGAATTCTGTGTATACATGTAGTAGGCTCGAGTACACATACGGATAACATGTTTGCACGAGCACAGGTAGGAATGGGCGAGGCGACCCAGGGCATTGCAGGGAGGGGGCATGGGCAAGAGAAAGGGGACAAGAGAAAAGAGGAAAGCTCCTACTTTGCACCTTACAGGTTTTATTATTGTTTAAGTATTTTTTTTTAACAAAGAGCATGTGCTATTTTTATCATGAAAGCGTGTTTCTCAAAACATTTTAAAAAATGATGAAAAGGGGGCGCCTGGGGGGGCTCAGTGAGTTAAGTCTCTGCCTTTGGCTCGGGTCATGATCCCGGGGTCCTAGGATTGAGCCCCATGTCGGGCTCTCTGCTCAGCAGGGAGCCTGCTTCCCCCTCTCTCTGCCTGCTTATGATCTCTCTCTCTCTCTCTCTCTCTGTCAAATAAATAAATAAATCTTTTTTAAAAATGACGAAAAGAAGAAATCCCCTAACTTGAACTGACTTCTGATGGCCTGGAGTTTGCATGTTGTAGCACACCGTGGGGAACTCAGAATAAGCCTGATTCCTTCTCGCACATGGCAGCAAGTCAGCTGTGTGATGCTACCCCCCGGGGCCCTCCTGTTTCTCTTCTCCAAGCTTGTGTGTTCCATTCCCTTCAGCTGTCGTCCAGCTGACAAGGTTTCAAGTCTCTTTGACTTCCTGTCACCCTCCCCCGAGCTAAAGCGTATCAAGTGGGCTCAGGGAGGAAGCCATTCGGAAGTCCAACGGCAGCTGGTCATCTGCTGAAAATTAGCAAGCTCGTGGTTCCTGGTGTTTGGGCACTATCTTGGCCTAACTTTGTGAGGTCTCAGGTGCTCTCCTAAGTGATGCGTCAGTGTTGGACAAAAGTGGGTCTGCAGGGCCCCTGTTGGCATTACCGCCAAGAACTCTGACAGCACGTGGGAAACCTGGCCACCTGATCAGTGCGAACCCAGGACAACGACAGCCAAGGTCTTGCGTGAGATCCTGGTCAGGCTTATCCAGAGTAAAACCCGGGCCAGAGCTTGAAGTTGTGTTCACCTATGACTGGAGAGACCATACCTTCTGCTTGCCCAGTTGAGTCCTGGTTTAAGGCCAGTTTGCACTGGCATAATGCTTAATGATGCCCTCGTTACTCTTAAAGGTGGTACAGTGTGGATGATGAGACCCATGGTTACTTTAGCAACATCCGGTGGATTTGTGAACCTCTCAGATCCATCGAGAGGGAAATTCCAGGAAACGAGACGGCTTCGTCTCTGAGGTTACAGAACCACCTTGGAAATGGCGCCCCTCCCTCCCCAACTTCATTCTGGGGAGCCAAGCACTAGATTCCATGAGACAACCGATTTCAGCTGGTTAGCTTGCCCAGCCCACCTGGCAATAAATATTCCCCTGGTACTCCATCCAGGAAAATGTCTTCCCCCAGGAATCAGGAGCATTTTTATTTATTTATTTATTTATTTTTAAAGAAGGGAGACTTTTTTTTTAAGATTTTATTTATTTATTTGACAGAGATCACAAGTAGGCAGAGAGGCAGCCAGAGAGAGAAAGGAGGAAGCAGGCTCCCTGCTGAGCAGAGAGCCCGATGCGGGACTCGATCCCAGGACCCTGAGATCATGACCTGAGCCGAAGGCAGAGGCTTTAACCCACTGAGCCACCCAGGCGCCCCAGGAATCCGGAGCATTAACAACAGTATGGCCAAGACGTGCACTGATGCCAGCCTATGCCAAAGAGGAGAGCACATGACAACGTGGTCCAAGGTGTTGACTCTGCCATTTACCTGGGCAGGTGTCTTAACTACTCTGTTACCCGACTTCACTATCTGTAAAGTGAGGCTCATGGTGGTCCCTACCTCTTACAGCTGATAGGAGGTTTACATGAGTTTGTTTTTTGTTTTTTTAGCCTTTTGAGTCTTTATTTAAATTCCAGCTAGTTGGGGCGCCTGGGTGGCTCAGTGGGTTAAGCCTCTGCCTTTGGCTCAGGTCATGATCCCGGGGTTCCGGGATCGAGCCCCGCATCGAGCTCTCTGCTCGGCGGGGAGCCTGCTTCCTCCTTTCTCTCTGCCTGCCTCTCTGCCTACTTGTCATCTCTCTGTCAAATAAATAAAATCTTTAAAAAAAAATTCCAGCTAGTTAACATACAGTATAATATTAGTTTCAGGCGCAGAATGTAGTAATTCATCATTTAAATCAACACCTGGTGCTCATGACGAGCTCCCTCCTTAATCCCCATCATCTTTTCCATGGACCCCTCCCCTGTCCCCCTCTGGTCACTGTCAGTTTGTTCTCTGTAGTTAAGAGTCTGTTTTATGGTTTGGTTTGCCTCTCTCTTCTTTGTTTCCCCTTCTGTGTTCATTTTGTTTCTCGAATTCCACAAATGAGTGATGTCATATGGTACTTGTCTTTCTCTGATATTTCGCTCAGCATAATAACCTCTAGCTCCGTCCACATCGTTGCAAATGGCAAGATTTCATTCTTTTTTTTATGTCTAATATTCCGCCGTGTATATACACCACAACTTTACCCAGGCCACCCAGCAGTAGATGGACATTTGGACGCTATTCATAATTTGGCTACCGTTGATAGTGCTTCTATAAACACCAGGGTGCACGTAGCCTTTGAATCAGTATTTTTGTGTCCTGTGGGTAAATACCCAGGAGTGCAGTTGCTGGGTCGTAGGGTAGTTCTGTTTTTACCTCCATTAGGAACGTCCACTCTGTTTTCCGGAGCGGCTGCACCAGCTTGCATTCCCACCCACAGTGCGCGAGGGTTCCCCTCTCTCCGCATCCTCGCCAACCCCTGTGGTTTCCTGTCTTGTTAGTTTTAGCCATTCTGACCAGCGTCAGGGGGTATCTCGCCGCAGTTTTCATTTTGTTATTATTTTAAAACGTTGCCTGGTGTATGGCCTGTGCTACATGAGCATTTGGCAAATGATAAATAGAATAAGTTGACCTTGATTGTGTGGCTTCGGGCTAGAACGGTCAGAGAAAAGAATATAAACAAGAAATGTCCGAGTGGATCTGCTTGGGAAATTCGAGAACCCAACTGGGTTCTGTTTAGGAAACATAACCAAAGAATAGAGTTTACCAGCTGGAGCATCCCGCCCACGGCAAACATGGAGGAAATTGCCCTTTCATAGAGCGGTGCTCTGGACACCCGCCTGTGTGCTATTCCCTCCGTGTCACGGAAGGCTGAAATAGACCATCCTCATTAGTGCGGGGAGGACGGAACAGTTCAGTGGGTTGCTACACTGAATCATGTTCCAAGACCCAGCCTCAGAGGAAGAAACAACAGCTATGCCGAGTTACTGACATGCCTTCACTTACACGAAGCCCCCTTGGATTTATCTGGGGTCTGCAACCGGAGGACACCCCTTTGCCCTTCTCTCCTGTGATGTATGATCAGTGTTCGTGCACGAGGCAATCTGGAGCTTTTGGGGAGCCAGAGTTCTCACTAGGGTGGATGACGACAACATACAAATGATCCTTGAACCAGGTCCTCTCTGAGTCTGAGCTCTCCTCTAGTTCTCTTGCCTTTCCTGCCTTTACCTGAAGCCCTCCCCCGCTCCAGGGCTTACAGAGGGAGTATAAGCCGGCACAGCCCCAATCTTCATCTTCAAGCTGGCTTTCCCATGCTCCGTGGTTAATTCGCCCCCTTCCTTATCCTACCTTCCTTTTGTGCATGAGCCAATATCACAGCTTTTCCTGATCATTTAGCTGTTCTGGGAGGTTTCAAAGATATGATGAGTTAATTTCATTAATTCAACTCTTAGAGTTGAAGAATCGACCTTGTATCTTTTTTTAGATACTAAGGAGACCTCTTTCTTACGTGGCCTCCCATGCCCCACTGTCTGCGACTAGTTATAGTTTTTGCTTGTTTTCTTCTTTTAAGTATATACACATATATGATACTTTTATGAAGGAAAATAAAAACAAGGGGGGAGAAAAAGCACTCCTTTTGCTCTGAATTTAGAACCAGACTCTAATTCCTCTTCCAGACTGTCAGGACCACAAGGAAATGAGGAATATCCTCCCATAAAATGTTTCCTCTCCTTATTCCTTTCAGATGCTTCCAAACAGTCAGAAGTTTTAGATCTTTCTTTGGCCAAAGTCTGGTTCGGGTCATATATTCTGTCCGTGCCTGAGGCTGGGGCAGGTGTAGGAAAACAAATAACATTAGACATTGTGCTACCTCAGGTTGCCAGATTTAGCAAGGAATGTTTGAATTTCAGGTGAAAATGAGCACATTTTTAAGCTGAGTCTTTGCTGTTCAAATTGGTAGTACCAGAAATATATGGGACAGACTTAGACTAACACATTATTGCTCGTTCATCTGAAACCCAGACTTAACCGAATGCTCTGTTTTTGTTTCGCTGTTTGGGTTGTTGTTGTTGTTGGTGGTGGTGGTGGTGGTCTATCCTAATTTGCAACCTACGAGGTCAAAGCCATTGTTGGTGGTCCCTGTAAACGTATACAGAGTACGCTCATGCGCTCACACACGCTGTTCCTTGTCCCCTTCAGCCTCCCAGCGTTGTTAGTGTCTAGATACCGTGGAGGCGGAGGGAATGTATTTCCCCCAGGAACTGATTTTTCCTGTGTGAGGTTGAGGCTTGAAACTCCCCAGGGATGGAGTAACGCCTGTTAGATCTCTACGGTCTTTAGTTGACTGTCGTCTGGGCATTGGGTGACAGGCCCCAAAGAAGGGGACGCTGGAGAAAACTCCCCTCACCCACGTGCTTTGAGGATAATTTTGAGGTTTTAGAGCTAAAATACAGGATCCTGATTGGAACAAAGACGAAGTGCCAAATAGGATACAAAATAAGTTATCAGATAAATTAGAACTATGTGTGTAGTCATTATTCGCAAGTGGGAATGACTTTGGCAACGGTCTCTTCTGTCATGTGATAGATGAGAAGACAGACGCAAAGCACTTTCGGGAATGAGATCGAAGGGGTGTGTGTCTGCTTGTGTGTGTGCGCATGCGTATAGTGGGAGGAGGAGGAGTGGGATGACCTAAGAGAGGAGGAGGAAGAAGGGAAAGAGGAGGGGCGCCAGGGCAGCTCAGTGGGTTAAGCCTCTGCCTTCGGCTCCGGTCATGGTCTCAGGGCCCTGGGATCGAGCCCTGCGTCCGGCTCTCCACTAAGCGGGGAGCCTGCTTCCCTTCCTCTCTTTGCCTGCCTCTCTGCCTACTTGTGATCTCTGTCTGTCAAATAAATAAATAAGAATATAAGAAAAAAAAAGGGAAAGAGGAGAAGGAGGGGGAGGAACAGAACAGGGATGAGAAGAAGGAAAATTGAAGTAAAACTACCTGAATTCCAAATACTGACTATTGCCCCTATTCTGCCAAAAGTTTGTGTATTTTATAACTTTTTTCTATCACTTTAAAAATATGAAGTAACTAGAAAATGAAATCTTCCCATTTGCAGCAATATAGATACACCTTGAAGGCCTTATGCTAAGTGAAATACGCCAGAGAAAGACAAATATAGTGTGGTATCAGTCGTACATGGAATCTAAGAAAGTTAAATTCACAGAAATAGAGAGTAGAGTGGTGGCTCCCATGGTCTTTGGGGAGGAGATGGTGAGATGTTCATCAAAGAGTCCAAAGTTCTAGTTAGGAGATGAGTAAGTTCTAGGTGTCTAACGTACAGTAGCGTGATTATAGTTAACAGTACTGTATTATACACTTGAAAGTTGCTAAGAGAGTAGATCTTCAATGTTCTCCCCACATAAAAAGAAACGGTAATTATGTAACATGGTGGGAATGTTAGCTAATGGTGGTCATCACATTGTGATATTGTGATACCCAATTGTATCAAATAAACCCATGGTACAGCTTCAACTTAAAAAAAAAATAAAAATAAAAAATAAAAGTATTATGTAACTAATACGCATTCCTTGGAGAAATTTCAGAAATACATGAAAACAAAAAGAAAACTCTCTTCTAGAAACACAACGCACACATTACTACTGTTACCATTTTGACGTACGGAGACAGCATTGATGTGGGTGTCATAGTCTTCGTTCCGCCTTCTTCAGGGAGCCACAGCCTGATTTTGCTGTTCGGAGGGCCCCTCAGTCAACTGAATGTCATTTGGAGTGGGATGGCCAGTTTGGACGTCACAACCTGTGCTGGTAAAGCAGGAGGCAGGTGCCCAAGGTGATATTTCCATCTGGGCTTTCCATCTGATATTTCCACCCATGCTGGGCTTCCTTCCTCCTGAGATAAGAACGGTGAGGAGATCACCCATTAGTTCCCATCACCCGGACACATGGTGCATCCCTGGGTCTTGGGCCTTCTGAGAACCAATCTTCGGCTTTCCCTTTAATTCTTTTATGGTAAATTGATTGCATTGATGGTCACAATCAGTGGCCATCGTATTCAAGCCTATTTCAGAGGTGGAATCTAGTCCCACGCCCCTTGGATCTGGGACATCCTGTGACTTGCTTTGGCCCGAATGCAGGGGAGGTGAGAGAGTACCAGCTCACAGGTTAGCGTTCCAGGGCCCCTGTGTGCTCTTCCACGCTCTTTCCTGAAACCCTGGCTCCCTTATAAGAACAAGAAAGGCCTACATTGCTGGGGGATGAGAAAACATTTGGAGGAGAGCCCAGGGCCTCAGGCAACTAGCTGCCCTGACATATATGGGGAAGAGCAGCCTACACTGAGGGGCTGAATAAATTGATTTTTTAAGCCCCTGCATTCGGGGTGGTTTGTTACGCAGCGATAGCTAACGGGTAGTTCCACAAACTTCTACATCTGTCCCAGAAATTATTTTCCTTGTGAGCCAAAGTGAATTTTGGTGGCTATAAACATATAACTCAAATTGACACTTTCCATGCTTTTACCAGAATATGGTCACATTCTAGATCCTCTTTTGTAATCTGCCTATTTCACTTAGCAACCGATTTTGAGCATCTTTCCCCAACAGGAATTTGGGGCTTAGTAAAGGAGGCGGATCTACTAACTGCCATTTCTGAGCCTCTGCCCAAATCCTGTTCATCATTATGGCCATTGGCCAAAATACTGTTCTTAGATGGGCCTAGCTTGACCTGTTCAGCAGGAAATGCCTTTGTTCGGTGAGATTATGGGACAGTACAATGATCTTTCACAGCTCGATGGCCAAGAGAAGGACATAGTCACGCCTCAGAGGTGCTTGGGAACATTAGCATTTGGAAAAAGAAGACAGTACTTGTACTCAAAGTGTTCCATTCTCTTCAAAAGGATAAGACATGTGGATGGAGAAGACAGAAAAGGAGATATTTCCTATAATGACTTTATTTTCTGAAACAAGTCTGAGTGATTAAAGTTCTCCAGTCCTTTTCTAACATCATCCTTTTCCCTTTTTCTTTTCTTTCTTTCTTTTTTTTTTTTTTTCACCAAATGGTAGCTTCAACTTGACATATTATTTGTTTGGAGGTGTAGGACAAAGGGAGAATGCAATTCTTATCTGATAATCCAAGTCTTTACACTAATGGAAATATATCAATATCCCTGCACCCCCAAAAATGAGTGTTCGTCAAATGCATCTCCTGCAACTCCGCATGTCTTTCTCTAGGAGGGAGTCTCCTGAGCGCGCTCTCTGCTTTGGTCCTTTCCAACGTGGCGTGCAACCGGAAGTGTATTCTTCTCTTGTGTTCTCTTCCTTTGCCTCTGGCTTTCTTGCTGATAATAATAATAGCTAGGGTTTATAACATTTCCCATGGCATTTCACTCATGAAGCCTCACAAAACCGCCACGAGGGCAGTGTGATTTCCACAAGGCTTAGGGAAGACCCGCCAACGGTGCGAGAGCCCACAGGTGACAAGTACCAGAGCTAGGATTTTAACCCTAGTTTGTCAGACTTAGCAGTCTGATGCTTTAACTTGATTCTACACTGCCTCAGTCACTATGGGATTCTATATACAGACCAAACAAAACAAAACCAAACACCCACATTAAACCATTCAGAAAGTTTCAAAAGTATGGAACCCATAGTTTTGTTTTGTTTTGTTTTGTTTTCAAGTAGAAAGCAATAAGTGATTTTTTTTTTTAAAGATTTTTTTTTTTTTTTTTATTTGACAGAGAGAGAGATCACAAGTAGGCAGAGAGGCAGGCAGAGAGAGAGGAGGAAGCAGGCTCCCCGCGGAGCAGAGAGCCCGATGCGGGGCTCGATCCCAGGACCCTGAGATCATGACCTGAGCCGAAGGCAGCAGCTTAATCCACTGAGCCACCCAGGCGCCCCGCAATAAGTGATTTTAATGAGGCTCTTTCCGGTCCCCCAGGGGTATGGTGTTGGGATCATACCTGCTCTTCCCTGTCTTTCCACCCTAAGCAACTTCTCCAGTTTTCCACACAAGACTGAGGGGACAGGAGAACACACATTCTCTCTCTGAATGAGACCACAGGAGACCCTGGTACGGAACCTCACTTGGGGATAATACATGATGTGGTGAGCAGGTGCTCTCATTTTTGAAGTGCATTTCATCTTTAATGGTGAGTACTTACGGAAAACCCAAGAGCACCGACAAGAAAAGCCAAGACTAAGAATTACAGCACGTTCTATCGATCGGTACTATGCAAAAGAACTTGCTGTGATTATGGAAATGTAGTCTCTCTGCAGTTCCCAACGCAATAGCTGATGACCTTGTATGACTGTTGAGCCCTTGAAATGTGGGTAGTGCACGGAGGGGACTGAATGTTTAATTTTCATTAATGTTAATTCGCTCATTTTAATTAGCTGAAATGGAAATGGACATAGCTACATGTGGCCAATGACTATGTTGGACGCTACAGCTCCAAATATACAGAGGAGAATGTCATAGGTGGGGGGTCATCAGGGAAGGTTTCATCCAGACATGTTTTGAGCAGCTTTCAAAGTAGAATAGGCAGAGAAGAAAATGCATTTGGAATGAAAAGAGAAGAAATAAAAACCTTTGTCTTAGTAGAACACAAGAGGTTACAGATTCAAATGCCTGCTGCAAGGACCATCCAAGTCTTGTAGAGAAGGGAAATGGGTTGGTGGTAAGAGACAGTAAGGCACGGTGGGGACTAGGGAAAATCAGAGACACTATCTTATCTTAAAGCATCAGTCACTGGTCCGCCCCTTCCAGTTAATGCCATACAGAAAGTCAGACCCAGTGGTGATGACTGTCTTCTTACCGTTTAAGAGAACTCAGAAATTCAGATTTGTATATGGTCATCTAGCTTTGCATGTTGGCGCCTATATTAGTCAGTGTGGGCTAAATGTTTTCAGCGGACGCTGTTGGTGCCCTCCTGGTGTTCACACAGCCGTTGTCTCTGCACGCCAGGCTGCCTCCTGAAGACACCTTTAACTCTTGTTGAAAACATCGTATGCACACTTGGTTTTTGTGCAGGGTACATGCAGAATGTTGACGTATTCGTGCTCTTGGCGACAGCATTCCACCAATGACAGAGTAGAGGGAGTGCCCCGATACTGGTCTCCTCACCTCTCCACTGAGATAGCTCTGAGGTGTCTTCTGTATTGTCCCCCGCAATTCCCCTCTGTGACGGAGCCCCAGCCGCCCCCAGCAGAGACTGGCAGACAATGTGTCGTGCATTGGTTTCCACTCTGCCCCACCCCACGTTTCCACTCCCCTGATTTTTCCAGGGATCACCTTCATAAATGACCTGCACATGACTCCCTATCTCAGAACCTGATTTTGGAAGGACCTAAACAAAGACATAGTCATAACACACAAACTCAACATCTCAGTGTTGAACTCCACGAAGTTCTGATTTGTCCTACCCCAGCCAGTGCAGGTCACGGTGGAGACTGTCACATCCTTTGGGGACACGGTTCTTTTCCGCATGGGGACCTGCACCTTCTTGATATTTTTCCTTCCATGCATTCAGGAGCAGATACAGAGAACGAGCCTGGGAGAAGGATTTTCATTGACCGGACCTAGAAGCCCACATTCCATTGGCAGAACTGTCACGGGTCCCGGCTCCCTGCTGGGGAAGCAGAGAAATAGCGGGGAGCTGTGTGACATTACAAAAGGAGTTTCTGCCCCTGCGGCTCTCTCAGATTCTGTAGACACTGTCCCAGGCAAAGCAACCGAGTCTGTGGACCACAATCAGTTTGCCGCTCGCCAGCACTGGAACTTCTTGCCCACACATTATTCTCTGAAACAGAAAAATGTGCCAGTAGGTCACCAAGGGAGTTCTTAACTTACACAGCAACAAGAGTCACACCTTTTACCCCATTGAGGGATAAAAAATATACATGGAAATCAAATCAGTTCCTCATTGACTAACTTTATAATTTCAGGGGGAAAATGATTTCACCTCTGAGAGTTCTTGGGTGAACAGAGGCTCCCAACTTGATAGCTTTCCTCACTCCCCGCATTCTCTGTGAAGTGTTTATCTATCCTAAAGAAAAGGTCCTTTAAACTTGTCTCACTCCAGGGGGGAAGGGGGAGAGGGAGAGGGGAAGTGGGGTTATGGACACTGGGGAGGGTATGTGCTATGGTGAGTGCTGTGAAGTGTGTAAACCTGGCGATTCACAGAGCTGTACATATAAAAATACATTATATGTTTATAAAAAAATTAAAAAAAAATTAAAAAACAAAACAAAACAAAAAAACTTGTCTCACTCCCACTTCCTCTTTGACTCCTACCCCCCCACCCCACCCCTTGGGCTCTTGACAATCCTGTTTGTTTCTCAGACTTGCTGAGCAGGGGTGCCTGGGTAGTGCAATCCACAACCGGTCTCACTCTTGGTTTCTGTTTGGGTTGTGATCTCAGGGTTGTGGGATGGAGCCCTGAGGCGTGTTCTGCACACAGCAGGGAGTCTGCTTGGGATTCTCTGTCCTTCTCCCTTTGCCCCTCCACCCCTCCCCCAGGAGTTCATTCGCTTGCTCTCTCTCAAATAAATAAATACATCTTTAAAGAAAAATCTGCCAAACATTTCCCTACCTCCCAGGCTTTGCAGACGTTGTTCCCTGTTCTAGGAATGTGTTCCCTCTCTCTCCCTTCTTCCCGTTTCCCCAGTCTTTACCTTGCTATCAATCACGTCTCAGTACAAATGTTCTTTCTTCAGGGATGCTCTCACTGACCACCCAAAATCAAGTCCCTTTCCTCTGCCCGCTGTTATTCTCACTCATTCCAGCGATCACAATTCGGAACCGTCTGTGCGTATTTGCTGCGGGTCCCCTCCAGAGTCTGATACACGCAGCGCCCAGCCCAGGGTCTGGCAAGGTGCTCCAAATGGGTTCGAATAAATAAATGAATAACAAGAGAAGTCCACTGCTTTAAAGAATTTTGTCAGGATACTTCTTATAGTTAAAATAGCATATCCCAACCTGTCTTGAAAGTTTAGTTAAGCTTTATTGGGATTTGAGAACGAGGATTGTGTGTGCAGTGAATGCTCCCTGAAGCCACGACGTAAAATAAAAATTCTTCCTTTATCCCAGAAATCCATGAACTTAGTCTTTTTGAAAACTGGACTTGACAGACTCAGTGATCGTGGATGTCAGCAGGAGGGTAGAGTTGAAAGCTTTGAAAAAAGCAAAGAGGTTATCACAAGGCGGAGACTTATTTCCCCAAAATGTTATTGGCTCACCAAGTTTCTCAAGTTTCTACCAATTTATCTACCAAGACATAAGCGATCTACCAAGTTTTTCCAGGCAGGGTTGGGGGGGAGTTGGAGTTAACCTCTCTTCTTTCTTTTTTTTAACCCTGTGTGTTTCAATGTGCCCATCATTCTAACTACACTCCCAAATGTAGCGCCTTTCCCTCCCAGAGATAGTGGCCTGAATGAAAACAAAATAAGGGTGTTGCGTTAAAAGATTGTAGACTTTTAAAAAAGAAAGAAGGAAAAAAAAAAGATCGTGGACTCTCCCCTTACCCCTACCTCGCCCCGCCCAAGAACATTGGCTTTTTCATGTCTGTGCTACATTTTGTCTTCAACTGTTCTAAAATGGCCCTGGAGGCTTGACACAGGAATCAGAGGTCAGCTGGTCAGACCATTTGGTTCCAGGTCCCACACCTGCCAGTTGAAGCCCGAGCAGAGTCAGTTCTCAGCCTGGATCCCTCGTGTGCGAAAGAGGAATATTGGCGCCTCTTTCATAAGGTGGGGATGGTCATGCATGAGTTGTACAACCTGTGAACATTTTAGAAAAGGAAAAAAAAAACCACCTTACTTTGAATCCACCACGAGCTCATTAGTATTTACGTACCCTAAACTCTCTGGGATGCACCTGTGTTTTCTAGAAACGTCAAGTGAAGGGCTGCTGGGTTCCAGGACCTTTGCTGCACCTTGGTGGTGACATCCTGCAGCTCATGGCAAATGACAAAAGGTCCGGAAGGTCTGCTTTCGCTCGAGATTGTGTCACTCCAAGCTGCCAAGTGCACAATGAAGCTGTCTATCTAAGAAGCCCTTACTTGTTTAGTTAGAGACGCGCTTTGGGGGTTTGGGTTTTTGTTTCCCAGGGATTTGTTGCCAACTGGTGGGATTTGCAAGTGTTTTCCCTGTGGGAGGCAGATTCGGAAGTCTGGCCTGCTAAGACGCTTTTGGGAGCTGAAACTAATTAAAATATTTATTTTAGCCCCCGTAGCTAAGACGCAGCAGGGGAGAAAGTGCAACATTCATTTTTATGAAAGTGTAATTATGTTCACTAACCTTTTGTGTACCCTGTTCGGCAACTGCCTCGGGGCCGCCCCACCTGCTCAAACACCTGCCCCGTGGGTGAGCATGCGGTAGAACAGTACTTAATGCCTGAGCTGGGGGCCTGTGGGCTCACCCCCCCCACCGAGGACAATAGAGCCTTGTTACCCCTGTCGTCATCTCTACCCTCACCTCCGGGGGAAGTGTTTTCCTAGTTTCACCTTCCCTGAGAGCTGGGAAGCCACGCAAAAGAGAAACACGAGAAGGAGAAAGAGAGGCTCAAAGACAAACTGATGTCCTTTTCTGTGCTTGGTAGCCCAGAGGTTGAGAAAGACTTGGTACGAGTCCGCCCCACTTCCTGACTCTGCTTTCGAAATCCTTGAAGAAGTGTCGTCACGATTCGAGACAAGCTCGTGTCCGCAGGCACTGGGTTTGAATGGTGAAAACTGATAGCGGAGGTACTTTCGCTGAAAACAAGCATCTCATCGGGGGATGTGGCTGGGGAAGCCCGGGACCGGGGAGCACAGGCGCCGTCCACGTGTCGGCTAGACGGTTCACTCGTGGTACCTGTTCGCCTCCCCGCTCTGCGCTGTTGCCATGGATACTCTACACAGGACGAAACGCAGACCCGGGAAGATCGGTGACTTGGGAAGTGGTGCTTAAGAATCTGAGAACAGACACTGAGAGATCCCGTGGACCCCGGAGGTTGGAGTCCCAGCTCCGCTAGTGACCAGCCGTGGGACTGCGGGCCACTTACTTAGTCTGGCCGAATGTCCATTTTGCTGTGGGTGAAAGGGAGGTGACAAGGAGCTACCCTGCCTGTGAAGGCTCAAGGAGTTAATACGTGCAAAATACCCAGCACGGCACCTGCCATGGGAGACATTGTCGCGTCCTCGGTGAAGGCACGCGGCGGGTGGGTAGCTGAGCTGGGATGACAGTCGAGGTTGTTGTATTTCACTCTTAAAGCTTTGGTGCATTCAGTTTTCACCAACTGAGTTCAGAGAAAATCAGAAGTCAGAGAGGATGGACAGGGAGAACATGAGAACTGTGAAGTCCTTTTTTTTTTTTTTTAAAGATTTTATTTATTTGACACAGAGAGAGAGATGACAAGTAGGCAGAGAGGCAGGCAGAGACAGAGGGGGGGAAGCAGGCTCCCTGCTGAGTGGAGAGCCTGATGCGGGGCTCGATCCCAGGACCCTGAGATCATGACCTGAGCCGAAGGCAGACACTTAACCCACTGAGCCACCCAGGCGCCCAGAAACAGTCCTCTTGACCCCGAAACACACCCTGCATGGTTCCTTTGACTCCTCTCCCAGGCTTTAGAGAAAACTCTTGCTTGATGAGCTCAGAGGTATTTGTTTTTATCAAGAGAGGAGACTCTATAAGGCTCAGAATTCCCAGCCTTGATGATGAAGAGGAATTACAATGTACACATTACATTGGTACAGGCAGACTCCCCATCCTCTCCTCCCCAAGACTTTTCTCGTACAAGTTCACCCTCTCTCTCCTTCTCCGTCTCTTGACATCGCCTCCGTCTTCCAGGGCCACTTCAAATCCCACCCCCTCCCCACGATTTCCTGATCTCCTCTCTTTCTGGATGCTGATAGGTTTATTTTTAGTTTAACACTTAATTGATTTTTCTGTTTCATTTGAACTAACTTCCCTCAAATAGATTGTGTACTTCCTTCGTCTATCCCATAGGGTTTGGTACTAAATCGAAAACCGTGAGGCTGTAAATAGAAACATGCTTTGTATAAATTCTTGTGGAGAAGTGGACTGATTTCGGCCTTTGTGAAACACCTGTCTGGTAGTGAGGACTGAACCGTGAACTTGGCACAGAATTTGGAGGCTTGGTTCCCACCCGCAAAGAACATTCATCTTTAAAGAGAACCAAGTGCACAGGGTCTCCTAACTGGGAGACACTGTGAGAGACTGGTGAGCAGCGGGGGATCTAGTTACTTTCCCTTGCGTTCTTAACATCAAAACGGACATAATAGTAGTGACTCCTTCATGGCATCTTGTTGGGTTTAAACGAGATCATGCAAGTCAACCTCAGCGCAGAGCTTGGAGTACACTCAGAGTTCAGAGTCAGCTGTAGGTAGCTTCAGAAATGAGAAAAGGAATTGTCCAAGGGAGCATAGCAAACACTCGAGAGTTTTACCTGGACATAATCCAGGTAGAGCTCAAGCTGCTGTCAAATCCTTTTTAAGGCGTTTTGTGCTAAGTGCGTAGCTCGCAGGAGGAATGGGCCCTTCTACCCACGCCATTTCTGTGCAGGGGAGCAGAGAGAGGGAACCAAATGCTAAAGAATTGGAAGGGAGCTCGCTTCTGGGTCTGGGATGGTGCCTATGGGAGGTGGCTCTGAAAGTCACGGCCATTTATTCTTTGTTGTTGTTGTCGTTTTTCCTGCCTGAAATAGAGGGATGCGTAAATTGGAGACACAGAAAACAGCAGAGTACCCGTCACCCAGTCACTGTCTCCCCTGCCCTCCCTCCCCTCCAGCAACCCTCACTTTGTTTCCTAGAGTTCAGAGTCTCTGCTGGTTTGCCTCCCTTTCCCTGGGTTTCCTCTTATTTTACTTTTCCAGAGGCCCCGTTTTAATATCAACATTTTCTTTTTCTAAGACTGCTTTGAGGGAAGCCAGCAGGCAGATTTGATAGCACGGAGCGGGAGTCACCTGGTCTCCGGGACGTCTGGGCTGGGAGCATTTGCGTCCAACATTGGCACAGAGGAGGAAGGAAATCCGCTCTCGGTTTGGTCCCTGTGAAATGTGCTCTCCTGAGGAGGGTCCGGGAGTCCTTGAATAGGTACTGACTTGGTTTCTTCCAGTTGGAAGCACCGTCAACCAACCCAGCAACAGGTGCTTTGCGTGAGGATGCCGCAAATAGCAAAAAGGGGGTTCTGGGTCAAAAGCTCCTGTTCCAAATTTAACCTGTGTTTTTGGTGCACTTTGTTGGGGGGCGGCATGGACACCTGCCTAGAGGGTCTCAGGTGGATCCTATTCACATGCGTCCCTGCCCCTGGGGAGGTGACGGTCCTCAGTTGCACTTGGTTGAACTACGGTTTTGGATGTGATCGTGCTCCTCGCCTGAGTGACGATAAAAGAGAACCAACCACCTACCAGGACAGATTCGACAGAAGCGCCTGTTGAAATACATGTGGCGGGCAGGGGGGGGTCGCTTTGCAGGCTCAGCTGAGAGGGGCTGAAAGCGACGAAGGTGGGAAGGTAGCTCCAAGAAGAGCTAGAGGGAGAGTGTTTCCTGCCGGCTGCCTCTGTGCCCTGCGCTACCTTAGTTCTCCCCACTCACTCTGTGAAGTAGGGACTCTGATCTCCTTCTCAGTTGCGGGGCCCCAGGCGCTGAGAGGTCAGGTGCCTGTGCAGAGTTAGGGGACCCGAAAGCTCCGAGGCAGGACTTGAATGCAGACTGGCCTGATTTCAGAGTCTCCTCCACTCCTTCCCGCACATGGCCACTGCGAGACACTGATGCATGCTCTGGGGACACGAGCACGTACCGCACACCTGCTGCGAGCCAGCGCACAAAATCCCTGGGGCAGGGCAGGGCGTGGAACAAAAGATCAAACCAAGTGTGCCTGTAAAATCGTTCTGAAGGTTCTCAGAGAACGATGAGCTATTTGTGTGGTCATTCACTGGGTGGGAGTAAGTGCCGCCTCCCGAAGGGAATCGTAATCCTTCCTGGGCGCAGACCCTGTCTACTTCCTGTCCAGAGTGCTTCGCTCAAAAGCCTGCACCTAGAAGGTTCTGGAAGAACATCTGATGCAGCCGGGAGGGGCTCGGGGCTAAAGGTCCTGAGCTAGGCCAGTCGTGCACCACACTATCTCAGTACCCTGGGCAAGTTAGCGCACCTTTTGGGGACTCAGTTCCCTAGTTTATAGAGAAGGAATAACGAAAAATGAAAACACAACGTATGTCCTGGCCTAGTCACGAGGCTCAGCACAGAGCAAACGAAGTAATGATATAAACACGCAGAAAAACACTGTAAGACATGTCTTCATTGAGCTCTGTTCCTTGGAGATACTGCAGGAAAGCAGGGAGGGGCTATCACGGAGACCTGAGTGCTTGGGGGTGACCCCAGAGAGGAATAGGGCATTCTTACCACGAGAAATTTCTTCACCAACTCTAAAACCAGTTCCTGAGCAGAAAGGAAAGATAATAGTGCCCACCTTATAAGGTTATCGAAAAAATTTAAATGAGGCAATTCCTGTAAGACACAGAGCCTAGTAGCTGGGGAAGAATTAGAGGCCATTATGAGTATGACTGTTACATTTACAGTCACGACTTCTACGTAGTTCCTGGTTGTCTTCCGCCTTCCTCACCCCCTGATACGCTTGTTTTCCATTTAAGTTCAGTATCCTAGAAAGAGATTTTAAGGCCCTTGGTCAAGGTTAGTGAAATCAATGAACCAAAAGTAGCTATCAAGTTCTAAGGCAAGAAATCAGAAGCAACACCCTCCCCGGATCCAGCTTTCCCCTCAATGATTCAAGCCAAAGCCACAAATTAAGGCAGAGATAATCTGCTTTACAAGATTATGCGTCAGTGACATTGAAGGAATTTTATGTCCTATAGCCCTTCGGTTCTGAGTACCAGAAAGAGCTTTATTTTTCCCCCCTTTTTGGTAAGGGAGTCACTATCATTTACTGTTAATTGCCTTACATTTCCAGACTTGCCTAATCCCAAAGTCAAGCCCCCTGTCAACCTATCCCCCTCAATGAAAGGACATTGAAAATAATTACAAGCCTTCTGAAGTTTCCCGATTCAACCTTCAAAGGATCTTCAACACAAATGTCATTAACTATTCTCAGGATTTACAGGTTTGGGGGAAGTCCTTTTTGGGTGGAGAGGAAGGAGGGAAGAGAGAAGGCTCAAAAGCCTTTCTCAGATTTCCAGAAGTCGTGAAGGCAACGCCCCCACCCTCCAGGCTTCCTTTTTCTCTAGAAAAATAATGCTCCTGGTGTTTCCCAAGAGAGCCCAGAGCCTAGCCCCGAGCAGACACCTGTCAGTGATCCGGCCCCCCATTTTGCTGGCCGGAGTCCCTGGAGCTTAAAGAAGAGGAAGTAAATGAATTCATGCACACATCCTCATAACCTGGAGCTATAGGTCAGACTTCGTAAGGTCTGTTGAAAATGACCAAAGATTCTTCTCTTAAAAAAGAAATCTGAGGGGCGCCTGGGTGGCTCAGTGGATTAAGCCGCTGCCTTCGGCTCAGGTCATGATCTCAGGGTCCTGGGATCGAGCCCCGCATCAGGCTCTCTGCTACGCGGGGAGCCTGCTTCCTCCTCTCTCTCTGCCTGCCTCTCTGCCTACTTGTGATCTCTGTCAAATAAATAAATAAGATCTTTAAAAAAAAAAAAAAAGAAAGAAATCTGAGCCGCCATTTTGTCTCAAGGAAGGTGCGGGAACCCAGGGCGCACAGTTGGCTGCGTGTTGGGTGTGTATGGCGTCTCCATGATCTAAGCAGACCTCTCTGGAAGAGAGCATACGGGAGAAGGAAAGAAAGTGCTTTGCGGTGAAGCAGAGACAGACCTTGCCTTTCAGGCTACCCAGCAAAAGCCTGGAGAGGGGAACGTGGCCCAGGGAGGTCATTTTCTAACAAGGAGGCACCAAGAGGGCATCAGGCTCCACAGCAAAGGCCTGGACATCCCAGAGCAGCAGCTTGGCAGTCCCACGGGCTGCGTATTTGCCTGAGCATTTTTGTGCTCGTATCAACACTTGGCCTTCTGCTTGTGGAGATTAACTTTAAATAAACTTGTTCTCCTTTTGGGTGGCATTTCTTGTTTCATTTCTCTTGATTTTTTTTTTCTCCTCCTTCCATTTCATAATCATTTCCATTCCCTCCTCCACTTCGAGAGGAGAAAACCTTTCCCTGAGAGATGATGTCGTGATCCCCTTCCAGCCACAGACATGGGGGTTCGTCTTAAGTGGGCAGACGCCTGTCTCCCTGCCCATCACCCTGGGTCTGACTGAGCTGATGCGTCAATCAGCATCTTCCTGGGGAGGCTTGTAGCCCATGGCAGTAAGGACCCCATGATGGGCAGATGATACTAGTGAGCATTCCATAATCTCAGACCAGGGCTTAGCCCCTGTAAGCCTCAGCGACCTGGTCTGCAAAATAGGGACTACAGTAGCATCTGCCCCCCAGGGCTGTACTAAGGATTGCATGATTCTGTAAAGGTTCAGTAAATCCTAACTTACTGAGGTCTCCTTTACCTAAACGTCGCGAGAAAAGCCAATGTAGAAGTGCCGGACATCTTAGGATGTCTTTGACACCATCTGCACTTTCCATAAAAATTATATTGCTTTTGTGACTTCCGTTTCTCCAGGGTGATCGACCTCAGGGAGGTTGAGGACAAGAGGTTGTCCATCGTGAACTGCACTACCCTACTTTCTGACCCAAATCCCTGTCTGTCTGCCAGTTCTAACCATACTTGCCCTTCAACCTCCTTGGGGGCACCCCATGACCTCTGCTTTGGATCCCATGCTCTCCCACCTTCCTTGGGAAGAAACCTTAGATATATCAGTGATCCCTTCTCTCCTCTCAAGTAGCTCTTTCCCATCCAGTATCTGATGCCCTCTCGGTGCCTCCTTGTTAGAAAATGACCTCCCTGGGCTGTGTCCCCCCCCCAGCTATGACTCAACTTCTCTCCCTCTCCCTTCAGAGTCAGCCTTTTAACAGATTATGTATTCGTTGCTGCCATTTTTCATACCTGGTTCACTCCTGAGCACACTACAATCTGGTTTCCAGCCCAGACATTCCTCTAAGAGTCCTAAGGTCCCTAATACTCTCCATGCTGTGAATCCAAAAGACATTTTCGGTCCCCCTCCCCTTGACGCCTCCCCAGCACTGCGTGTGGTCCCTCTCGTTGCACTTTCTTGGCTCTGGGACATCACATCTTGCTCTCTCCCTTCCATCTCTCTTCCTGCTCCTATTTTGTCTCTGTTTCTGGCTCATTCTCCTCCCCCTTTCATTAAATGTCGAATTTTCTCGAGTCTCAGTCCTAGATCCTCTTCTCACTTTGTGCACTATCTCCAGGAAATTATCGTCATTTATGATTTCAATGATCCTCTCCATGCCAATGAAAACCAACTTACATCGCCGGCTCAGACGGCTTCTGGGCCATCCAGATCTGCATGCCCCGCCACCTGTTACCTCTCCATTTGGAAGCCATTCCTCATCCACATCCAAGGCCAAGTGCATGATCTTTCCCAGCAAATCTGCTCCTCTTCCTTTGTGTGCTATCACAAGGAATGGTACCACAATCCGTCCTGTGCTTATCATCCTCTATGTCTTCCTCTTGCTTGCTCATCATCGCTGATTAATCACCATGACCTCCCATCACTTCCATTTCAGAACTCTCTCTCAAAACAATTCCAGTTCTTATGCTGCCATCATGTTCTGTTTTCCTGGATTTCTTCCCCCTGTGTCGTGGTAGCCCAGCCCCATTGCTTTTGCCACTGTAGCCAATCATGACGTGTTCTTTGAGAAAACTTGTCAGTGACTTTTTATCATAAGAAAGTAACCAAAATCCTGATATGGTATGGCAAAGACTACTTTTCCATAATACTAATATTTCCCCTCCTTGTAAAAATCTGGTATTATTGGGATGGCATTGTATGTGTCTCTCTTACACACACAAGACATTTCTAGGTAACCTCCTGTACAGAGAAGAATAGTCTGTAAGATGTAAGCAGAAGCCCTTTAAAAGAACTTCTCCTTTTAGGAGAAGGAAATCCCTTTAAAAGAACTTCCAAATCTTCATGCCTGAAATGTGGATATGATGGCTGGAGCTCCAGCAGCCATCTTGAGACCTTGAGGGTGGTCGTGGGAATTAGGAATGGCAAGGCAGAAAGAGAAAGGAAGCCTGTGTCCTGGTGACTTTATAGAACAACCGTATAAGACTTGACTGTTTCCTTCTGGGCTTCCGTGTGAGGGAACAAAATCCTCAGTGGTTTAAACTCACTATTGTGGAATTTCTGGCTCTAGCAGTTGAACTCGGTCTCCAGTTGATACCTACAGCTGGTTTCTGCTCTACTTTACCAGCTTCCTTTGCCCCACTCTTGCCCTTATGTTCTGCAATATGTACTGTCCTGAGTTCAGCTGTTCATACACAGCATGTGGCCTTTCCTGACCAGGGCCCTTCTCCACTTTTCTCTCTGTCTAGAGGACTTTCCTTCCTGACCCTTTATCCTCCCACCTAATTACCTCTATCCACTCTTCAGATCTCAGTTGGACCAGAACTGTCTTAGGGGAGTCCTCCCTAAAATTCCCTCTTTTCCTCTTTATTCCTTCCTTCCATCAATCTACAATAGGTTCCTTGTTAGGTGATGTCACAGAACTATATTCTTTTGCTTCAGAATACTATTTTTAGGTGTAGTAATTAGTCATTCATTTATGTAATTATTGGATAAATATCTATCCCCCCTATTAGAATTGAACTTCATGAAAGCAAGGGCCATGACTGCTTTTGTTTGACATTTTATTCTCAGCCTCTGGCATAGTTTTTGGTGTGTGTGTGTGTATGTGTGTGTGTGTGTGTTTGCACCTAAAAGCCTGAAAAGTGAAGAATGAAGACATCTAGTCCCTTTCTCAGGGACTGTATCTGTATCAAGACTCCTGAGTCTCTTTAGCCTTTATCAGTTTCTTGCTCGATTTCCAGCTACCTGGCACTAACATCTTCATGGTGTTTCATGGCTTCAAAACACCTTCATCCAAATGATCTCATCCTTAGTTTCTCCAACAGCTCTTTAAGATCCTTAGAGAGTAGCAAGTCTTTCCCTAAATAAAGCTTTCAACATTAAATCTGTTATTACCAGTCTGCTTAAATGGTCCACTAAGTTTGTGGCCTCATTCCCTCTCATTTAAATTTGGAGCCCCAGCAATAAACGGCAATTTTGAGAATTTTTCAACAGGTCTGTGACCATCCATATACACATTCAAAATGAAAAAAAGACCGGCTAGGGCATAAACTCTTACCATCACTACCCCTCTTCAAAATATGGTTTTCTTTGTCCGATTCAATTCCTTTGACCTTGGCTCCCAGGTGATGCTGATGCTTCTGGTTCAGGCAGGCTTTGAGAACTACCGTTAGAATGGCTCCGCAAGGAAGGAAGATCTATTTCTTTAAAGGAATCCAGTAGTGGATAATTTTCTGCTCTGCATATTAGCATGTCAACTTAGGGATAAGTTCTAGCTCCCCGAGGACAAAACAGTAGAGTTGTGACAATCCTGAGAACCACTGAGCCATTGCATATCACCCTATGGGTAACGAGGAAGAGACACCATCAACCCATGCTGGGAAAGCCCTGGTGGTTGGGCCCCTTGCCCAGTCTCCTGGACCTGCCCTTCTCCCTAGACTGCTGGTCTCAGGAGAGATACTGCAGTATCTCTGCTTGTTGACCGATGGACTGCCCTTCAGCTTCTGTTTCAGCATTTCCATGAGCCCAGGCCCACCAGTCCCAGTCCTTGAAATGCAAATGGCAAGAAGCAAGTGGGATGGCATCCTTGGCTCTAACTTGGAACTGCTTCCTCGGCGACCCTAGCCATCTGGCACAGTGCGAACACCTTGGCAATCCTAATATCCGTGCATCTTACAGTTTCTCCCACCAAGATGCTCACCTGGCTTCATAGTGTCATCCTCCCTTTCCCTCCTAACATGGTCTGGGCAGATGGGTTTGTTCCTGAAGAATGGTTGTGTCTGCTTTTGTGATTGGTTTTTGAAAACCCATTTGGGGCATAAGGTCCAGGACCACAACAAAGTCTAGTGAGGTTTAACTCTTTATTTCATCCACCCAACAAATCTTTATTAAGTTCCAGGCTATGGGATGCAGCAAGATAGACAATGGACACACAAAGAAAGATGTCTTCAGTGCCCTTAAGGAACCTCTCTGAAGAGTCCATTTCCCCACCTGGAAAATGAACGTAATAATGCAATTATTACTAATTATTAAATTATAATTATTTATACGAATTTATATATTTATACTAATTTTTAAATTATTAAATTATAATTATTAAATAATGCAAAAGTAACATTTTGCAATTGTTAGTAGTCAAGGGAGATGATACATAATTTGGGTAGTGCCGGTACACCATAAACACTCAGGACAAGCTAGCTGTTACTGAATGAGGTAGGAAGATAATAACGCGAGTGTTTCCACTGATAAGCACACATGTATCATGGCTCTATCATGGTTTGAATTAAAAAGCAGTTAAGGAGGAAAGTGTAAAATTTTGTTACACCTGCCATCACCAACATTACCATTCTAATGTTTAGTTGTGTGATTACCCCAAGACTTGCTTAAGGTGGATTGTATCACCCGGATAAAGCCATATGAGTTCTGTCTCTACGATATTAGTATCTGCTCCAGATGATTACCGCCATTGGATAATAACAACCACTAACACTTTCCGAGTGCTTACTGTGTACCAGGCATGATTCCTAAATTCTCTGCAAATATGACCCCATTGAACCATCCAGACTACATTAGGAAATAGATACTAGTTTTCAGCGGGTGAGGAAACTGATACCCAGAGACTTTAAGTAACGCAGAAAACGTCACATGGCGCTTGCTATGAACACGTATAGTACTTTCCAGCCCTGTACACACATGTGTGTCAGAGGAAAATGGCCACACGTGTAAGTGGTCCAGTTCTCATGATGACGAGCGTTCTGCTTCTTCCGGCTCCATGTGTTTGCCTCCTCTACCCACTGAGGGTCGGACTCAACTGGCCACTGAGGGTCGGACTCCACTGGCCAGGTGGTCCAGTATGTTAGACTTCTGTGCCGCAACATGGGTAAGATGGATGGGGGAGAAAGGAGCGAGGGAGCTTGAGCTAGGGCGTGAGAGGAGTCCGAGGAGGGTTGAGGAGAGAGGCGTGGGCGTTGCGGCAGTGTGTGTCGAAAGTGGGTGCAAGATAAAAGAGGAATTTTGAGAGCTCTGCATTCTAATGTGTTCTCGGAAGGCAAGTAAATATCTTGAGTTATTTTTTGAATGGCTTTTTTAGATGCCAGTCTGGGTTTCTCTAATTGAGAGAATGCTTTGAAACTAGATGACATGGACGAGCTACTTGTAAACACGACGGGCGTATATTTAAGATGTTAGAGCTATCAAAATTCTCCGGATTTTATGTGATTGCATTATCATATGGTTGGTAACAACCCGTTTTGAAATACTCCGTTCAGGGATGCTGTTTCGTACATTTCTCGTGGGTCAGGACACATAGAGGGAACACTGCCCTTTGCAGAATGCAATGAAATATTGATAATCTGATTTCCCCATAGAATAACTTTAGCAAAGTTATCAGGTGGCCACAAATAGGTAAATGGAATTTGCGAGCTGGAAAGGACCTTAAAAAGATGGAAACACTCAGATTGGTAGAAAAGTTTACTTCCGGCCATGAAGACTTTATTACATAAACTTGATGTGGGTTTCTGCGTCTTCATTGATGAGAACATTTATGATATCGTTAAGAAATTCAGTTTATGGGGTTTTCTGCTACTCTAAGTTTCCTATTAATTCATCCGTCTTAAAATAATGGCCAAAAAGCAATTCTGGGTCCACACATGTTAGAAATCCACTGTGGGGAATTTTTTTTTTTTTTTGATTGAGCAAATCGATATTCACTACCTAAGAGTTTTTTGAAAATTGGGGGTCCATTATGTCACAGTGATGGTGGAACATTTTGGTTCAGGTCACTGAGAACTAGTGTTCTCTGGGAATAAAACATGAGAATACTGGAGCACCTGGGTGACTCAGTGGGTTAAAGCCTCTGCCTTCGGCTCAGGTCATGATCCCAAGGTCCTGGGATCGAGTCCCGCATTGGACTCTCTGCTCAGCGGGGAGCCTGCTTCCCCCCCCCCCCCTCTGTCTCTGCCTGCCTCTCTGCCTACTTGTGATCTCTGTTTGTCAAATAAATAAAATCTTGAAAAAAAAAAAACAAACATGAGAATACTGTATAAGGAATGAAGATGGTTACAAAGAAGTCCCTTCGGGACCTGTGCCCGTTGAAGCCAGGTACTGACGGGCCATTAATCATATAAATGTTTTGAGTGTGCACATCGATTGTGAAACGTAGTTAAGAACCACCATCTTCACTCGAGAATCCCTGTAATTATTTTCTCAGAGGACTCATAATGTTTGATGATGTCATCAACCATCAATCAGAATAGCTGATCCAAGGACACACCAGTATCTTTCCAGGCAAAGCCTTGAGGTTTTGACTAGCTTGCAAATTTAGGTATTTACGATAATACAGATTTAGAGGAGGTTTTTGGTAAAAAGTAGAATTAGCCAGTGGATTTCTGTGTCTGACATTACGCCAAACTACGTAGTCAGAAAACTCCTTTAGTATAGAACACATAGAAATTTTAGATAAATTCTTAAGAACTTCTCTTAACTGGATAGTGCTCACAAAAAAGATAAAAATAAGTAAATAAAAATAATCAAGGAAATTATCAGTGACCAAAAACAAACAGGAAATTGAGAACCAGAGGGATAAACAAATAGACTGACACCATGAGAGTTAGGGGAAGAAGGGTATCAATTACTTAGGGTCTGGTTTTTTAATGGCCTTGGATCCCTGTGAAGCTGGGAATTGAAAATGAAATTTCTGCATAAAGCCAAGGCCCCCAAGGAGCTATGATTTTGCCCAACAGCACAGGCCAACCATCAGGAAACTTCTTGGTTTCAATCTAGGTCCTGGCCAGGGAGGGAAAAAAAAGTCAACCCTAAGAATTTATAATCACAGAAATGTCAGCATGTGGTTAGGCCTGGGTTAGAATTTCAAATTTATATGACCCACATGACTTACTTAGGAAGACTTCAGCTGAAAAATAAAAATCAAAGTGGTTTTGGGGGGGTCATACCTCTTAGTGACTGGTAAATGTACGTGATACCCTCACTGGAGGGACACACAGCAGGAGGAGACTCCCAGGGTTTCAGATAATGAAATCTCTGTTAGTGTCTACACATTTTTTTAAATAATTATAGCTCAAAAGAAAGAAAAATATATGAAAAAGGAAAACTACAAAAAATCAACAAGCTGAATTGAAAAATTGACAAAAAAAGAATTTCTAAAAATTTAAATGTATTCAATAAAATTTTTAAAAGAACTTAAGGGAATAATACAAATTGAATGCAGGTGAAAAGAACACGGACCATTGGAATACAGATCAGAAGACATAGCTTCAAAAGGAGCTCAGAGAAAGAGATTAAAAGTATTAAAGCTGGTAAGAAAAGCATTGAAAGAATGAGAAAGTCTAACACATCTTGTTGGTGCTTCAGAAGGGCAGAGTAGAAAGCCAGAATTGGACACATCATAGTTTAACTATAGACTACCAAAATCAAAAATAATTGAAACACGTTGTTGTACTGGGGATACAGAAGTACATCCTCATTCAGAACAAATAAACCAGGTTCTTCAACAATAAAGTTTCCAGAAAAAAAAAAAAAAGGAGGAGGGATCTATAGAGTAAAAGAAATTTTAGGAGACCTATGCACCAATTACCATGAATGGATCTTATTTGATTCTTTTTTCAAAGTGCTAAAAAAATACAATCAGAAAAATGTGAGCACCGGCTATTTAGTGATATCGAGGTCAAGGGATTATTGTTATCTTTGGATGTCTATTTCTCTTGGTAAGTTAAAATATACACACACTTGCACAGTCCTTATAATTTGCTGTCTTGTTGGTTAGGACATCAAAGACACCTGGGAAACCCAGGAGAAGGGAGTGGGGATGACATGGGTATTAATTAGACAGAACAACATATAATGACCAGTTACATCCGGAACAATGATGAAGAGTTGATTTCTATGCTACTTGGGAACGAGATTACCGGGGAGAAATCCTTATTTAGAAGAAATCTCTTAAACTTATCAAAATATACTTTAAGTGGGTTTTATTATAATGGTGG
This sequence comes from Meles meles, assembly GCF_922984935.1. Lineage (NCBI taxonomy): Eukaryota > Metazoa > Chordata > Mammalia > Carnivora > Mustelidae > Meles > Meles meles. The sequence goes on along the minus strand of NC_060076.1, from coordinate 88,586,918 downwards.
TTTTTAAAAAATGATAGTCCATGGTAAGGAAATGGCATTCAACTTGACATCCTTTCAAATCATGGTCAGGAAAGCCATGAAGGCATGATAATAAGCCTTTGAACCTGAATGAATCCACTGCCAGGGGAAAATGAATACAAATCTTGTTTTTAAATGTGTAGCAAGGTGTCCACTTTATTTTTTTATTTTTAAAATTTTTATTATGTTGTGTTAGTCACCATAAAATATATCATTTGTTTCTCTCTTTCTCTACATTCTCATTAAAATGATTTCTTGATTTTTCCTTAAATATTCTTATAAAGAGCATTTTCCTTTATGAATTAAAGTGTTTTTATAGTTACCAGGAAGTACATCCTTATGATGTGCTGTTCTTCATAAATAAAATTAAAAAAATTTTTTAAAGAACAGATTTGTATTCATGGTCAAAGAGGAAATTATGGTGGAAATCAGAATTATTTAAAACGAAACAGTAGTCATTTGCAAATGTCTCCTCCCTTTCTAAAAGCTGCCTTTTAGTTTTGTTGATTGCCTCCTTCACTGTGGAGAAGCTTTTTATCTTAATGAAGTTCCCAGTAGCTTGTGTTTGCTTTTGTTTTCCTTGTCTCTGTAGATGTAACTAGTAAGAAGTTGCTACCACTGAGGTCAAAGAGGTAATTGCCCGTGTTCTTTATTTAGGATTTTGATGGTTTCCTGTCTCATGCTTGGGTCTTTCATTCATTTTGAATTTATTTTTGTGTGTAGTGCAAGAAAGTGGCCCAGTTTCATTCTTCATGTGGCTGTCCAGTTTTCCCAACACCATTTGTTGAAGAGACTGTCTTTTTCCCATTGAATATTCTTTACTGCTTTGTCAAAGATTGGTTGACCAAGGAATTGTTGGGTCCTTTTCTGGGTTTTCTCTTCTCTTCCATTGATCCATGTGTCCATTTTTGTGCCTGTACCACACTGTCTTGATCACTGCAGCTTTGTAATACAACTTGAAGTCTGGAATTGTGATGGGTCCAGCTTTGTTTTTCTTTTTCAAGATTGCTTTGGCTATTCAGGGTCCAGACAAATGGACCCCTTTTTTTTTTTGTGGTTCCAGACAAATTTTAGGATTGTTTGCTCTAGTTCTGTGAAAAATGCTGGTGGTATTTTGATAGGGATTGCATTAAACGTGTAGATTGCTTTAGGTAGCATAGACATTTTCACAATATTTCTTCTTCCAATCCATGAGCATGGAACGTTTTTCCATTTCTTCATGACTCTTAACTATAGAGAACAAACTGAGGGTTGCTGGAGAAGAGGTGGCCAGTGGGGAGGGGTTGAGGTTAAATGGGTGATGGGTGCTAAGGAGAGCTCTGGTTGTGATGAGCACTGGGTGTTGTATGTAAGTGACGAATCACTAAATTCCTCACCTGAAACTAATGCTACATTGTATATTAACTAACTGGAATTTAAATTAAAACTCAAAGGACTAGAGTTTTAATTTCACTGACTATTGTACATCCAAAGAAAGAGGGGAGCACCTAATACGAAAGAACACAAATTAATGAAATTGAAAACAGAAATGTTGAAGCCTGAGAGCTGAATAAATGACTTTGGTGTTCTCTCTCTAACTGAATCCATTGAGAGATCAACAAAACATCACAGATATGAAGATCAAATTATCTCCTTTACTAATGATAGACAACTTTGAGGGTATGACATAGAGTGAGAGCCAAATGGGTCTACTAGTACCCTCTGCCCAGCCTCCATTTGCAGAACTTGGAACTACACGCTAGAGAGAATCAGATGCAGTCACCTAGGACTGCACTGGTTTGGAGAGTAGAAAGAGATTCAATTCCTGGTGTTTAAGATTTTTGATGGTTTACATTCACTTGACCAAGAAATGAGTTCCAACAATGGGCACTCAAGTTCACCTCTGTGCAGAGTAAGGATTGGGGGAGAAAGTCAGGATGACTTACGGAAATCTAATCACATGTAAACCATAAGTATTTCCTCCTATTAAATACAACAGAGATGATCAACCAAATCAAATATTGTAAGTTTAATAAAGTAGACACATTTTAGGCAAAGTTGGAAAAAAAATTAAAAAGAGATAGAGCACAAATGGATGTATTAAGATGGATCAGGGAATATAAACTAAGATTAAACAGATATTAAAATAATAAAGGAGAAATGTGAACTTTAAATAATAAATTTAAGAGTTTAAACAATATGAATGAAATTCATGAAATCCCCAATATGAATTACATTATCTAAAATGTAATTTTATATAACTGATTGAGAAAAAAGTGGAAACACAAATGGACTTAGAGCCATTAGAGAAATTCAATCTATATTAAAAATCTACCCAACATTTCCTCACCGCCCCCCCCAAAAGGAAGAAGAAGGGAAAGAAGGTAGATAGAGAAAGAGAGAAAAGGCAACCACTACCAGATACAAATAATTTTAGTGGCGAGTTGTACCAATTATTGGAACTGGTAAATCCAATCTTATATAAATGGTTCTAGACTATTTGGACCACCCAGATTTTTCTCGGGGATGACTTAAATTTCTTCTCTGAGGAAGGACAATTCAATTTTCCTTTAATTTCTTGAAATTTTTTGGGTAAGATTTACTTTTCATAAAGCATTCAAAGGGCGGGGAATAGACTATAAAAATATTGTTCCTTCATTCATCAAAAAATAGCTAGTGTGAGACAGGAGAGTTTGTGTATAGCTCCAATGTAAGGGAAATAGTCAATATTTCAATATTAATTTTTAAAAATGTGTGTGTGCATGTACACGTGTGTGTGTGTGTGTGTGTGTGTGTGTGTGTGTGTGTGTCTCGGGGTGGGCGGACCACTGTGCACCTATCAGAATGACCAAAATTCAGGGGTGCCTGGGTGGCTCAGTGGGTTAAGCCGCTGCCTTCGGCTCAGGTCATGATCTCAGGGTCCTGGGATCGAGTGCCACATCGGGCTCTCTGCTCGGCAGGGAGCCTGTTTCCCTCTCTCTCTCTCTCTGCCTGCCTTTCTGCCTACCTGTGATCTCTCTCTCTCGCTGTCAAATAAATAAATAAATAAAATCTTAAAAAAAAAAAAAAAAAGAATGACCAAAATTCAGAACACTAATGCCAGGGGGATATGTGGTGATAGGAATACTTATTCATTGCTGGTGGGAATATAAAATGGTACCGCCACTTTGGAAGATAATTTATTGGTTTCTTAGGAAATGAAACATACCCTTACTGAATCATACAGGAATCATGTACTTTGGTATTTACCCAAAGGAGCTGAAAACTTATTCTTACACAGAAACCTACACATGGATGTTTATAGCAGCTTTATTCATAATTCCCAAAACTTTGAAGCAACTAAGATGTCCTTTAGTAGGTGAATAGATGATAAATAAACCGTGATACATCCAGACAATGAAGAAGTGAAATTTCAAGTCATGAAAAGACATGGAGGAAACTTAAACGGATATTACTAAGCGAAAGAAGCCAGTCTGAAAAGACTATATGTTACATGATTGAAACTATATAACATTCTGGAAAAGGCAAAACTCTGGGTTTAGTAGAAAGATTAGTGGTTGCCAAAGGTTTACAGGAGGGAGCAATATATGCTCTAAATTACCAACCAGTATATGTTACCAACCAGTATATTTCTCTTATAGCTGGGCATCAAAGGGTAGAGATGGGAGTGGCTCTTTTCTCCACTATCCGTAATGATCCATTACTAAAATGTTTGGTTTTTGCCCCCCAGACTTTGGGATCTGTTGATTTAGAGAAGAATCCCAGGGGAGAAATGCGCCCACCAGGAAACATAGCAGTGGGTTTTTAATTGGAACTTGACATGCTCTACTGATCATTTTAGGCAACTCATGCTGAAGAAGAGTTTGCTAACTCCCCCCGCCTTGAAAAAAGTCTTAATACTTACTGACTGGGGTGATTGGTCAATTCTGACCATGAAGGAAAAGTGGGGTTAGGGAAGAGTGTGTCTGGAACATAGGACATCTTTAGGCTACTACAACATCCAATACAACCAGGACTTCTCATGACACAGACCCTTCTGGAATAAAGGCTAGATTATGCAGGCATTATGACCAGCTGCACTGCCTGCTGAGGGAAAAAGAAAATATGGACTCTGGTAGTAAAAGAGAAAAGTAGTAAGTACCGGCTATGACTACGTGAACAGTTGTAGAAATAAGTACTGTAGTATAGATGTTTGTTCCTTATAGCCTCCCTATAATGCATCAGGCATAGTATCTGACGCTGGGGAAGCAATAATGGAAAAGACCCAGTCCTTCATCTCAAAGAGATGAACAAGCCAGTTGGGAGATCATTGGGGAGGTAACTATAATCCTCTGGTGGTATAAGGTCTAGATGTCACAGGTTCATGGAGGCCCTTCAACACAGTCAGAGCAAGGGGGAGAGAGGATGTAGAATTCTTCAAGGGGTGAGCTCCACAAAGTGGTGGAGAAAGGTAGAGGGCAGCAGTGTTTCTTCCTTCTGAGCGCTGTGAGGGAGAATCTACTCTTAGATGTTCTTTGGCTTGTAGATGGCATTCTCCCTGAGTCTTCATGCGGCACTCCTTCCATGGCTGTTTCTCCGGGCCTAAATTTCTCTTTATGAGGATCCCATCATATTACACTGGGGCCCACCCTAATGACCTCATTAACTTGATTATCTCCAAAGATTATTTCCAAAGAAGGTCGCATTCAGAGATACTGCGGTTAGGACTTCAACATCTTTTGGAGGGCTCCATCTCAACTCCTCACAGAATCCAAGATCTCAGCTCTTTTGTCTAATTGTTCTTGCTTTCTCCCACCTCCTGCAAGGTGACAGTCAGGAAAACCACCTCCAAAAAGTCCTGATGCTCATGCTTGAGACTTTTGTTCTCACTTGTATTTCATCATGAAGGTCCCCATGTTGTTGGTGGTCTGTTCCTTATTGAAATTGACCACCTCCTCTGTGGGCTTTAACTGTAGGGCAGAGGAAATGAGTAACAGAGAATCCAGTCTGACATGGCAGCAAGACCATTACCATTTAGCTTTTTGCAGATCCCCACCACGCACGTCATGCTCGCAAACCATGGGATTAAGCAATGAGCCCACTGGTCAGGCCTTGATGCTCACTATTGTCAAAATGAACCTAATGATAGCTGGATCCCATGCACAGCTGAGACTGTGTTCAGCTGGGGAGAGGGCTCACTTGAATGTCTGCACAAAAAATTAGGCCTGAGAGTGCAAGCAAGCAAGCTATCCACTGCTTGAACAGAAAAACAGGCTGTTAAAGCTGAAAGTCTTATTAGAAAATCTATTCCAAAGACTTACTACTGTGCATGGATGGTTGGGCTTTCCAGGATCTATGTCAGGGTTAGTGCCCTACCTACATGCCGTGGGGTTACCTTCAACTTCAGTGAACAATTTCCATATAACTTAAAACCTTCTTAAATACCTGTCTCTTCTGCCTTAGGGTTTTTTGCATCTGGAGGGCCATGCTTACCGAAGAACCTAGCAGGCTAAGATAGCTGGAGAGTTAACTCCACAGTTCCAAGGTATGTTCTGCACGTTGTCTTGGAGGATCTCCAGCAAACTGAGCCTCTATTATCCACAGTGGTACCGGCTAGTTAACAAGTTCATCCTTTATTGGGTTTCTTCCCTTCTCTGGTTTACCTCTTCATGTTTCCTGGGATTACCTCCCAAACAAACTACTTATACCCAGATCCCCTTATCTTAGGGTCTGCTCTTGGGGGGACTAAAATTAAATCAGGGAATATAAACCCCAGAAACTCTATGCAAAAGTGTGTATGCCTGTGTATTTTTCTGGGAAAGGGTATATAATTTTCATCAGGTTCTCAAAAGTTCTTACCCAAATAAGGGTAAAAAACCTTGCTCATTATTTCATGGATGAGAAGAGTTGGGTCCTTCAGGTTTAATCAAATCACTTTCAGCCTGGGAAACCAAAGGAAATGGAGTCAATATTTCAACTTGTTGACAGATCAGCATGATGGGAACCGGGGTATGTGGGACTTCAGAACAGGAGAGATCTTTACGTACAGCCCCAACTACTGTTTCCAAGGCTCGTGATTGTCTGAGACTAATCTGGTGTGTGTATGTTCAGGGAGCAGGGAAGCTGTTATTTTATGTCAAAGGGAGAAGAGCCGATCACAAAAAGTAAAAAAAAAAAAACTGTATTATTCCATTTGTATGAAATACCTAAAGTAGTCAGATTCATGGACACAAAAAGTAGGATGGTGGTTGCCAGGGGCTGTGGGAGGTGAGAGTCACGGGGAGTTTTTCAACCGGTATAGAATTTCAGTTTTGCAAGATGAGAAAAAGTTCTGGAGAGGGGTTGCACAACAATGTGAACATTCTTAGTACTATTGAGTTATACACTTAAAAATGGTTGTAATGATAAAATTTTATGTTATGTCTATCTTACCACAATTGTCAAAAAAATGTTTACATGCCACTGATCCCAATAAACGACAACCAAAAAACATACTGTGACAGCCCCACGTCCGCCATATTGGCGCTATGTCTTTTCAGAGACTGGTGCTCGCCAAAGTGTGTAGTAAGGACTTCGGAGACCCAGGGAAATCTATGGGAATGAATGTGGAAAAAGAGATGAGAGGAATGGCCTCGGTCCTTGGCCTAGGAGTGGCTTCAAACAAATCTCTTGATGTCTTTGTGCCAATATTTCTCATGAGTTGAGGAAAATACTCCCTGTCATGAAGCCTCTTGGGTAATTGCCAAGAGAAAATCCACTCAGGAGGAAGAGGGCCAGATTAGACTGAGAAGCTCAGATTAGACTGAGGAAGAACAGAAGTGAACAAGAGGGAGGAGAAAAGTCAATGTGTTATGTGAAGAGCGAGCACTGGGGAAGCAGAGAGGAAACAGAAACTGGAGATTGGAAATAGCCAGGAAGGAAGGAAGATAAAGAAAGACTAGACAGTGAAGTGAAGACTACTGGCAAAGATGCTTTAGAGCAGTGGTCTCTCAGCTGTGGTCCTTATTCTCCTTAGAGATGTAAAGACACGTTCTTAGTTCTCAGTGCTCAATAAGGATATTTAATATGATAAACCCCCCAAAAAGGATTTAAGTATATTTTGCATTATATGGCATTTGTGTGTCTGTAATTGCTAAGCAATTCCCTTGAGTTAGAGAATTTGAATTTTATTGACCTCTAGGGACTAGGCACTGTCCGATGGGTCTGTCACAGGGCTGTGTCTGCCACTGTCCTCGTGTCAAAGTCCTGTGGGGTCATAATTTGCCATTGGAAACCTTTTTTCAGAGTTAAATCTTAGTCCCTCTGTTATTGTATTAATGGAGACTTAGGTTGGCCATCATGGAAACTATGGGGGTTTGTAGTAATGTACTGTCGTGATTAAAGCCAGTGAGTGTAAAATATCAGCGAGGTACTAGAGCCAAGGAACCAGCAGAGAACACGTGACTCCTCTGCCCCAGCAAAGATTTCATATGAGTTTGAATATCCTAGGTTGAAGTCGTAGAGATTATGATATAAAGTAAACTTGACTTGAGATCAGATTGTTTTAAAAATATCCTATTTCTCATAGTTACAGGATTCTGTCAACATTTTGATAGTTAGCCCTTTCATAAAACCAGAAATTTGTTTTTGACATCTGCTGGAGGAAAAAAAAACAAAAACCTGAGACTTTATTTTCCTCTACTAATGCCACCAATAATAATTAGATTAGAGAAATGCATTTGGTCCCGATTTTGGTAATTCAGGTAGAGCTAACAAACTCTGAGTATGATAACTTTTCAGAGTTTATAAAGCAACACAACATTAAAATTGCCTTTTGATTTTGGTTAAATATAAGATACTAATACCCTCAATTAATTAAGACATAACATTGTTATTAATACAGTTTTGTACCCGAAAAACTTTGCAAATAGGCCTGAAATAAAAATCAAGAGCAGAACAAACATAATCTGGATTTTATGCATTTAACAATTTATTGTAAGGATCTAATAAAGGATACAGGAGATGCCCGGGCACTGAGCTGTCATGCTACAACATCTCCTCCCCATCAGAAGAAGCAGGGAAACAGTCAATGAGGAGCCGCTGGTCTGGAATTTCCAACAACCCTACCATATCTGGTTCTGATACTTGCTCTGTCTCTTCAATTTGTGTTTTTTTGTCTTTTAGTATGCCTTGTAATTTTTTCTTGATAGCCAGACATGATATACTGGATAGAAGGAACTGCTGCTGTAAATAGGCATTTAGTAATATGGTGGGGAGATGTGGGGGAGGGAAGCCTTCTCCAGTCCTCTGATTAGTTATCAGTCTTTTAGTGACCCTGTGCTTCTGGACTCAACTTCACACGTGTTTCGCAGTTTTGTTTCTCTCTTAGGTGGGGCAGGATGGCTAGACTGGCCTAGGGTCGGGTAGTTCCCTCTCAGGTCTCTTAGACTAAAAATACCCTGACAGGTCAGGTTCCTGAGGGCACACCTGGTAAAGAACAGAGTGCTCCGCGAGTGCCTGGGTGGCTCAGTCAGTTAAGTGTCTGCGTTTGGCTCAGGTCAAGATCTCAGGGACCTGGGATCGAGTCTCACATCAGGCTCTCTGCTCAGTGGGGAGTCTGCTTTGCCCTCTCACTCTCCCTCTGTGCTTTCTAGCCCTCTCTCTCTCTCTGTCAAATAAATAAAAATATTTAATATAATAATAATAATAATAAAAGAACAGAGTACTCTGGTTTGTTTCAAAATGGTTTCTTTCCCCTTCCCCCTGTTGGAAGCCCAAGGGGATTTTTCTCAATGAAGTGGGAACCTTCTTGAGCTCCTGGAGGTTAAAGTTCACAATGTTGTAGAGACGCCCAGTAGGTCCCCCTGGTGTGTTCAACTCTCCTCTTGGTCCCCAGCGAGCCTGCAGCAGCTCCAATGACAGGTCAGTTTCTCCTGCCCACACCAGTTCCTGTGGGGGCGTCCCCTTGTGAGTCTCAGCTTTGGGAAGCCATGACTCCCTCTACACCTTTGTCTCTCCAGTCCTGGGGGCAGCGGTTTGGCCCGTGCCCTCAAGGATCCGAGAATAGTTGTGGATTTTTCAGGCTGTTCAGCTGTTTACTCATTGGACAGAGTAACAGACTAGTGACTTCTAAGCCCCTGACAGGCAGACCTGGAAACTGGAAGGCTTCCTCACTGCTCTGGGCTCTGAGGAGGGCAGGAGGAGCAGAAGCTCACCCTGGGAAAATGTGTGTGAGGGGGAACCTCAAAGGGGAAGGGGCGTACAGGTGCGTTTGTGAAAAGCTGGGCCTGAAGGCAGAGATGTAAGAGTTGCCTCTTACAGGAGGGGTGTCCCATCAACATCACCCTTTTACCTGTCAAACACATGTGACCTTAGGCAGAGACTACTTGGCATGGCTGACCAGGAGTTGGAGAAGTGATAGGGACATCTGGAGCCTCTAGGACTGGAGTTTCTGGGGGTATTAGTATGAGTTCTTTCTCCTCAGGAGGACCCCCAGGCCCCTTTGGCCACCAGTGACTAATTCCCAAGAGCAAGAAGGTAAGACCTTTTTCTTTCCCCACTTAACACCCATCATCGCCTTGTTGGCCATGGTCAACTCTCCTTCACTTCCTTATGATAGCCATCGTGTATAATGGAAAATTTCCAGAGTTAGAATTAGACGGATCTGGGTTGAAATTGCAACTCAGTAACTCACTAGCCCAGTCATTTTGTGTAAGTTAATTATAAATCATTTAATCTTGGAGTGTGTTTTTTAGCTGTCCAATGAGAATAATCATACCTTTATCACCAGGTTGTGGGAAATGACTAGGCAAAGCCTTTAGTGAATGTCGGTTACCTGCCCCCAGCTTCTCCATCCTCACCTCTCCTGGGCTGGTGTTAAGCCATGGCCACAAATTCTGCGACACTCTTTCCACTGGGAGGTGGGGGCTCTCTCCCCGCTCCCTGAATCTGGGCAGGCTCATGACCACTTCAAACAACGGAATAGGGGGGAAGTGTTAATGTGACTTCTTTGGTCATGAAGGAGGAGGCAGTTTTTTCTTATTCACCAAGAAACTTGCTTTCAGAGGCCCGAGCTACCACATAAGAAACTTGACCACACTGAGGCCGCCATGCTGCAAAGTCCACAAGCGGATGCTCCCGGGGAAAACCACAGCTGAGCCCAGCCTTACGATCGCTCCCACCAAGGCACCAGGCAAGTAGTAAAACGGAATGTGCCTTTTCCTACCAGCCCAACTGGCAGCTGGGTGCCACAGGGTGACCTCTACAATGCCACGCGGAACAGAAGGGTCACCTAGCCAAACCCCGCCCAAATTTCCAGCCCATGAAATTGTGAGAGACAATGAAATAGTTGTTGTAAGCCCTTAGGTTTAGGGGGAGTTGTAACCCAGCAGTAGTTAACTGGCACAAGCCTTTCCCAGTCCTTTTATCCTCAGCTCCTTACCTGAGTTTGCCAATGCTGAGCATATTCTGATGTGAATCCCATCCTTCCACGTATCTCATGATGCAAATTGTGATTTGAGGGCAACTCCTTGAATCTCCCTGTGTCTCTTTCCAACCCACCTTCTGTAAGGTGTTTCTACGGTGTTGGATGCAAGATTGGGCACTATCCCTTTCCTCTCTGCCAGGGATCAGCAGACTTGTTGAAAAGACCAGAGAGTACATAATTGAGGCTTTGCAAGCAGCTACCCAGCTCTGCTTTTGAACCATCAGAGCAATCATAGATGGAAACAAATAGGTATGACTGAATTCCGATAAAACATCATTTCACAAAATTGGGCATCAGGTTAGATTTTCTCCACCAGGCCAGAGTTTGCTGACCCCTGCTCTAGGTGCTTCATACTCGGTTAGGAACATGTTAAGTTTGCAGATGTCTTGTGGGGCAATGGGGCGGTATGTGCCAGCCCTTTCTAGTGGCCCAAGAGTGTCCACTGTACCTCTCCCCTTTCAACTCTAACAGGACCTGGGATAAAGCTGAGTCTTGACTGAGCAAGGATGGATATTCAGACACAGAGATCATGTCCCCAGAGCACGTAGCCCCAGCACAAACAAAGATGTTGGAAAGGCTGATTGAGCAGCAGATGAGAATGGGCCTAGAAGAAAAGTGAGAGATAAGGCAGGAGGGCTAGAGGACCTCATTTTCTGAAATTGAAAGAATGCTTTTGCCGCTCACTCATCTTTCTCTCCAAAGAGTTGTGAGGACAAATCAGATAAGGTGAAATGGCTGTGAGCCTCATAGACGCCTGCCAGGTGTCACTGGGGGGATCATCTTTCCTTTTCAGGAAAATGGCTTCTTAACGTAGACCTCTTTGGAACGGGGTGTAAACGCTCTCCCCCTCCCTCTGGCAGACCTGGTGTTCACAGGAAGGAACCGGAATAGCATGTGATGTTCCATCAGCTCTTCCAGCAGTGAGACTAAATACACGTAAACTAGTGCAAATTTATATCTGCTGTGAACATGAGCAGTGACACAGCGTCGTTCTGCTGTGGGGCTCCTCTGGACAAATCACAGAGAAGGGACATGCATGCTCCATCCCTTTCCAGACTTTTACGACTTCAGTATCATACCTTTGTGCCCCCCCCCCCCCAAAATACCTCCAGGTTCACTTTTGTTCTCCTTTATTTGGTAGCTCTATCATGAAGATAGTGTATCCAGATTGAGCTCGAAATTGGAATTCTGCAGAGATACAATGCAGGTTTTTCTGCTATCTCAGCTTTGGACCTTTAAATCAGCCCAGCTTATTTCAGTTAAAGGGGTTTATTGGAAAGTTACACAGGGAAGTAAAGATGGCGAGATGCCTTCTCAGAGCTACAAAGCCAGGCAATCTCATGAAGACCCAGCAAAGTATGGGATACGGTAGTAAAGCTGATCCTCCTTCCGAAGGTCAAGGAACCTAAGAGTGGTGGCTTGTCTTACTGTTTATTGTCTTCTTCCTTAGTGTCTTTTGGTTTCTACCCCCACGGCCAAGTACTCAGGTCTCTGCTTTACACTCCATATAAGAAAGAGTGTGATTAGGACAATCAGTCCTGTTCAGAGTAGAACCCACCTGTGTGAAGAACATTGTGGGGCTATGGGACAGCCTATAAGTGATGGCTTAGGATCAGTTTCTCATCCTTGGTTCTATCAGCTAAGGCTGGGGGGGGGGGGACCCATATGATATAAACCCCGATGACTTGACTTGACTCACAGACCCCTCTCAATGACCTGCCTAAGCCCCAGTTTCAAGCCAGGGGCACCAAAAGGCACCTCTCTAGGACTTCTGTAACTTGCCCCCACTCTTGTCCTGTATCAACCAGGTTCCTGACTTTGAGTCCTCTCTCTTTTTTTTTTTTTTTCATTTATTTGACAGAGAGAGAGATCACAAGTAGGCAGAGAGGCAGGCAGAGAGAGAGGAGGAAGCAGGCTCCCTGCGGAGCAGAGAGCCCGATGCGGGGCTTGATCCCAGGACCCTGAGATCATGACCTGAGCCGAAGGCAGCGGCTTAATCCACTGAGCCACCCAGGCGCCCCTGAGTCCTCTCTTAATCATGATTCCCTGCCTGGTCGCTCGTATCTGTATCAGCTTCTGACTCTTCAAGGACCTTCGAAGGCTCTGACTCAGGCTTGTGGTGCCAACTCTCTCTCCGTTTTACATTGCCTTGGAAGTAAGTCCTGACCCAGTGGGACCCATTGGCAGTGAAGGGTACAGACCTCACTGCAGCAACCAACAGACCTTTAAAGTGCAGAGGCTTCAATAAACATGAGCGTATGTCCCTCCCAAGTAACAGTCCAGTTGTAAGTGGTCTGTCCTTACCATGAACACATGGCTTTCTTCTTTGGGTCCCAAGGTGGCTGCTCTCATTAATGCCTTTTGCCAGCCAACGGAAAGAGGGAGAAGGCAAAAGGGGGAGTGTACGCCCTTAGAAAAGGAAAAATCCAGGAGTTGCTCATATGACTTCTGTTCACATCCCACGGACAAAATCCTGGTCACATGGCCTCCTCCTGGCTTCTTGTCCAACGAGGCTGGAAAGGGTAGTCTCTTGATGGGCAGCCTAGACGGGAACAGGTGTGCTCAGCCCTGGGAAACAACTTTCGGCCTAAGACCAGGGGCAGATCCCAATTTTACAGAGCTTGAAGCTTATGCAACTCTTGGAGCCCTCACTTAGACACAGAATACAAACTAAAACCCACCAAATTAAGAATACAGGACCTTAGAAGAGGCTTTTTCTAGTGAGGGGCCAGAAAGTGGAAGCTCATGTCAGTTCCCTTCTTTGCCAGTAAACCTCTTTCAGCTCAGGTTTATGAATCACTGTTTCAATCCAATTCTCCCAAGTTGCACCAATGGCACATTAGACCATCCCTGTAGGATGGATTTGATACACGTTCAAAGCCAGTGCCAAATGTGGTGGCAGCCTTTTGCCAAGCGCTAAGAAAACAAAACAAAGCATGTCTTACATTTCCTCTTCCTGGTGCTTTTGCTGTAGTCTCCAACTAGGCAGTGAGATTTGCTGGTGGACTCTCCCCAGCAAGGGCTGAGAAATGCTCTGCCTCTAATGGCGTCACTGGGCTACAGTCCTAAAACGTGCTGCTGTGATTGCCCCTCGGGCGCAACAGACTTCCCAGCTCCTGATTGGTAGAGAGCCCTCCTCATTTATGGGCAATTATTCTGTGTGGACAAGATACCATAAGAAGCCTGTTGGGCAGCTGCTCATGGAAACTCTTACTGTGTCTTCATTTTCATATCAGTGAGCACGCTGCGGGAGACAAAGAACAGACTGAGGACTGTGGCATTACCCTGCACAGTCCATCAAGAACAGGCTAATTAGATTTTCCAGGTGCTTGGATACTGTGGGGCCGCATATTACATAAATACATAGATAAACATTCCCCAGCCACGGAGGGCCAAAGAGTTGCAGCAGAAGGCTGCAAAGCAGGTCTTTAGAAAAGGTTTTGATGTTCTTGCTTGCGTGTTCTCTCTCTTTTAGGAAATACAATGAAACTCCAATGCGATTGAAATGCTTGGACTTGAGTATTATTTTTTTTTAAAGATTTTATTTATTTATTTGAGGGAGACAGTGAGAGAGAACATGTGAGGGGAGAAGGTCAGAGGGAGAAGCAGACTTCCCGTGGAGCGGGGAGCCCGATGTAGGACTCGACCCCGGGACACCGGGATCATGACCCGAGCTGAAGGCAGTCGCCCAACGAACTGAGCCACCCTGGCAGCCCAGACTTGGGTATTATTAATGAGTCTTACGGGATAGAGCAGTATTCCCCCAAGTGAGAATCTGAAAATATACATGCCAAAGGCTAGATGAGATCAACTATATAAATACTAGGATGTTAAGGAAAATATTCAAAGCAGTTGGATTCAATGGATAATGATTGCTCTGCATATCTGCATTCATGCCATCCCTTGACTACATCTAATCTCCTTGACTTTATATTAGAGCTTTTAAGAAGAAATCACGTTCTTGATTCATTAAAACCATTCATTGATAAGCCATGGGTCTACTGGTGGACGTATGGCTCA